>NC_083339.1:14976388-15323132 GCF_019175385.1 Lycium barbarum | reverse complement strand
TATTAATTTTGGGTTAAAAATACATGCTTAAAAGTTAAAAGTTAATCTTACTCTACAACAACAATCTACCCAACGAAATCCCACACGGTAGAATTTGAGGAGGGTAGAGTTTATGCAGACGTTAAGGTAAAAATGTTGTTTTCAGTAAACCCTCGGCACAAAGAATTTTTTTATCTTACTCTAACACTATTAAAATGTTTAAAAGTTATTTTGACTTAAAAGCACTTAAATTTTAAATTAATGCAAACACATTCTTAATCTTGATTTTAAAGCTTAATCTGAGAGGTCCACAACCAACCAAACACGGCCTTATCAGAGAAAGGTACACAGCCAAACACGGTGTTAGCAGAGCCGCCTACAACGGTAAAATTTAAATGAAAGTTATATACGGATAGGATGACAGTGGATGGTGATTGAGCTTTGAAATTGAAAATGGAAATGATTGTTTTATAAAAAAAATAAAAAAAAAGGGAAATTAATGGAGTTAGAACCGTTTTGCCATGAGAATTATTCACTTTTTTGGGGATTTTTTTTTTCATTTAAAATAAGTGTTTAGCCATAAAATTTCAAAAATTAAAAATATTTAAAAATTTGTTTTCATTTTTTTTTTTCATTTTTTCACTATCATTACCCGTTTGGCATGAAAAAATTTCACTTTTTATAGGAAAAAAAATCACTTTATCTGAAAAGCAACATTTGGCCATGACAATGTCAAATACAATTTCAAGTTGTATTTGAAATTTGAAAAATACCTATTTGCTTGGTTTCACTTTTTTGGCATTCATTACATTCAAACAATCAAATATACTTTGCAAAAATTATAACCAAACACAACTCTATCTTCAACTCTAACTTCAAAATTCCAAATAAAGTGAAAATTATTTGATTTTCATGGCCAGACGCCTAATTAAATTTTTTTTTACAAAAACTATAATCATACACAACTCTAACTTTAACTCCAACTTCAAAAATTTCAAATAAAGTTAAAAAAAATGATTTTTATGGCCAAACGCCTACTTAATCATAATGCTTAATTCCTTTTTGTTGCTTTATTTTGGGTTTAATAAATAGTTGTGTGGGGTAGAAGGATAGTGTTGGAAGTTTGGGATTTGCTTGAGGTTATGGTCATTGTGTGCCGTGCGCTCGGTGAGCATATTGACTTGAGGCCTATTGAAAAAGGGCCTTAAGATGCGGCGAGTCGTCTACTGCTATGAATGGAGGACCACAAAAGTATCATATTGTAAGTAATTAAATTAATTAGTGGGGAAATAGAGGGCACTTTTCTTTTTATTTGAATTTGAATAGGAGGCTTGCTTCAAATCTTAAGCAAATCTTTTAGGTGCACTAATACAATAATTAATTTTTTTAGAAAATCTTTCATGGGCTACCTGACTTAAATTCGTGAAGAGTAAAAAATCCATTTTTCTAGTTTATCTTTTAGATTAACAAATCTTTTTTATGTCTATGTTCTCCGTTAATAAAAAAAATTACGCATTTGTTTGTCTCGCTCTAGATGTGTATAATAGTGACTTTGTGTAAAGCCCTATAAATTTTTCATATGTAGCTTGAGCTAATCACAAATTTAAATGGTGATTTACTTAGTTTTGAAGTACTTGCGGGCCCATACGAGGATAACAATAACATCAAAAGATGTGAATGTACCTAACCAATTGAAAAAGGTTTGGAATGGTGAAAGGTAAGAAAAAACAAAATGGGTAAAGACACTTAAGGTCGCACAAGGCCTAAATTCTAAAGGTATAACGAATTTGACTGTGGTTTATAAATGAAAATTTTGTTCGTTGAAGGCTAATTTCCAATGCTTCAAACAATTGGTCAATTAGAGTTTTGTAAAAAAAATTATGATCTTTTTATTGAATGCTTATAGTATAGTCGAGCAGCCCGCACATTAGGGCGCGGAAAAGGCTAGGAAAAAAAATTCAAGGCAGTAAGTTTTGCGCTATACCACGGCATAGCGTGAGGGAACCTGGGAGGGTCTATAAATACCCAAAAAAATGAAATTTTATAATATCCAAGAGCTAGGGCTTCCCTTAACCACTTAACAAAGGTAAGATGTTTTTAGTATATTTAGGTTACTTAGTATTCCTGACACTGATATTAACATGGTTTAATTCATTTTTTTTGCACGGATTGCCCTTCTTTTGGGGTGGTATTTAAATTTTGCCTCTCATATTTGTGGTCTTTAATTTTTGCTCTTCGTTTGGATACTTGAGGTTCTGGGCTCGAACCCCTGCTCAGGCATAAAAAAATAATCGCAAGGCAAGGCTGCGGAGAGTGTATGCCGGATCCGGCATACAGTCCTTAAGGAAAAACTAAGCCGGAGGGGGCAGATTTTGCTTTGAGACATATATTTTATTTTATTTTACTTTTCAAAGCAAACTTTTAGTTATGCCTTAAGGAAAAGTTCCACATCATGGGACATACTTTTAGTTATGTCTTAACTAAAAGTGTGCCCATAAGGCATAACTAAAAGTATACCCTATAAGGCGGAACTTTTTCTTAAGGCATAACTAAAAGTTTGTGTCACGACCCAACCCCGTAGGCCATGACTAGTGCCCGAGCTGGACACTCGTATATACCTGTTAACTACAATCATCTACAGCTAACATAACAAGGATTTATATATATAAAGGCAAGACGTTGCCTTAACACGGTCGCATATATGCATATCATAGCCACCTGTCTCCTGAGGAGTTACAACTTTCACATCAGATATATATATGTCTACGCGAGCCGACAAGGCTGCCACTACGCACAACATCCCAAAACATATGTATATATACGCAAGCCGACAAGGCTGCCACTACGAATGGGTACGCCCCAAAAACATAAGTCTTGTCTACATAGCAAAACAACAACTATATACAGACCCACACGTATGTCCACAGACCTCTAAGAGTAACAACAGTATCATATGACGGGACAGGGCCCCGTCGTACCCTGAACAACCACATACATATATAACAAAAGGGATCTATACCACAAGCTAGGCTCCGGAACAAAGGAGCACTCCAAAGTAGCTGAATAGATATCCTAGGCTGGCGGATCTCCGAAACGAGCGTCTGTACCTGCGGGCATGAAACGCAGCCCCCCGAAGAAAGGGGGGTCAGTACATAGTATGTACTGAGCATGTAAAGCATGAAATATAGTAAATAGGATCATACTGAGACAAAGAGTGTAGGACCCAGTGTAACAACCAGAAAACCATAGGACTTACCTTTGAACATAAATCATAAGTGTCAACATCATATCCATGTCATTATAGAGTTTAATAGTCATAGTTAAATAATCATTCTGTATATAACATGTATAATGTGTCCCGGCCCTCTAGTGAGGGGCTCGGTGAATACTGATCATATGCCATCCTGGCCACCATCCCCATATCAACATGTCATCATATCATCATATATATATATATATATATATATATATATATATATAACGTGTCCCGGCCCTCTAGTGAGGAACTCGGTGAGTAATGTAATAAATATACGCACGAAAACGTGTCCTGGCCCGGGACTCAGTGAAGGGTGTAACGGTAAGCACGAGCAGAATAGTAAGCAACCACATACATACAAATCATCTTTTGAGACTCAATAGATAAGTAAACTAATCAGCTCTCAAGTATCAGGATAATGATCATATTAAGTTCTTTATAAATGTCATTACAAACTATAACAAGGAACGTTTCAGAATTCATTTACATGTATCAATTTGACATAATATAGCTTGTGAAAGTCTAGTATACCTCTAATTATGCAATTCTTTAAGAGTAGGAATTTCTATACATCATTTATTAGTCAATCATATAGTAGGCTCGTGACAATAACATTAAGGAAGGAATAGAATCATAAGTCATGCTTGGAACTAGAGAGTAGAATTTCCCCGAGGCCCATATCATGTCTTACTTAAATCTAGGACATGCCAAAAGAAAGAAGGGATAGGCTTTACATACCTTTAACGTTTAGTCGTATTATAACTCGTACTCGCTGCCTAATAGTACCTTATCCTATATCAAGATACCAAGAGCTACGATTAGTCTACGAGGGAATTCAATACGTATTTTAACGTTAATAATCCCTTTCTACATTTAGACGACGTTTCGTTCGCATTCGAACCAACTAATACTACAAACTAATATTGCTAGTCATACTTTCATGTATCAACCCGAGATTATTTAAACATGATTCGAGGGAACTTCGGACAGCCCGTATATTATTCAAAGCAGTCCCTTATCCGCGGCCAAAACAGCACACACAACATTATCGTTTACAATTCGAAATTTTCCAACTTCAACCATAACAACAACAACAACATTACTTATACGATTATTAGAACTGTTTTAGCATCATTTTAACTCTTACAACAGCCCACAAACCATTTCAATTTCAACTTGAATCATTAACTCCATCTTCACTAAACGTCATAACAACAATCAACATTCAAAATACACTAATCTACCCCTTTCATTAAAACAGTCCACGGTTTGGACTGTTTTTCTACTTCAACATAAATCATTTCTTTTACACCTCAACTCACATATTCATAAGGCATACAATGCACCACAATGTCCATAACAACAACAATTAAAGCATCACATAAAACAGTCCATTAGTTCCTCTAAACCAGCCCCTACACGGCTTCAACACAACTACAACAACTTCATGATTTTCATTCGTTTATTCATACTATAACACATTACTTCCATTCCTAATACATGTACAAGAAGATTAAACATGATTTCCTATAAACCTATAGCACACGGCCCACTTCAACTTCAACAACAACAATCCAATACCAACATGTACAATCATATACATTCAATTCACCATCAAACATATGAGAAGTGATCAATTCTTACCTTGTCACTCAATCCTTCAATCGGCTAGCCCTTCAAATTCACTTCTTGAATTTTAACACTTGTTCTTGCTATTCCAATGAATGCTACACGTTATTATGCACCTTCAAAGGAGTTGAATTGCTTAAGAAACTATTTTTTTTTTGGATCAATTTCACAACTCCATTCTCGGCTAGCTCTAGCCGAGACCCTCTCTCTCTATCTCTAAGTTTCTAGCTTGTAAAGATGAAAAATAACTTAGTAGTTGATAATTGAATCAGCATTTTGTTATATATATGCAGTCCATGGTTTGGACATGTGTCCCACTCAATATTTGAGTCAATTATCATTGACCACCTCAACATTACTTACACGGCCACACTTGGCTTATTTAATGGACTGATTTAGTTTTTAATCCCACTTAATAATCTAATCATGGTTAATTTAATCCCAACTTTCCATTAATACTACTATACCAAACGAAATTTATAGGCAACTTGTGACTTGAAACGAAACCAGAAGTTAAAGTCTCTACTTCGTACCTTAAAATAGTCTTGTTTTTAACTTGTCGCGTTTAGTTTAAAATGTCCCAATGTATAAAAATACGGGATATAACAGTTTGCCTTATAAGGTAAAGTCTATGCCTTAAGGAAAAGATCTACCTTATGGGGCATACTTTTGGTTATGCCTTAATTAAAAGTTTGTCCCATAAGGCATAATTTCTTAAGGAAAAGTTCTACCCCATAAGGCATAACTAAACTATGTCTTGAGGAAAAGTTATGCCCCCTCCGGCATAACTTTAGTTTTTCCTTAAGGATTATATGTCGGATCCGGCATACACTCCCCCCAATCCTGCCTTGCCAAATTATTTTTTTATTTTATGCCTGAGCAGGCGTTCGAACCCAGAACCTTAGATATCCAAGTGAAGGGCAAAACCTAAAGATCACAAATATGAGGGAAAAAATTAAAGACCACATGTTATACCCCATTTCAAATGGGTCAAATTAGGAGTACAACATATTGGTGATTCCTATTTTGTTTATTTTAAGGAGTCGTCACCTAATTCATTTATTGGTGAATTAGGACACCTAAATAATTAACTAAGGCAAAGTTAAACTAAACCTCCGTTAATGGTCTGCTTAATTAGCGTGATTCTAGGTAAGGGTTCTAGATTATCCTAAAGGGAATGGGTTAGGCATCCTTTAGAATCCATTAATTATGATTACCGTCCAAACTTAGGTTAATTAAGGCTAAAGATGCAAAATATAGCTTGTAAATGTTGCTAAGGTTTTAAAGGAAAATATAATGATGCTATTCAAAATAATACTTATAAATGTTGTTAAGGTTTTAAATAGAAATACAATAATGCTATTTAAAATAAGATTTGTAGAAGGTATAATGATTTGCATAAAAGAAGACTTTAAATGCTATTTAAAATAAGACTTATAAATGTTGCTAAGGCTTTAAATGAAAAAATAATGCTATTTAAAATAAAACTTGCAGAAAATATAATAGTTTGCATATAAGTAATAGCTTTCAAGAGAAGACTTAGCAAATTTGAACTTTGGATAAAATTATGTTATATGAATATGGCAATGTAGAAAAATCTAGACTTATTTTTTATAAATAGGATGCAAAAGGAAGTGAGTTTTCTTTCTCTTTTTTTAATTAACTTTATTTAACTATATTCGGCTAAAAAATATGTATAATTGGATAAATCTTGAAAAAATTGTTTATAGAATATATTTGAGTTCATATTTGCGTATTAGTGACGTATTTAAATTTCTAAGATAGCAAGAATAAATCATGATTCCTTTAGCTCAAAATATGTAGTCATGCTATTTTGAAAATCAATTATTCTAATAAAAAAATAAATATTATAGATGCTATGAATAATTTAACAAAAAGAAAGTGATTATGAATTCTTATGGAATTAACTGTTGGTTTTCCTTAAATTAACTACCCATTACTAAAACTAAACCCCACTAATTTCGCTAAGGTTCATCTAAATTAACAAAACAAAGTGTTAGTCATACAATACAAATTAAATGCACAAAAAAAAACAGTGGAGTAGATATAATTTAAATGGGCTCAGCCCATTTTAGGACTGCTGTGATCGTGCTGCTGTTGGGCTTAGCCCAGAAATCCTTTTTTTTTATATCTGTTGCGGCTGGGCTGACACGAGAGAGAGATTGCGTTGGGCTTTTAGCCCAACACCGATTGCGGAAGGGGACGAGTCCCTCGGACTCGTATGCGATGGTCATGCATAAAATGAAAGGAAAAGGATTAGTATATTATCAATTAATAAGGCTAAACATATAAAATGTAAACCCAAAAACAGATCAGTAGATTGTGTATATTGTGTATATCTTATGTATATCACATAGCAGTAGCATAATAGCAAAGAGGAAGAAGGGGAGTAGAAGGGTTTCACATCAGTTCACAACACCAAACTAAGCATTGGACTCCTTGTCCTTTACACCAAGCTACAACAGATCTTTTAAAAGCTTTCAGCAAAGAGCCACAAATAAGCAGACCTATATCCATTTGTTAGAACTCAAACCTCGACGCTTGGTGAACAGGGATAATTACATGGATAGAACTATTTACCTATTTTATTCCAACTTATATCGAGCTGTGACTATACTTCGATAAGAAACTAAAACAAAAGGACCCGGAACAGTTCAGGAATAACTATTTTGAAGGCTCAAACTAGTAATACTTTACTTTTAAAGCTTAAGGATATGAACCAATTATACCGTTATAAACCAAGGTAAACTAGGTAAAATACAAATGAAAATCAATTCAGACAAAATTCTCTTTTCATAAAAAGCTCTGCCAACATTGCAGTTCATATTTAGGACTGATCATTTGGAATACAACTAGTATATTTATGATCCAAGCACATCACATAATTTGTTAGTTTTAACAGGATATGGATAAATTTTCAGATATTAGAACTGGCTTTAAAATCCTTTAAAAACCTTCAAAGCATATTCTGGAGATTATAATACTGAATTAGCACAGCCAAGTGATACCAGCCTCATATCAGGAAACAGGACACCACATATTAATAGCAGAACTCATTTTCATATGAAAAGAAAAGGACAAACTAGCTCCCTAATTCAAATCAGATTTAGCTAATCTATACCAAGTAAAAAATACACAGAACTGAGAATAGGGTCATGTTTCACCTAATAAATCCAAATTAAGGCAAGGGGCAGAAATGAATCACACATTATCGTGCCAAATGAAATCTAATGAAAAACAGAGAAGAAAAGCAGAATCTAAAGAGCATGAGGATTACCTAACCTAAATCTAACAGCCATGAAACTAGCAACTAAACAAACTACATTGAAACAAGAGTGAGTAAAAAGAAGAAAATTTGTTGGGACTTTTAAAGTTGTTTCCATGAGACAACAATAGTTCTTTAAAGCTCATGCTCATGATCACAAAAGAGAGGGAACATTTAGTTCTACCAGCCAAACTGATGCATTTGAGTTTAAACTACATGAAAGCTCATCCCATTTCATAATAATGACAAAAATGATCTGTTCTTGAAAAGACTTAAAGGAGCCATATTAATACCCTAATCATGCGATATCTAATCTAAAAAAAACACTGAGAAAGTAGTATCCGAAACTGCAAATGGTTTAGAAATATCATAACAGGCACGTAATGGATAGAAATTCTTTACATATCTCAACCAACTTGTAACTTATCAATAAATCATGGACTAAATCACATTAGAGTTACTTCATATGCTAACAACTTGACTAGATTTGATTAAGTTAAATGGCAACAGGAGACAGGCCAATGCTTAACTTAAACTAACATACACAGGGGCGGAGCCACCATACGGTTTGCGGGTTCGGCCGAACCCAGTAACTTTGGTTCAAACCCTATATTTGTCTTGAAAAATTCATTGAATATGTATAAATTGTGACTTTAGAACCCAGTACCTTAAACGAATTAGAATCTCGAACCCACAAACTTCAAATCCTGGCTCCGCCTCTGAACATACACTTAGTCAAATAGCGACTGCCTAAACCAAACTAAAACAGTTGAACCCATAAGCAACCAACAATCTCCGATCAATCCCACATTTAAATTATTCATTCAGTTGTCCAAGCATGAAGCCAAAGCGAGTTTAAAAGAACTATTAAAATTAAGCATGAACAGATTTAAACCTAACCGGCATGCTATAAGTATAAAGCAAACTAAACATTAGTCAAGAGCATTCAAACGTGTCTTAAACTAAACTGAAGCATAATGAGGGCAAACTAACAACTAACAACTAGGTAAGACAGTGAAACTACATCATATAAGCATTTAAGCACACCCTAACGATATGTTGAACTAAACAGCAAATTAAGTACAGAAACACACTACATACAAGAACTGGAAGATAAGCAAGATATGAAGTTTACTGACCTTCTTCGGGTGCAGCAAACAGGGTGCGGGCTTTCGATATACGCTCGAACACTATCAAATTCGAGCTTGCGATACTCGGATTCGAAGCGATCTCAAGGCAGACGAAAACAAAAAAAATGATTTAGTATTTTGACTCAATATTCAGAAATATTGCAACTACTGAAAACTAATATATTTTTTTAGGGAATTTTAGGTGGCTAAAAGGAACTTAATTTTTAGAGAATTTCGGCCGTTCCAGAACTTTTGTTTTCAAGGATTTTTGGGCAGCTAAAACGAACTTAATATTTTCAAAGATTCAAGGCGGCTAAAAAGAACCCCCCTAAACGACTCAACTAGCAATTATTTATAGGGGAACTGCTAGGGTTTGGGCTGAGACTTGAAATTTTGGGCGGGTTTTCGGTCAACGACGTTAGGGCCTTTTTCTGTCCTCGATCAGAAAACAGATAAAGAAGACAAATCCTATTAAACTCGTACTACGAAAAATACAAAAGGGAAACAGATTCAAACCTACAAGCGGACGAAACCCATTAAAATCTTGTACCCGAAAGTGAAAGGGAACTGATAAAGCACAGATTTGAACTCGCAAAAATGACAAAATTCATTAAGGGTTTTTCAGGTCGGAGGCAGAGGGGAAGGGAAGAAACAAAAATAAACCCTTCAAACGACAGAAATTCTGAAGGGCAAAGGACGGGCTAATTAATTTACCCTTAAACGGCTATGCATGGCCTGTGTTCAACGAAAAGCCCTCTGTGGATTTGCTACTTTTGTTGAAGACGAAAGAGAGAGAGAGAGAGAAAGAGGGAAGAGGAGAGAGGAAGGGAGGTGCGGCGCTGGATCGTTAGGTTTTAGGTTGAGGGAAATGTTAAACAAATATGGGCCGGTTCGGGTAGTGTTTATGGCAAAGGAAATGTTAAAAACAAATATGGGTCGGGTCAACCGAATGGGATAATGGGCTGGGTGAATTAAAAACGTGGGCTGGTCCCGAAAAGGGTTGGTTTTATGGACTGGTCCGAAAAATAATGTGGATTGATTGGGCTCGGACTTGGGCTAAAATTTAGCTGAATGAAAGAAACAATTTGGGCTTCTACGTTTAAATAAAAGACCTATTTTAAATAACTATATACTAACGTGTGCTAAAATATTATCTAATAAAAAATTATTAGTGCTCAGATAAAATTATATGACATTGTAATAGTCGTGCAATAATATCAGTAAATAAATGCTATTATTTAATTGCGCGAAAATAAATGCGATGCGTATGCATAACGTGGTAAAAATGCTGAAATGATCATAATGCAAATTATAACAATACTGGTAATGATAATAATAAAATAATAATAATAATAATAATAATAATAATAATGATAAGGATAATAGTGGTAGTAGTAATAAAAAATAATACTAGTAACTGCAATAGAATAATGAAACACCAGTGTTAATAAGAAGCTAATAACTATAGTAAAATATAAATAATTATTTCTTAAGTTGCCAAAAATATTAGAAGCGTAAATAAGTATTTTGAGTAAGACGGGACAAAATTGGGTGTCAACACCACAAATATGAGGGGCAAAATTTAAAGACCACCCAAAAGAAGGGCAATTCTGCCCTTTTAATTTGGGAAATCTCTAAGTTCTTTCTAGAATCTCCAAGTTTATCAAAGATACTCAATGTTTGATTTTTTAATAATTTGATCTACAAGAGGTAATTCCACTGCTCCATAATCATTTATTAAATGTATTTAGAAAGCTTAAGAGTATCTATGGTGGTGGTTGGCACTTGAATGATCATAAACGAAGAATTCTAATAAATATCTTTGCTAGAGGTTATTGGAATGCCGAAAAGATGAATAGTGAATCAACATTTTAAATTCAAGTATTACTTAAACGACCTTAATTGTCAACTACATATTAATTCATACGGGTGATTGAGATCATAAATTCTTATGATTGTAATGATAAGATTAACTGATAACGTCTCGCATTACGATTAGCACAAATGCATATAACATTGATTAATACAAAAAATAAAGCAATATGAAATTGAATTTAACGATACAAACCTCGATCATATATTCACACAACTATCTAAATTTTATCAGTAAACTACAATTCAACTATGAAATCTAGCATTTCGCTTAGCAGATAAACGCATATTTCATTGATTAACACGGAAAAAAAATAATCTAAAACTGATCTATTGTTCTCAATTAAGTATCTAAATTTTATCAGTAAGCTACAATTGAATACAAAAAGAATTATGCAGATAAATAAACTGAAGGTATACACATTAATGCGTATATATAGTTTAAAACATTTGCTTCTATTGGGGAATGAAATTTTACAATATTAATGCACAAAAAGTAGAATGAACATGCTAATAAGCACAAAACGATAGATTTTCTGGAAAAAAAAAATGGAGAAAAGGAAAACAAAGGGGAATAGGAATATAACATGTGTTTGTTAACCTCACACCTCTCTCTATTCGGAATACAAAATGGACCTAATAACCTGACGTTAACAAAACAAAAGGAAAAAAGGAAAGAAAGACGATATAGAATAATTTTTTCATCATAATGACTAAGAAGTAAGAGCATTATTTAGAAACTTGTTAACATTTCTTGAAAATTAACTTCGTGATTCATTTTTATGCCTTGTGAACTTATGCAAATTTGTCTTTCTTCTATTGCACGTCACTTTCACATTCATCATGTATGATATGGAAATTTTAAATATACTAAAGTCTTCTTATCAACATTCTTTTTAAAAAAGCAATAAAATGAGAACATAAATTAAAGTATCGTAATATATACCAAAAATAAGGGCTCGAGGCCTTTATGAAAGAGCTTGAGAGCTTAAAATACATAGGTATGTGAAGAAAAAATTACAATTTTATATATATTCATGTATGGAATATGAATTGGTGTAGTTACATTACCTTTCTTGCACAAAATATGGGCAAAAGAATTTTCATCTCAAATCTTTAAAAAAAAAAAAATGGACAAAAGGGATGTGAATAGTTAGTTCCTTACCAGACGGTCATACAATTTAAGGAGATTATTTAATTTATCACAATGTAATTCCATCATTATGATTGTTGAACTTGTTACTCCCTTTCTTTTGAAAGGAATAAACAATTAAACATATAATTTAATTGGAAACATGAGAAGAAACGGGCAAAAAACAAATGAGAGACAAAAAGAAGTTAAATCACTTACTTGGTGTAATAGAGGTATTACATCACGTTGTTAATGCCTAACTTTATATAATATATAGATAGATACTAGTAACGAAAAATCGACTAATGTCAAAAAGTCATTAGTTTCTAAGCATAATTAAGAGAATTAAAAAAAAATATCTTTCAATTTTTTAACATAACACGTTTACCGTAATTAAGATTTTTTCTAAAAACAAAATCATATTCACTTCAGATAGAGTTACATATTGTGTGCATCAAACACCTCATATAAGAAATTAGGGGGCTAAAGTACCTCAACTCATGCCCTATAAAGAAAAAGAAAAAAATCTTCTTGATCAACCTATAACAATACGTTTATTCTTAAAACTTCAAAAACGATAGTTTTAATGACCGGATAATTAAACTAAGAATATTTAACACATCAACTTTTTACCTTCATTGCTGGAATTTTAAGCACCTCCGAAAGCTTACTGCTTTGTGACACTGTCTCTCTTTGAGTACTTCTTCATGCATGTATAAAGTTTGTTAAAATCTTTACGTTGAAAAAGAATTTGTCAAAGAAAAGGAATAAAGAATACAACAATCTAAAATTTGCCATATTGTACCACTAAAATTAAACAGTAGATATCATACATTTTGAATCAACCCAAAACAAGGGGACGCCCCATAATATTATCTACTTGCTCCACCGGAAGTCCTATCCCCCAAGAAAAGAAGTGTCCACTTGTTCTTCTAACTCCTGGATGAAGTCGAATCTTTCTTATTAGATGAACAAATGGGGAAGTGGAAGATTGTTGCTGCAAGAAGAACGGGCTGGGCGAGAGGAGGAGATCTTAGAGCCATATTTCTACATTTTTGTAGTTTTATTGCACAATAAATTATCACTAAATTTCTAAATTAATGATAATGACTTTTAGGTTTTCTAAACTGAAAATAGTTATTGGTAATTAATTCAGAGAATGTAATTAATTTACTTTTCAAGTTTTCTAGTAGTATATCATAATTATATAGGTAGGAAAAATTAAGAAAAATGTCAAAAATTTGAGAAAAAAGATAAATAGTATTCTAGGCGATAAAGAGGTGTCACATTACCTTGTCTATGCCTAGCTTTATATTAATATAGATTAACACAAAAAAACAAAATCTAAAAACTTAATTTGACGATACGAACCTCAATCATGCCGTGCAGGAGAATAATATTAGGATGATTCACACAAGTACCTAATTTTTTCAGTAAGCTACAATTCGACTACGAAGTCTAGCATTTTGCTTACCAGGAAAATGCATATTTTATCGCTTAACACATCTAAAAACTTAATTTGACGATACGGACCTCTATCATAAACTCACACAAGTACCTAAATCTTATCAGTAAGCTACAATTTCAATATGAAGTCCAGCATTTCGATTAGCAGAAAGACGTATACTTCATCGATCAAAACAAAAAAAATCTTAATTTGACGATACGAACCTTGATCATAGACTCACATAAGTATATGAATCTTATCCGTAAGCTAGAATTCAACTATTTATTCTAGCATTTCTGTAACGACCCGCTAGGTCGTTATAAGGGGTGAAGTAGAAAACTAGACTTCTGTTGGGAATTCCGAGTTTGCGGGTGAATTTGTAGCGTGTTTTCATGTGTTCGTGCATTTTTTTTGCCTCTGTAGAGCCTTGTATTGGTGTTGAGATTTTTGGGTGGAAACTAGTGCAAAAACTCGAGCTACTTGTCAAAATGGACCGCTATAGCGGGTCCGTCGTAGCGGGTAGAGAGCCGCCGCCACGAGGCAGGAGAGATTAAATGAGGTCCGCCATAGCGGAAGCTTTTCCGCTATAGCGAGACTATTGCAATGGTCGATGGGAGACAAAATCCGTGTTTTATATTCTTTATTCCGAACCCATTCCCCACATAACACCAAAACAGTTTTCAAGAACTGTTGTGACAAAATTCTAAGGCTTGGGCTAAAGCACTCTTAAAAGGTGAGTCTCAACCCCTTGACTTGTTCATTCCATCATCAAGTTAGATTCCATGATTAGCTAAAGGTCCTTTAACAGTAAATGAAAGGGCAAAAATCCTAGAACTTAAGAAACCCTTGATTAATGAATGGGTTGTTGAATTTATCATTGTTTAATCATCTAGGAGTATAGATTACCACTTCCTAGGATGAGAACTTGTCTATTAATGGTAGAACTTGTTGAATAAGACCTAGGGTCTCATAAAGATGATAACTTTGGCATAAAAACTGCTTATAAAATGGTTGGGATGATTAGAAAACCCATGAACGGATAGAATATGATTATTGGAGTTGGTATTATGATGAATTCACCCTTAGTGATAGTTCACCCAATTGAAAAGGGTAAAAGTAGTTGGGTTCTTTTCCCCAAAGTGTTGTATTATTTGAGTAGATGATTTGAATACTCATATAGCTCTATATTTCTAGACTTTAAACGTTCGGAAGCTTTACGAAAGGAGAAAGCTATCACAGAGTGATTACATTGTTCCAATTCTACTTTGAGGTAGGTTACGGGCTACTTGAGTTAGACTTTGATTAGTTGATTGTATGTGTTACGAAATTGATTGGAGAAGCATGATTAGGGCTTCAGACATAAGTGTGGTTGATAATTCCTACAGTTTGATATTGATTAATTAATTATGTTATGAACTGATATGAAATGGTAAAGAAGGACTTCAGAAATACTCTTCTTGTTGACTTGGAGATTTCCCTTATTCATGTTATTAATTGTTGAGTCTTGATAGGACTTGTGACATGATGACTTGTGTTCTCTGATATTGATTATTTGATTATTCGTATTTCTTATTGATTGTGGAACGGAAATACATTGTGATGAGAAAGATATTATAAATATGAAAAGGCACATTTGACAAGCGGTGAGGATGCGGCCTAGTTATGGGCTCGTGATTCGAGGACAGTTCTGAAGCGGTGGTACATGGAAATTGATACGCTCAAATTACACCTAAATTATGGCGTAAGGCGGTTGGTGTCAAATATAGTAACCCAACTAGGTTGGGGTCGAATCCCACAGCGATTAAGGTGTGAAATAAGTACTAATTATATATGTTACTAATCTCTAAAGACTTTAGTTCTATTCCGACTAGTGTAGAAAAAAGGGTTTTGGTTTGTATTCGCTATTTTGAAGTATTTGGAAATTGTTTGGATTAAAAGAACCAAAGTTGTGTCCCCACTGTGATTAGATGTTATGCTATGGGTATCAATATGATATATTTCTAATGGGTGGTGGTTTTGTATGCACTTAATCTCTAATGCACTTCCTAATGTTTTCTAATAGTTAGAAAGTATTTCTTTTCATGATTTTCCCAAATATAGAAAAGTTGCAAGTACAACTGATTAAATATGCCAATTAGAACTCATCTTATCCCTAAGTGAGTTCATTAAACGAGGGTTAGCGCTCCAAGTCCTTGTTATATTATTTCAACTCAAACCCTAGTTCATCTTTCCAAATAAAACTAGGGTTTGTGCATAAGTAAGTGTTTGCAACCACCAACTAACAATAAATATGAGAAATAATAAAACACATCACAACCCATTACACACACACACACAATGTTAGACGCCCATTACATAACACCCATCATTTGGGTCTACAACTTTGATTAAAGAAACTACTCATACATGTTGGTCACAAAAGTAGTAAGCAATAATGAAGACATAAAGCTTACAAAGTGTAATAAATATGGTGGGAAAGGAATCTTTTTGTCTTCACTAAGCTCCAAAAGTGGTGTATTCAATGCTCATCCACCAATGGAAAAAGTGTTAAATGTTGGAGAAAAATCTGATGTGTACAAAAACCTAAAATGTTCTTTAAATAGGCTCCAAAAAACGCACATCAGCAATTGGCAAAACTGCCCCTGGTGGCAGAATCGACGGGCCGTCGATTCCTTCATCTTTTAGTTCTTCAGTTTGATGGTCCATTCGATGGTGTCGTCGACCAGTTCAACGCTCTGTCGATTCTTTCGTCTTTCTTTCTTCTAGTGGAAAAGTCTGTTTGACGAGACAAACGACGAAAAGTCGATCCAGTCGACGCTTCGTCGATGGCTCCGTTCTTTGTCCTCTTCAACTTAGGCCATCACTGGAAAATTTAACTTATCGATGCTCCAAAGGACGGTCCGTCGATCAATCGACGGACCGTTGAATCTTCATTTTTGGGCAATTTTTCCTTTTTTTCTTTGTTTATACTTTTGGGCCATCGCCTTCCTAAAACACAACAAAAACACATTAAAATGAACCAGACTTACTTGAGAACAACCAAAATCCATAGTAAAAAGGCGTCGAATGTGCCACAAATCAGCGGCACATCAGACACCATGGGTCCCCTACAGGTCATGGCTAATGGGTCAAACATTACTATTTAGCATATGTGTACGGATATGTGACAGAGTTCAGATAATATGTGATTTACGATTGTGTTTGGTGATTACATGGGTTGAGTTACTCTTAATAATTTCTACTTGTGTGGATTTTACCTTACCCCTGTGTTGGCTGATATTTGGGTATTGGATGATTTCTGTTGATAGTTGCTTGAGGTTATGTGTTATTGTGCATATCTATCTATTTTATTGATTTTGTGATTGTATGCATGATACTAACCTTAGTCGGCCTATGATATCTACCAGTACATAGTGTTTGTACTGGTATTACCTTGCTGCATTCTTTTGAGTGCAGATTATGATCCAGAGACATCTACGAGACCTCATATTTAGGGTGAGGCCAGTTTCTGCCAGATTCGAGGGTGAGCTCTTATCCATGCCAGGCCGCCTGAAGATCTTTCTTATTTTAGATGTCTATTTCATTTTAGACATTTATGTTTATTTTAGACAGTTATGTTTTAGAGTCCTTGTACGATGACTTTCGGATTTTGGGGTTGTAATAGTTAGATTTCCGTAGATTTTATTTATTTATGGAATTACTAGACAGTTGGAGATTTTATTATCAATTATATTCTTTAATGTTTTAGTATTGGCTAAGTAATGTGGTTATCGTTCAAAGGGTTGGTTAATGTTACACCTTGAAAATTTCCCCGCGAACGTACAGTGGATAGGCTAACAAAGGGCATAGTGTATATGATGTTTTAATAAGAAGGGAACGACGTTTGACGACCCTAAGTAAGAGCCTGTTTGGATGAGCTTAAAATAAGCAGCTTATAAGCTGGAAACAGCTTATAAGCCAAAAAAAAAAATAAGTTGGGGTAGACTAACTTATTTTTTTGGGCTTATAAGCTATTTTCAGCTTATAAGCTGCTTTAGATAAGCTAAGCCAAAAGGGCCCAATTATTTTTTTAGGCTTATTTTATGCACAAAATGGCTTTAAGCTGGCTAGCCAAACACTGAAAAAAGCTGAAAATAGCTTATAGGCAACTTATAAGCCAATCCAAACGGGCTCTAAGATTCCAAAGGCAAGTGCAATAAGAGATAGGTTATGCTCCATAATGACTAATTATAAGTTCTGAAGGCGTGAAAGCTGCAGATTTGCACTTCGGCCCAGTCGATCGTAAGATGAAATACGGACCGTAAAGTAGTTTACGGGCCGTAAACTGCCATATCGTATTTCAAGTCCCAAAACTTCAACTTTCTGTCTAATGCTCGAATGGTTAAAGATGACTTGAAATGCGGACCGTAAACTGGAATACGGACTATAAAGTGAGTTCGTAAACCACCATGTCCTCAGCCTAACTTTCTGGTTCGGTCGTCCTTTAATACGCCCACATAATACGGACCGTAAACTGGAATACAGACTGTAAACTGAGTTTACAACCACTGTTACACTTTCAACTACTGTTCATTTCAAATCAGATTTTAAGTTATTAAAAAGGAGACCCAAGCTCATTAATTCATTTCATTTCCACACCACTTCTCTCTAGAAACCTCTAGAATAATCTCCACTCTTCATCTACAAGAAAACCAAGGAAATCAAAGATCAATATCAAGAATTAAAGAGAATCAAGTGTATGAAACTCATTAAAGATCATTCAAGTCAAGAAATCCCAATGGAGGTGAACTAAGGTTTTTGCTCAAGTGGAGTATTATCAACCAAGGACTGATCCTACGACATCTAAGGTAAGATTTATGATATTTCTATGTTGTTTAAGGTATTTGAGAGTTGAAATACTTGGATTGTAGAAGGGTATAGAAAAATGAGTCATGAATGTGGAATAGTGCCATTTTGAGAAATAGCTTGAATTGAGTTATGATTCTTGATGGGTTGTGATGTAAATATGTTATAAATGATGTTGAGAACATGAGATGAGAAATGTATGTGAATGGACGTCGTCGTGTGGTATGGTCATGGATATGGGTGATTGAAAGTAAGTCTAGAAATATGAATTATGTGGATGAATAATGACTATCGTTATAATATTGTGAATGTATTATTGACATTTGGGAGTGGATATACGCTATGGAGGAATGTCGTATAAATAAAGGAGGTGCTGTCCGATTTTATTTAGTTTCAGTCATGTATGCTAGCTATCGATTTCTAATGATGGTATGACCTTAATGAAAGTAGAAACGCGAGCGTTGAAGGAGAACGTGCAAGTGGTAAATAGTTGAACGGAAAGGTATGTAAGGCTAACCCTTCTTTCATAAGGCATGGTTCTTTGGCCAAACGTCTAAATCTTCAATAAGATTATGATATCTTTCAAATGATTTGATCTTCCGAGCTTGTAAGCTTGCGATTCTTGATACGCTACGATTGTAATAAGTTCCTCGTATGACGAGTAAGCCTATAAAGATAGATGTGATGAATGACGATAATAGTGAAAATGATATGGATGACGACTATGATGGTAATAGCGATGACGATGATGATAGTAATTATAATATTAAGGATGATTATGAGCTAGTATGTATATGTATCTATGTATGACTATTATGGAACTCCGAGCTTATGAGGCAAGGTAGGATATGTAAGTAAATATGTATATGATTATGTAGTGCGTGCACACCTCTGCAGATGGTACGGGTAACCCTGAAGCCTTGGTATGGCCAGGTATGTGTAACCTTGAGCCTTGGTTGGTCAAGTATGTATGAAACACCGATCCTGCATGGTCGGGTATGCTATGTAAATGCTATGTATGTGATATTATTGTGTATATGATATAGACACAAGTATGGATACAAATATGATACGATATGAATGTGAATAAGGGTATGTATACGAATACGAGTACAAATATGGAACGGATACGTATGTGGATATATGTACACAAATACGCATTAGAAATGAAAAGTCCCTATGAAAGGCAAGTAAGTGCTTATGACGATGATATTACTATCTCCCATCCTGTGTTATCTTTCAGGTTGCTTATTATGCTTCTACATTGATATTGATCATGCTTTACATACTCAGTACATTCTTCGTACTGACGTCCTTTTGTTTGTGGACGCTGCGTCATGCCCGCAGGTGCACAGGGAGACAGGATTGATCCATAGCTACATTCCCAGGGACTTCATAGCAGAGCTCCATTTCATTCGGATCCATAGCTTTTGGGTACTTATTCTTTTGTGTACATAATTATGGGCATAGCGGGGTCCTGTCCCGCCTATATGATATGTTATACTCTCCTTAGAGGCTCGTAGACACGTGTATATGGTTAGATATATTTGGCCTCATCGGCCTATATTTTGTACATCATTTTGTTAGCCTTGTCGGCTTATGTACTTGGTTATGGCACAGATGCCAAGGTTGATATAAGAGTTATCGTTGTCCAATGGGACTAGTATGCTGGATGAGTATATATGTATATGCTTTATTATGTGGCTCACCTAGATGTAAGTGTAAGTGTAAGCCAAGGGGTGCCCGGTTGGGCTAGTACCGGGCGCTCGTCGCGGCGCTCTAGACGGGTCGTGACAAACGTGGTATCATAGCAGTTCAGTCCTAGGGTGTGTCTATGAGCCGTGTCTAGTAGAGTCTTGGTTATGGGTGTGTTGCGCGCCACACTTATAAACAAGAGGCTGCAGACATTTTAGGAATGATTGACCTTCTTTCTTCATAAGAATCATGCGATAGAGCTATGGTATAAGAATTTCATGTTCCTTAACCGTATGTTGTGTATTTCAGAAATGCCTGTAAAGAGAAAGGCTACAGCAGCCCAAAAGGGCAGGACGGTGGCAGAAAAGCGGGCTGAAAGAGCACTGCCACCGGTAGTAGAGGAAAGTGAGTCCAGAGTGCGGCTCAATCTCAGTCCTCCCGTTCAGTACCTATATTAGAGGAGCGTGAGAGAGCCTCAGCCCCAGCTCCAGCACCTCCGGCTCCTCCACCGGATGCTTCAGGCCAAGATGTAAAAGAGGCCATACATTTGCTTACTCAATTGGTGGCTGCCCAGACTCAGCGGCAAAGTGCGGGGCAAGGTGACAGGGCTGTTAGTGCAAGGGCCCGTGACTTCATTACCTTAAACCCTCCGGAATTCTTTGGGTCAAAGCCGGAGGAGGACCCTCAGGACTTCATTGATGGTATGTTGAGGACGCTTCGATTGATACATGCTTCGGATACCGAATCGGTGGAATTAGCGTCGTATATATTGAGAGATGTCTCGATCTAATGGTACACGGTTTGGATTGCTTCACGAGGATCCAATGCACCTCCCCCGGTATGGCAAGAGTTTGTTGATGCTTTCCTCCGACATTATATGCCTCCGGAAGTTCGGCGAGCTAGGGCCAATAAATTCTTGAATTTGAGGCAAGGTAGCATGAGTGCTCTAGAGTATAGTCTCCGCTTTAATTCTTTGGTTAGGTATGCTTCGGCCATGGTAGTGGATATGGGTGACAGAGTACACCGATTCGTGAAGGGCCTAGGGCCGCATTCGATGGATAGGTGCTTGACTGCGTCTCTTCAGGACAATATGGATATTGCACGCATTCAGGCTCATGCTCAGAACTTAGAAGAAAGTCCGCAACAACAAAGAAGTGAGCGCGAGCATGATAGGGTACATGGTAAGAGGGCCAGATCTTCGGGTCCAATGAGCGAGTTCAGAGGTGGGCACAGGCAGCAGTTTTCCAGGCATTCAGGCTATTCTATGACTAGCGCACCTCCACGGTTTTCCAGACAGAGATTCGATAGATCTACTCGTTCCGGGCCGAGTCAGAGTTATTCGGGGTCTCAGTTCAGAGATGATTCAGGTCACTCAAGGCCACCCGTACCACGATGTTCCCA
Organism: Lycium barbarum; assembly: GCF_019175385.1. Taxonomy (NCBI): domain Eukaryota; kingdom Viridiplantae; phylum Streptophyta; class Magnoliopsida; order Solanales; family Solanaceae; genus Lycium; species Lycium barbarum. The sequence goes on along the minus strand of NC_083339.1, from coordinate 15,301,460 downwards.
GTGTGGGAAGTAGCATTGGGGTCGATGCCGATTGGGTTCAGATGTTTGCTATTCATATGGTCGACCAGGCCATATTATGCGTGATTGCCCCTCAGTTCATGGTAGAGGTAGGACCCAGCCTTCAGGGTCGGTAGCCGGATCTTCAGCATCTGTACGCCCTATGGGGGTAGGATCACAGACACCAGTCGGCCATGGTAGAGGCAGAGGGAGAGTTCCCAGTTCTAACAGTCCTCAGCACCGTGTTTATGCTTTGGCTGGACGCCAAGATCTTGAGTCTTCTCCTGATGTGGTCACAGATATATTATCGGTATTTTCTCATGATGTATATGGTTCGATTGATCCGGGTTCCACATTGTCATATGTTACTCCATATATTGCGTGTCGATTTAGAGTCGAACCGGAGTCGATCAAACCTTTTGAGGTGTCTACGCCCGTGGGTGAATCGTTTATAGCTAGTCGAGTGTATAGAAATTATGTAATTGTGATTTGTGATCGTCGTACTATGATTGACTTGCATGAGTTACAAATGGTAGACTTTGATGTTATTATGGGCATGGATTGGTTGGCTTCTTGCTATGCCAATGTTGATTGTAGAATGAAAATGGTTCGTTTTCAATTTTCGGGAGAACTAGTTTTAGAATGAAAAGGGAATACGGCGTCGCCAAAAGGTAGGTTTATTTCCTATCTAAAGGCAAGGAAAATGATCACGAAAGGATGCATTTATCATCTAGTTTGGGTTCAGGATGTAGGAGCTGAATCGCCAACTCTTCAGTCAGTCCCCGTGGTGAATGAATTTTCGGATGTTTTCCCGGAAGAGCTCCCAGGCCTTCCTGCCGAACGGGAGATTGATTTTGCGATTGATGTGTTGACAGGCACTAAGCCTATATCTATTCCTCCTTATAGAATGGCTCCCGCAGAATTGAAAGAGTTGAAGGAGCAGATGAAAGACTTGCTTGATAAAGGCTTTATTAGGCCTAGTTCGTCCCCATGGGGAGCACCCGTATTGTTCGTCCGAAAGAAAGATGGATCCTTGAGAATGTGCATTGATTATCGGCAATTGAATAAGGTGACGATTAAGAACAAATATCCTATTCTGAGGATTGATGACTTATTTGATCAATTGCAAGGCGCCAAATGGTTTTCACAGATCGATTTGAGGTCCGGGTATCACCAAGTGAGAGTTAGGGAAACAGATATCCCTAAGACAGCTTTCAGAACAAGATATTGAGTTCCGGGTAATGTCTTTTGGGCTAACTAATGCACCGGCGGTGTTTATGGATTTGATGAACAATGTGTTCAGGCCCGTCCTGGATTTATTTGTGATTGTATTCATCGATGATATCTTGGTGTATTGTAGATCCGAGGCAGAACATGCGGATCATTTGCGTACTATCCTTGGAGTTCTTTGAACTCGAGAGTTGTTTGCAAAATTCTCCAAGTGCGAGTTTTGGTTGAACTTAGTGGCATTTGGGGCACAATGTTGCAGCCGATGGTATTCGAGTGGATAGTCAAAAGATTGAGGCCGTGAAGACTTGGCCAAGGCCCACAACTCCTACGGAGGTTCGCAGCTTTCTGGGCTTAGCAGGTTATTGCAGGAGATTCGTTGAGAGCTTTTCTTCTATTTCTGCACCACTCACAAAGTTGACCCAGAAATCAGCAAAGTTTCAGTTGACAGATGCTTGTCAACGTGGCTTCCAAGAGTTGAAAGATAGATTGATTTCCGCCCCAGTCTTGACACTTCCAGAGGGATTAGAAGGATATGTTGTTTATTGCGATGCTTCAGGTGTTGGGCTAGGCTGTGTATTGATGCAACGTGGTAAGGTAGTTGCGTATGCTTCTAGGCAATTGCGGAAACACGAGAAGAATTATCCAACCCATGATCTAGAATTGACTGCAGTGGTTCACGAATTAAAGATATGGAGACATTATTTATATAGTGTCCATGTGGATATTTATACAGATCATAAGAGTCTTCAGTATATCTTCAAGCAGAAAGAGTTGAATTTGCGGTAACGACGATGGCTGGAGTTGCTAAAAGATTACGACGTTGATATCTTGTATCACCCTGGAAAGGCGAATGTTGTGGCTGATGCTCTCAGCCGTAGATCTATGGGAAGTTTGTGTGATGTTCAACCAGAGAAGAAAGAAATGGCCCGTGAGCTCCAGCAGTTAGCTAGCCTAGGAGTTCGAGTAGTGGACTCAGGTAGCAGGGGACTACTATTCAAAATTCAACAGTCTCGTCTCTAGTAGCGGAAGTGAAAGAGCGGCAATACGAAGATCCCATGCTAGTGCATTACAGAGATACACTCCCTCAGAAAGAGGAGTCATCATTTGAGCTTTCAGGAGACGGAGTTCTCCGATGCCGAGGCAGATTATGCGTCCCTGATGTGGCAAGTTTACGCCACCAGATATTGAGAGAAGCTCATTGTTCCCGCTATTCTATCCACCCCGGAGCAACGAAAATGTATCATGATCTTAAGTTTCTATATTGGTGGAATGGAATGAAGAAAGATATAGTGGAATTCGTAGCTCAATGTCCCAACTGTCAGCAAGTGAAAATCGAGCACCAAAAGCCGGGTGGATTGTTGCAAGACATACAAATTCCAACTTGGAAGTGAGAAGTAATTAACATGGACTTCATTGCAGGCTTACCCCGTTCTCGACGTAAGTATGATTCTATATGGGTGATTGTGGATAGACTCACGAAGTCGGCTCATTTATTACCGGTCAGAACGGCATATGTGGCAGAAGATTATGCAAAGCTTTATGTTAAGGAGATAGTGCGACTTCATGGGGTTCCAGTATCTATTATCTCTGATAGAGGGACTCAGTTTACAGCCAATTTCTGGAAGTCTTTCCAAGAGGGTTAAGGGACCCAAGTGAGCCTTAGCACGGTATTTCACCCGCAGACCGATGGACAAGCTGAGCGTACCATTCAGACCCTTAAAGATATGTTATGGGCATGTATGTTAGATTTTGGAGGTAATTGGGATGATCATTTGCCACTCATTGAATTTGCTTACAATAATAGTTATCATTCTAGCATTCAAATGGCACCGTATGAAGTTTTATATGGGCGAAAGTGTAGATCCCCAATTGGGTGGTTCGAGATAAGAGAGACTAAATTGATAGGGCCAGACTTGATCCAGCAAGCCATAGAGAAAGTCAAGGTGATCCGAGATCGATTGTTGACAGCCCAAAGTCGCCAAAAGTCTTATGCGGACAATCGCCGACGAGACTTAGAATTTCAGGTCGACGATTGGGTATTTTTGAAAGTGTCGCCAATGAAAGGGGTGATGAGATTTGGCAAGAAAGGGAAGTTAAGTCCTAGATACGTTGGACCCTATAAAATTATCCGCAAGGTGAGTCAGGTAGCCTATGAAATGGACTTGCCTTCGGAGCTTGAATCAGTCCATCCAGTCTTCCATGTTTCGATGCTCTGCAAGTGTGTTGGAGATCCTACAAAGATTTTCCCGATAGATGATGTGCAAATAACAGAAAAGCTAGCTTATGAAGAAGTGCCTATTGCTATTCTATACAGGCAAGTGCGAATACTTCGAAATAAGGAAGTAGCCTCAGTCAAGGTCTTATGGCAAAACAACAACCGGGAAGAAATGACTTGGGAGGCGGAAGAGAAGATAAAATCCACGTACCCGCATTTATTTCAACCCCCAAGAGAGATTCAAGATGAAACACCAACGATATAAGGTATATATTCTTACTTTTCATGCTTTTGATCGTGTGTGGCCATAGATATGTTGATATTGTGACGTAGCCCTGTGAGGCAATGATATTATGGGTTGTTGTGACAGGTTGGTAGTACCAAATTATAGGGGAAACTCTGACGAAATTTTTGCAGGATCCCGAGTGTTTAACATTCGAGGACGAATGTTCCAAAAGGGGGGAAAAATGTTACACCTTGAAAATTTTCCCGCGAACGTAAAGTGGATAGGCTAACAAAGGGCATAGCGTATATGATGTTTTAATAAGAAGGGAACGACGTTTGACGACCCTAAGTAAGATTTCAAAGGCAATTGCAATAGGAGATAGGTTATGCTCCATAATGACTAATTATAGGTTCTGAAGGCGTGAAAGCTGCAGATTTGCACTTCGGCCCAGTCGATCGTAAGATGAAATACGGACCGTAAAGTAGTTTACGGGCCGTAAACTGCCATATCGTATTTCAAGTCCCAAAACTTTAACTTTCTGTCTAATGCTCGAATGGTTAAAGATGACTTGAAATACGGACCATAAACTGGAATACGGACCGTAAAGTGAGTTCGTAAACCACCATGCCCTCAGCCTGACTTTCTGGTTCTGTCATCCTTTAATACTCCCACAGAATATGGACCGTAAACTGGAATACGGACCGTAAATTGAGTTTACGACCACTGTTGCACTTTCAACTACTGTTCATTTCAAATCAAATTCTAAGTCATTAAAAAGGAGACCCAAGCTCATTAATTCATTTCATTTCCACATCACTTCTCTCTAGAAACCTCTAGAATATTATCCACTCTTTATCTACAAGAAAACAAAGGAAATCAAAGATCAATATCAAGAATTAAAGAGAATCAAGTGTATGAAACTCATTAAAGATCATTCAAGTCAAGAAATCGCAATGGAGGTGAACTAGGATTTTTGCTCAAGTGGAGTATTATCAACAAAAGGTTGATCCTACGACATCTAAGGTAAGATTTATGATATTTCTATGTTGTTTAAGGTATTTGAGAGTTGAAATACTTGGATTGTAGAAGGGTATAGAAAAATGGGTCATGAATGTAGAATAGTGCCATTTTGAGAAATAGCTTGAATTGAGTTATGATTCTTGATGGGTTGTGATGTAAATATGTTATAAATGATGTTGAGAACATTTGATGAGCAGTGTATGTGAATGGATGTCGTCGTGTGTTATGGTCATGGATATGGGTGATTGAAAGTAAGTCTAGAAATATGGATAATGTGGATGAATAATGACTATCGTTATAATATTGTGAATGTATTATTGACGTTTGGGAGTAGATATACGCTATGGAGGAATGTCGTATAAATAAAGGAGGTGCTATTCGATTTTCTTTAGTTTCAGTCATGTATGCTAGCTATCGATTTCTAATGATGGTATGACCTTAATGAAGGTAGAAAAGCGAGCGTTGAAGGAGAACGTGCAAGTGGTAAATAGTTGAACGAAAAGGTATGTAAGGCTAACCCTTCTTTCATAAGGCATGGTTCTTTGGCCAAACGTCTAAATCTTCTATAAGATTATGATATCTTTCAAATGATTTGATCTTCCGAGCTTGTAAGCTCACGATTCTTGATACGCTACGATTGTACTAAGTTCCTCGTATGACGAGTAAGCCTATATAGATAGATGTGATGAATGACGATAATAGTGAAAATGATATGGATGACGACTATGATGGTAATAGCGATGACGATTGTTATGCCTTATTTTGAACAGGTCCAATATAGTTTGCAACTTCACGGTTCTTCTAACTAGTTTAAAAAATTTAGAGTCGCCGCCTTATTTTTTAGGAAAATCAGGAAACCTATATGTATTTGTGTGTCTGCTCCATTTTAGTCCACGAAACCTATGAGATTCTAGATAAGGGTTTTATTTACCCCGAGGGGAAGGTATTAAGCATCCCTCAGAGCCTGTCCGAAGACAGTCCTTAAACTTGGTTTAAGTAAACACTAGAGGGGGATTATCTATCTGTTTATCATTATTATTAATAGTTTTCAAAATGCTATGTCTTCATGAAAAGCTACACTAGTTGATAATATACTAAGTATATACAGTGTATAAAAATGTTTTTATATCAAGCATCAAATATTCATAAAGAATGTATAGTAAAAAAGAATATATAAAAGAGTATAAAGAGAATGTACCTCGTACGTATAAAAGTATATATGTTAGTACAAAGAGTGTATATATATGTTAGTGTAAAGAATGTATAACTATATTAAGAATATGTAAAAAAAAAATGTAAGACTATGTAAAAACAAATATATCAAGGATATAAAGAATGTGCGTCTATGTAATGTGCGTCTATGTATATCAAAAGAATGTGTGTATATTAAACATATAAAGAACATATTTCAAGTGTAAAAGAGTGTGCGTCAAACCTAAAATGTATAAAGAATTGTATAACTAGGTATATTAGTGCATAAAGAATGTAAAAATGATTTACGAATATTTATTAGTGTAAAGATTTTATATAACGAAATTATTCATAAAAGTGAAGTTTATTTGACTTGTTTCTACCGTTTAGTTTAAAAGAGTTTTTGTTTAATAAATATCCTATCAAAAGAATAAGGAACAAAATAATTGTAAAAAGTATTGATAAAAAATAAGTATAAGGAACCGTGGATAAAAAATGAGTGAAAATGTGTAATGCCTCTAAAGAATAAAAGATTTGTAAATGGACGACTTAATATTTGCCTGGCGTCAAAAGGTGGATTTAACTTAATTAAAATATGTATTAGTGTACACGAAATAATATAAAATGTAAGTTGTATTAAGAGTGTATAAAGAATATAAAATAAAGGATGGACTAGTATGTTTGCCTAATCGTCAAAAGTGTGAATTTATTTAACAAAATATTTATACCAAATCAATTTAATCTGGTTATGAAAGTATTGACGGCCTAAGTCTTTCCTAAAGCGAATGACAATTTTAAGTTTAACAAACAAGGCGACAAGTAAATAAATATATCAACCCATCATTTCAAAAATAAAGTTTTCACTATACTATGAGTTTATGTTTTGTGCAGTTATAAAAACAATGCGGAAAGTAAATACAAACAGTGATTCGATGAAGTCTTCGAGTTCCTTCCGAGTGTCGTCTTCGGGATGTATCTCCGGGTACTTGTATAAACACTTAGTAAAGTGTTAGTAAGAGAATAAATGACTATCGAATGAATTAAAGAAATAATGAATATACTTAAAATAAAAAATCCGTCTTTTGTACATGGGAGGCCTTGGAAATCCACAGAAATTTCATCGACCAAAAGTGTAGTATTTGCTTTAAAAAACAATCCAGCGAATCATGATCAATATATTGTCCAACCAACAAAGTAATATTTGTAATTCTTTATAGCCACATTAGCAAAACAGTGGCACAACCTAGATTAATAAACAAGCAAGGAACAATGGAGAAGGAAATGGATGATGGAACAAAGTTCCACAAATGATAACAAGTTTTAAAATGGAAAATGCTACAACAAAGTCATGAGCAACAAACGAAATGCAAGGCAGCCATTCAAGGCAGTGAGCATCACTAAGCACTGGAGTAAGCAAGTGTCCGGAATAGTGACAAAATGGAAAGAAATTTTTTAAAGAGTCTATATGTATGTGATGTAGTATATACAATTTTATATATGTATATTTATGCAATGTATGTGTATGTGTATGTATAAAAGATATGTGTTTGTTTTGAGATTAGGAAAAAAAAAAAGAGAATGAAAAGAGGATAAGGGACGACTGAGTGGAAACAAATGAAAAGGAGAAAAAATATTTTGCTAAAAACTAAAGAGAGGAGAATGAGAGAAGTGGTGAGTGAAGTGGGGTGCGGTAGTGTGGTTGGCGTTCACCGGAGCTCGGAGCTCCGGCGTGGAGAGGCGGTGGCGGCGGTTTTGTGAAGTGGAGGAGGGAGTTGTGGGATAGTGGGGGTTCACGGCTGGTGGTGGAGAGGGGTGTGACGGGATTCGCCGGAGCTCGGAGCTCCGGCGTGGAGGGCGGCGATGGGAAGAGAGAGAGGGAGATGAAGTGGGGCAGCGGGGGTAGTTTGGAGGTGTTGTCGTGGTGGTGTGGTTGGGTGGGTTGGTGTTCGCCGGAGCTCCGAGCTCCGGCGTGGATGGGGCTGGCGGCGGTTTTGGAGGGAGGGTGAAGGGAAGAGAAAATGTTTAGGTTTTTTAGAGAAAGAAAAAAAATCTGATATGTGCTTGTGTGTGTTGTGTCAAAAAAAATATAACCCCTATATTCCTTCATAATACAAACTAACACCCCCTCTTGTCCAAAAAATAATGATCTTCCCCCTCTTGTCCCCTTTACCCCTTTTAACCCTTATGTAAAAATGCAATAACCATTGGATCAAGAACCCAACCCATCACCTCAAATGTCAATTTTTAAAAAGATGACGAGACCTTGACTTGATCGAATGTTTGCTCTGCATTTAAAAATTAACTGCTCCGGTTTTTCTCTACACCGACGGACTATACTAAAATATAGTTAAATAATAATGTATAAATAATAACGTAAGTATAAAATTTAAATATTAATATGTAAGATATGAAAAATGTATTGCCATAAAATTAAGAAACAATTATTAATTGCACAAAAATGGTAGTATTACGCTGTACATGTGCAAAATAATGTTTCTTGAAAAATGACAACAAATTGATAAAATTCCTAAAATAAGGATAATCATCAATAAATTGTCAAAAAATGTAAAAATGTGTAAAAAAAAATGTATTTCGCGCTCTTTAACGAATCAGGGCCCCCAAAAACGTTAATTTTAAGCACGTTGAGCCAAAATTAGGTGTCAAAAACGATAACGATTACGATGATGATAGTAATTATAATAGTAATGATGCTTATGAGCTAGTATGTATATGTATCTATGTATGACTATTATGGAACCCCGAGCTTATGAGGCCGGGTAGGATATGTAAGTAAATATGTATATGATTATGTAACGCGCGCACACCTCTGTAGATGGTACGGGTAACCCTGAAGCCTTGGTAGGGCCAGGTATGTGTAACCTTGAGCCTTGGTTGGCCAAGTATGTATGAAACACCGATCCTGCATGGTCGGGTATGCTATGTAAATGCTATGTATATGATATGATTGTGCATATGATATAGACACGAGTATTGATACAAATATGATACGATATGAATGTGAATAAGGGTATGTATACGAATACGAGTACAAATATGTAACGGATACGGATATGGATATATGTACACAAATACGTATTAGAAATGGAAAGTCCCTATGAAAGGCAAGTAAGTGCTTATGACAATGATATTACTATCTCCCATCCTGTGTTATCTTTCAGGTTGCTTATTATGCTTCTACATTGATATTGATCATGCTTTACATACTCAGTACCTTCTTCGTACTGACGTCCTTTTATTTGTGGACGTTGCGTCATGCCCGCAGGTGCACAGGGAGACAGGATTGATCTATAGCTACATTCCCAGGGACTACATAGCAGAGCTCCATTTCATTCGGAGCCATAGCTTTTGGGTACTTATTCTTTTGTGTACATAATTATGGGCATAGCGGGGTCCTGTCCGCCCATATGATATGTTATACTCTTCTTAGATGCTCGTAGACATGTGTATATGGTTAGATATGTTTGGCCTCGTCGGCCTATATTTTGTACATCATTTCTTTAGCCTTGTCGGCTTATGTACTTGGGTATGGCACAACTGCCAAGGTTGATATAAGAGTTATCGTTGTCCAATGGGACTAGCATGCTGGATGAGTATATATGTATATGTTTTATTATGTGGCTCACCTAGATGTAAGTGTATGTGTAAGCCAAGGGGTGCCCGGGTGGGCTAGCACCGAGCGCTCGTTGCGGCCCTCTAGACGGGTCGTGACAGTTAAGTAGATGGTTCGCCTACTAGGGGAATTGTGTGGGTGCTACTTATGGATGTTTGGGTCGTGACAAAGTTGGTATCACAGCTTTAGGTTCGTCAATCTCGTTGTACAAGGACATGTCTAGGAGAGTCTTGCGGGTCGGTACAAAAACGTTTGTACTTATCTTCGAGAGGCTATGGGACACTAGGAAAATTTAATTTTTTTCTTTCTTTCGTGCTACTTGATTCCAATTGGTATCTGGATGATTTAAATTGGTATCTGGCTTTTCTTTCTAATCTCTCACAGATGGTGAGGACTTGTGCGGCAACAACAGCTAATGAGGTACCCATGCTGGCCACTGAGGTTGCAGCTCGCGGTGAAGGGCACGCCACTCGGGCCGCAATTCACGGAGGAGGCCAGGCCAGGCAAGAGGCTATGGTCGTGGCAGTGTAACGTCCAGTTTCGTCGTTACTATGACTTCTGAGAATTTCGCGACCTTGACCCCCCCCCCCCCCTCTAAAACACCTCCGGATCTTCACGTTCTTAAATTGCTAACTTGATCGGACCAGTCGTGCGAGTCGCGTGAAAAATATTGATTTAGGCTACTAGGCCCAGTTATGCCGCTATAGCGACAAACCTACTGCCGCAGCGGCATGGTGCTTTGCCGAAGCAGAAGTGTAGTATTCTAATGGACCGTCCTAATGGTGGGGCTACCGCTTAAGCGATGCCGCCACAACGACCATTGGACCGCCACGGCGGTTGACGGACAGTTATTTCCCTATTTGAAACCCCATTTATTAACTTGACCTAGCTTTTATTTTCCCAAGTTACAGCTGCCGCTTGGAGATATTTTCAACTCCTTGAGACCAAAATGTTGGGAAGGTAATCTCCTTAAATCCCTTATTTTTTCTCCTTTAATTCCCCCCTTTCCTTCTTACACCATTTGTGATTATGGCAAAGCTTAAAATGAGGGTTCTTTCCTAAACCTTCTAACATTCCTAAATGGGTTAAAATTGTTAGAGGCTAATAATGTCTTATGAGAATTAATTAGGTAAGTTTAACCTAGATTAACCTTGTTTTCCATTAAGAGGTGAGGTTTGCATAATTAAGAAGCTAGGTTAATTATTTTAAGAATACTGATTTTACCCCTATGATACTGAATTCTTCAAGCTTTGCTTACTTGAATATGTCCATCATTCCTAGACCTCTTTGATCTGCGGCTTCCCTACGAAGATGGAAGACTGAATCCAAATGGATATTTATGCTCTTGTTCGGCCTCGAGGTAGGTTACGACTTCCTTCTTTGGTAGACTCTGATTAGACTTACATTTTCGTGTATTAGATGAAACGAAGAATGCACGTATAGGATTTTGGAGATTAGGATGGAATTCTTAGGATGGTACTGTTATGCGATTTATGTGTTTGGGCTTGTGGCTTGTAGATTCCCTAGGTTCATGGTTGGTATTCCTTTGCGTATTGGTGGATTTTATGTGATTTGGGAGACTAGTTGTTCGGTACTTGGCTTACTATGTTCCATTAATGGGGAGTTTCCATATGATGTGCATAAATATGTTCTGGGTTATTTAATATTAAGTCATAAATTAGTACCGAAATTGATAGACGTGCCAAAAGGACATGAAATGATTCTAGACTGGATATTTAGTAGTGACTTTATAAGTAGAAAGCATGTTTATCATACATTGAAGTCGTTAGGAAGTAAAGCAATGGGGTGATATTGTTATTGTGATTTTACCCTTACTGGACATTGGAGACTATTGATATATCCTGATTATGATTTGGCAGTATCTTACGTGTTGTCATTTGATATGAGGAAAGAGATTCTATTATGGCTTATTGTGTAGCCTTTTCATGGTATTGTTGGTATGCCCATGTGTGGTACTTTGATATTGATTTGATTATTGACGTTAATCTCATTCAGTGCACGCATTCTCATCCTTCATGATATACTTTTAATACGTTGATGGTTCTCAAGGAAACGCTGTTATGAGCTGGGCTCAGTTGGATGAGAGTGGCGTGTGGACCGATGTCCAATGTTTATCCCGGAATCGAGAATATGCATAGTGAGTGCCGAGGTTGTTGCCGGAATTGTGAGGTAGCGGTTGCCGAGGTTGTTGCCAGAACTATGAGGTACATACTTCGCAGGTCCCCCATGGGTTGTACTGCCAAGATGTGATGTTCCATGATCGGAGTACATGTGTACACTGCATATGCATTGCATCCATATTTCATATATTATTACATTGCATTGTACCTCTGGCTTCTTATGATATTGTCGTGATATTCTTGTGATATGATTGTGATATTGTTATGGTATTGTTGGGATATTCTTGTGATATTCTAGTGATCTAGTTGTGATGTACGAATTCTGATTGGATGACTTGAGACTTGACCCAGTTGGGCTTAGTTACTATAACTACAGGCCATGATCTTAGATTTCTTTGTTGATTGTCGTTGGCTCAGAGTTACATTTTGACTTCCTAAAATTAGGTGAATAATGAATATCAGAATGATGGAATGACTTCCCGATATTAGGAGTGAATAGTATTATGGTAGTTGACTTGTGATACTTGAGTGAAATTGTCTATTGTATGTTAGATGAGATAAAATACAGTATAAAATAAGTTGGGCAAACGAGTCACTAGGGGAGAGTTGATGAGAATAAGAATCTTTGTTGTTGCGACGAGCTGTAGGTAATGTGCACTGTTGACCTAGTTTTACCTACCATGCTTATTTGTGAACTCTTTTACTGATATGTTATTCTAACCCTTGCCAGCCTATAATACTTACCAGTACTTGTAGTACACTGACACTACTCTTGCTATATCCCTTTTGGGGTGTAGAGTTTTTCAAGAAATTGATTGTTGGAGTTTTTCGGAAGATGCACGGTGCCTATCTTGAAGGCCTCCATCCTTTTCATTCTGAGATGGAGGTTGGGTCTTAGATTTATTATTGTATTTCAGTTCAACATTAGTCACTCTTGTATTAGTCTAGGCCAGGTCATGAGAATAAGTCATTGTATTTATTTAATCATTGTAAACACTTCCGCTATTTCATTTAAATGTATTGGTTGACTTCTGTTTTTCGCTTATTATATTTCTTGAAGATTATTAAATCTCGTCCCTTACTTCTAAATGTTTTATGTTGGGTTGAGGGTTCGCCTACCGAGGTGGGAATGGTAGGTGCCCGCGTGATCCTAAAATGGGTCGTGACAGATAGGGGCAGGGAAGCAGCAACACCAGCCAAGGGCGGGGCTCCTGTAGCTGGTCAGCAATGCAATAAGTCCCCTGAGCCTCAGATAGTTCTAGATGAGGTAGCAGAGTTTTGCAGCGGCAACGGCACAACCAGATATTATAGCTCCTCCAGTGTTGTCAGATGTGATTGTCCGAGTATTGAACCTGCTGAATGGTTTGACAGAGGTAGGTGTGTTACCAGCTATTTCAAGTGCACAGGGTGCCAAAGGGGGGGGGGGGGATCCAACTCCGAGTGGAGTTCGTGCTTCGGGGTTACAGCATACTGCAGCTGTGGATCCTCGTTTGGATAAGACTCCAGGATTAGAGGTATTTTCTAGACTAGTGGGAGGTCCGATGTTGACCGAGGATGAGCATGATTTGTTTTGGAGGTTCACCAAGATGAAGCCTCCAGAGTTCTTTGGCACTGAGGTTGAGGATGCTTACGAGTTCATTATAGACTATCATGAGAGGATCCATAAGATGAGGGGTATCAATAGTTGAAAATTCTCTATGGGTGATTACTTTGGCACCAAAAAGCAATCAGTGAATTTTCTACATATGGGCTGTGATTTACTTGATGCCCCTAACATGTATCTACTTCTGTTGGATATTTTGTGGTGGTAGATAGAGTTTTTCGATTTTGTACTGTCACACTTATGGGGTATGGCACCTGGGTCGACCTAGTAATTTTAGACATAGTAGATTTTGATGTCATCTTGGGTATGAGTTGGCTAGCTCCTTATCATGTAATTTTGGACTGTCATGCCAAGATAATAACCTTAGCTATGCCCGGGGTGCCTAGGCTTGAGTGGAAGGGTAACCTTAGTCCCTTCCCAAAGAAAATAATTTCCTTTATTCGTGCAAAGAAGCTAGTGGACAGGGGGTGTTTGGCTTATTTGGCACATATTCGTGATACCAGTGTTGATGGTCCATCTTTTGAGTCAGTTCATGTGGTACGTGAGTTTGCGAAGGTGTTTTTTATGGACTTGCCAGGCATGCCACCAGACCATGACATTGATTTTTGCATTGACTTAGAGCCAGGGACCCGCCCTATTTCTATTCCGTCATATTGGATGGCACCAGCAGAGTTGAGGGAATAAAACAATAACTTTAGGATCTTCTTAGTATGGGTTTCATTCGTCCGAGTGTCTCCCCGTGGGGAGCTTTTGTTCAATTACCGCCAGTTGAATAAAGTCACCATCAGAAATAAATATCCCATCCCTCGTATTGATGATTTGTTTGACCAGCTATAGGGGCCTCTGTGTTTTCAAATATTTACTTGAGGTCGGGGTATCATCAATTGAAAATTCAGGCAGAGGATATTCCTGAGACTGCTTTCCGAACCAGGTATAGGCATTATGAGTTCTGGTTATGTCTTTCAGGCTTACTAATGCCCTAACTACTTTTATAAATTTAATGAACCATATTTTTAAGGCATACTTAGATTCCTTCGAGATTGTGTTCATCGATGGTATCTTGATTTATTCGAAGAGTAAGGAAGATCATGAAAAACATATGATGATTGTTTCTGGGGTTGCTAAGAGACAGTGAGTTGTATGCCAAGTTCTCTAAGTGTGAGTTTTGGCTTACGTCTGTGTCCTTCTTGGGACATGTTGTTTCGAAAGAAGGGATTATGGTGGATCTAAAAAAGATTGAGGTAGTGAGGGATTGGTCCAGGCCCACGTCCTTGACAGAGATCCGTAGTTTTGTGGGGTTGGCTAGTTACTACCGTCGGTTCGTGAAAGGGTTTAATTCCATTGCTTCGCATTTGACTCGGTTGACTCAGAAAGAGGTTCCTTTTCAGTGGTCTGACGAGTGTGAGGAAAGCTTCCAAAAGCTCAAAACTTTATTGATTACAGCTTCTATTCTATCTTTTCTTGTAGAGGGCAAGGACCTTATGGTTTACTGTGACGCTTCTCGTTCTGGTTTAGGTGTTGTTTTGATGCAGGAAAAGAAGGTGATTTCTTATGCTTCTAGACAACTGAAGGTTCATGAGAAGAACTATCCTACTCAAGATTTGGAATTGGCAGCGGTGGTGTTCGCGTTGAAGATTTGGAGCCACTACCTCTATGGTGCCCATTGTGAGGTATTTATTGATTATCGCAGTCTTCAGCATGTGTTTACTCAGAGGGATCTTAATTATAGGTAGTAGAGATAGATGGAGTTGCTTAAAGATTACGATATTACTATCTTGTATCATCCTGGGAAGGGAAATGTGGTGGCAGATGCCTTGAGCAGGAAATCAGGTAGTATGGGGAGTTTGGCTCGTTTGATTGCTTCAGAGCGTTTGTTGGCCAGGGAGGTCCAGACTCTGGCTAACAGTTTCATGAAGCTTGAGGTGTCTAATTTAGACCAGGTGTTGGCTTGTGTTGAGGCGAGATTATCGTTTCTGGAATATATTAAGGCCAGACAGTTCGAGGATGCCAGTTTGAGTAAAATTCGCTATAAAGTTTTGCGTGGTGAGGCCAAGGAGGTCGTGATTGATGGTGAAGGTGTTTTGAGAATCAAGGGACGTGTTTGTGTTCCCCGTATTGATGATTTGATTAAGACCATTTTAGCAGAGATTCACAATTCTAGATATTCCATTCATCCTGGTGCTATCAAGATGTACTGTGACTTGAGGTAGCATTACTGGTGGGCTAGGATGAAGCGTGATATTGTTGAGTTCGTTGCACGGTGTTTGAATTGCCAGCAGGTGAAGTACGAGCACTATAGACCCGGGGATACACTTCAGAGGATGCCCATTCCAGAGTGGAAGTGGGAAAGAATAGCGATGGACTTTGTGGTTGGTCTTCCGAGGACCTTGGGTAAGTTTGATTTGATTTGGGTCACTGTTGATAGATTGACCAACTCTGCCCATTTCAGGGGATCACCAGAATCCTTACCTTGAACTTTGGTACCCAAAAGATTTCTCTCTTGCTTGAATTTTTTTTACCGGTTTTCCTTCAATAAATTAGGTGGCGACTCTAAAAAATGCTAAAATCCAATTAGAGCACCAAAAACCTCGTAGTAAATTTTATGTCTTAACCCGCATAAAAGCAAACCGTAACAGATGGCGATTCCACTAGGGAAATCTAGGTTCTAACCATAAGGGTTTCAATATAATGTGATTTTAACTATACTTATTTGCTTATGTGTTTAAATTCCGCAATTATAATTGTTATTCATTTCATATCATAAACTCTGTCACTCCTGGCAAAAAGCATAGTTTCAAGGGGACGCGCGGGATCGCGGTCTTGCTTTCACTAAAAAAATCCTAAACACCCCTTCTTTGGAACACACTGAACTTTAAGTTAGTGTGCGGTCACCCAATAGCCGACAACGGTTTACCCCGAGTAGTGTACTCGGGTCCAAGGTTAATTCGAAATACCCACTCTTGCATATGCCTAGGTTAGAGTTAAACCAAATCCAAATATGAAATAGACTAGGGGGTTTGGATATTTTACACGTATCCAAACCCGATGAGAAGACTACCCCGTATCAAGTACGGTCTATGACCCGAAGAACACCACATCTCATATTATGTGCTATCTAGAAACATGTAATGTGCCTGTGAATGAAATCATTGCCTAGTGGGGGAAATTAACCTTGACTTCTATTTTGTAGATGTCGATCAACTTGAGTTTTGACATGGTCTTCACTACATCGGAGTTGCTAGATATTTGGTAGGGCCAAATGTCCTCGGAGGAGAAAAAGGGTTTTTCATGTCATTTAGGAAATTTGGCATTCATCATGACTATGACGGGTTGCAAAGAATTGATAGAAGTAATTACAGGGTTTTGGGACAGAGATAGGATGGTTTTCAGATTCGGGGACGACGTCAAAATGAAGCTGACTTTAGAGGAGTTCAGGGATGTGCTGAATAGTGTAGGCTCGGGATTGAAAAGAAGAAAGAAACCCGACCAAAATGCCTTAATCTCATAAAAACCCACCTGCTCCAAAATTTGCAAAATGCTTTCCTTGAAATACGCCAATTGGACCCATCGCCCCAACATACCTTTTAGAGAGCTATACAAAAGGTTTGGAATCCCAAACGGATTCATGGAACATCCCGGGGAATTTAAGACTTATGCCGAATGGACGGTCACTAGACCTTTAGCTTTCACCATTTGCTTTCTGGGAACCATGGTTTTTCCCAAGGATTGGTCCTTATCCATAGACACCCGAGTCATTTCGCTCACCCATGCCATCTTCTACGGCATAACCCAACAAGAAGAAACCAAATAATTTGACATAACCCCAATCATACTAGCCGATTTGTATTGAGCCTTGAGCTTCTGCCGAAACTATTACAAATACTTCCAAGATTGTAACTTACTCTTACAATGGTGGATCCTCAAGCACATGATCAAAGTTAGGGGTGAACAACACTTAAGTAAGCCGGCCGAAAAGGATGGTCTTCGGGATTTTTGTCCAAACTTCAGAGAACAAAACAGACAAAGTTGGACACTCACCTTTTCCAGATTGAAAGAGGAAAACATTCAATGGATGTTCCATAACTTCATGTCCAGTGAAGTTGTGGTTAAGGGTAGAAAGTTTCCATTCTTACCGCTTATGGGAATTCAAGGGATTCGCCCTTATGCGCATGTCAGGGTCTTGAGACAATTTGGGAGGATTCAAGTCGTGCCTCAGATCGGAGGCATTGGAGATTTTATCATTGACTATGACATCGATAGGCTGCCAAGGGCTTTGGATTGCATACGAGAATAGAAGGTTTGCATGATTTGGGGTCCCGATACCTTAGCCGAAGATAGGTTTAGTCCAAGTTGTGTTGTGGAGTATAAATATTAGTTGAGGGTTGACTTACAAGGCAGACTTCCTCCTAGACCTATTCTTTACAGCTGTATGCAAGACAAAGATTCACAAGTCGAGATTCGAGCTCGTTTGGTTCAGAGAAGAGCTGACGATAGAGATGCCAAGTATTTAGAGAAGATTGAGCATAACAAAGCCGTTATAGAAAGTCTGAAACATGAACTAGAGCTTACTAATGATTGTTTGATTGAGCTTGATGATCGGATGAAGAAGAGTTTACATGGTGTCGCTCCACTAACCTTCACACAGAAGGGATTTCTGATAGAGGCCACTTTGACATCGGCCCATCTTCATATCTAGACTACCCTCCGAAAAGCAAAGAAGGCTAAGACTGACCGGGATCGGGCTTCATCATCCACCACCAAAGGACGTTTTTGCTGATTTATTTTATGCACTGTCTTTACTTTATCTTTTGTACTGCTTTAAGGAAGATTATTATTATTATTATTATTATTATTATTATTATTATTATTATTATTATTATTATTATTATTATTATTATTAATGATTATTGGGGCAATGATTTGATTCAAATGGCACATTTATATTTCAAACGATTAGTATGCTTAGGAACGCGAGTAGTGTAATTCTATAAATTGTTTTGTGTGACTTGCTTCCTTTCATATGTTTCGCTTAAATGCTTAATTGCTCTCAAGTACCGCCCACTCACCTAAAGAAAGCGATGAACAAAACATACTCGTACTAAGTCTAGAAACCTTCTTAGAATCTAAAGATGAACACCAAGAACGCACCATAGCTAAAGGTTATGAGGAAGAATGAGGTCTCATTTCGCCGAAAGATTCAAGATCTCAAAAAGTAGATTCAAGCAGTCAAGGCCAAGATCAAAGAGGCTGATGAGTTAATGGATTTGGCGGAAAATCCGCCCAAGGAACCAGGTGAAGGTCAAGGAGAGAACATCCTGGACAAGAGAAAAGGGATCATCCCCAAATACATCCCTATAATAGAGAAAGTCGAAGAAGAAGAAATGGAATTGAACCCGTTAGAGTCCACATGGCCATCAAGGGAGGCTGCCTCTACTGCGCCATCAAGCCCAAGAAAGGAAAGAACTTCTGCTGCACCATTAAGTCCCAGGGGAGAATCCGAGAAATAGATAGAGTATATCCGACCAACTTCGCCCGAATGGTGGGCCATTACGCTTAAGGCATTGGATTGTTCCTACTGCGTCTTGCCTAAGCATATTACAAGCGAGGAAATGATGATCAAGTTTTGAAGCAAAGGGATAGTCAGTATTTGCTTCGATAGGTTGCCACTATGCGCCTCGGTCTTTGCACATAAGAGATGCCCTTTCCACCTAGATCAAGCAGGGCACACCATCAATGAATGCTTGGCCTTAAAAAAAGTCTCATCGAGCTGATAGATAAGAAAAGCATCACCAAGATGTAGGGCCCATATTCACTTTTGTTCCATGAAAACTTCGCCCTAACCGAAGGAATTACGCTGAATACTCATATTTGGCATTATCACTTTACGGTATTTAAGGAATCTTATGCCAATATCTTTCAAAAGTTGGTCAGAATCCGAAGGGCTCAAACTGAAGGAGTTGGCCGCTACAAAATGTGTTTGTACCATTATGGAACTTTGGGGCATGACACGGAAGAGTGCGATGTATTCAAGTTTAAGTTGGAGAATTAGGTTCACAAAGGCGCCAGCCGAAAAAAGGTTGAACGGACAAACAACATGTGTTGACCTCAAAAGAAAAGTCACCTTTTAGGTAGTTTTAGGGGATCCCATTTTTGTACGGATTTTTCCCCACCTATTTTATGTAAACGGAACTGCGCCGACCTGATGTCTCAATAAGAGATACGCCGGAAGCCCCTATCGAGCTTGGTCACGGGTAGGTTTTAAGGTAGGGAGTCTTATCTTATTTAAATCGAACTACGAAAGGGCCTGACTTCCCATGGAGGGATACGTAAGCAGTTTATGTAAGACTCGGTCTCTATATATTATAAATATTATATCCCCTTCACTAAACAAAGCCCAAGTACCCAAGACACGGTATTAGAGATCAATTGAGCATTTAAATCAAACACATGATTATTTATGTGCTGAGTGTTTTTTTTCTAAATTGCCATCTATGTGTGATGTCTTGATTATCCTTCCACTGCCTAACAAACTAACTCTGCCTGCCTTTGAGTTATTCTTTTCATATAGAAAGAGAGGTTGATTCGTATTCACACTGGCATACTTCACAAGATCCAAAGCTGCAATAGCATCCTTATCCCAACAAGACAAAGGCAAAGCAAAAATGACTAGTACTTCTAAGAACGAAACTAGCCCTACTGACATTGCTCTCAGAGAACCGCCTCTGCGCTAGTTGCCTGAGTCGTCACCTACTGAAGACTTCATGAAAATGATGTTTGAGAAAATCGCCCATCTTCAAGAGGAAGTGGCGTGAAACAAAGCTGCTAATGCTGCCCGAGTGGCCCCTGTTGAAGAAAGAAGGCCTCCGCCGTTCTTTCCATCTCTGAATTCTCCATTGCCCAACCATTTCCCACTTGGTCCGTTGTGACCACCATACCGTTTACCCCAATCGACGAGCACATTGGTGCCTTTCACTACACCCCACCATCACTTAACACTAACTAAATTCCCGGAACACTCACTCCATCCCCTCTTACCTAACACTACAAAATACACATCCCGACATCACTATACAACCAAGCATCATCTTGCTACCAACCACCAAAACCACCTCTTCTCCCCGAACTCGCCCTGCTGTTTCCTTCTACACACCTTCACACCTGATTAAGAAATTGATCATTATGAGGAGATGGAAAAAGTGTGGAAGGCCGAGCAGGAAAAGCAAGAAGAAAGGCTTGAACGAAAGATAACCGCAATATTGGAACGGTCCATGAGAACCACCCTCACTAACATGGGCTTGAGCTATGAAGATTTGCTTATGCATCCAAATTTGGATTTACTTGAAGGCTTCAAAGTGCCACGCTTTGAACTATTTAATAGGACCGGCAATGCTATAATGTATCTACGGGCCTACTGTGACCAATTGGTCGGCATTCGAGACAACCAAGGGCTCATTATGAGGCTGTTCAGCCGAAGTTTGACCGGAAAAGCCTCAGAATGGTTCACGACCCAAAACATGCGTCGTTGGATTACATAAGAAGACATGACCGTGGCTTTCATGGAAAGATTTTTAATTAACATGGAAACGGTACCGGACAGGTACTATTTGGAAAAAGTAAAATAAAAGTCCGCCAAAAAATTTCGCGAGAATGCGAGTAGGTGGAGAATAGAGGCTGCCCAGGTACAACCCCCTATAGACGAAGAGGAACTTGTATCGATTTTCATCCGTTCACAAGAAACAGATTTCTATGATAGTATGCTCTCAATTGCAGGAAGACCTTTCTCTAAATTAGTCAAAATGGGCGAGGCCATAGAAGACGGTCTCAAAACTAGCCAAATCATAAATATGACCGAAAAATCCGCTGGTTCGAGCTCAACTGTGTTCATACGCAAGAAGAAGGAAGACGTGGCTAGCACATATCCCACGCTCCTAGCCCCAAAATCAAAAGGAGGGAAGATTTTCCAATGGAAGCATATGCTTCACCTCCCTCAAATACCTACATTTCCACTCCTTACAATGCGGTGCCCGTGTATTACGCGCAACTGAAATTTCAATCACTAGCCCCAAATTACCAAGCTCCACAAATTACCTTCCAGTCACCTCCCCCGAAACTACCAAGCTCCACAACCAAATTATCAAACTCCCCCGCCTGTTTACCGAACTCCACAAAATAACCAACCCAACACCTACCAAAATCAACCACTGCTAAATGCCTATAATGCGCCACGTCAGAACTTCAAAAAGAAGCTAGCTCGGGTATTCAATCCATTGATGGAATGTAAGACTAATTTATTCAAAAGATTAAGCGCAGCTGTGATGATCCAAATGCTTCCCCCAAAGGTCGTCAACCCAAATAATCAATTTTACCAAGCTGACCAGATATGTGCCTACCATTCTAATGGCATAGGAAATAGTACTGATGATTGCATTAATCTTAAGTACAAAATACAGGACCTGATTGACCGAAAAGAGATTGTGCTCCATATTGCCCCTCCAAATGTGAACAGCAATCCCTTGCCAAACCATGGAAACAACGTGATTCACATGATTGAGAGGGAGGAAGACTGGGTTGCAGGAAGACCCACAATCCCCGATTTGGTGGAAGTACTTGAGCGTACAGTAGCGTCCTTGTCTCTGCTAGAACGCTAGCAATCAAAGTATTAGTCCCTACGCCAGTGACAGCGCATGTAGCTCAAGTGACTCCAGCACTGCCTCGCAAAGAGTTCGTATTCCAAGTTGCTGCCGCTCACAGTATTACAAGATCAAGGAGATGCTACACTCCCGAAGACCTAGCCCAAAGGGCACCCCGAAGGGAGGGGAATCAGAAAAAGGCTATCCCCAAAAGTGAAATTGAAGATTTCTGGTGCTGAATGCAGCCGAAGGATTACTCCATTGTGGAGCACTTGAAGAAAATGCCAGCCTAAATCTCGGTACTGGAATTGTTGCAAAATTCACCTCAACACCGCCTGGCCTTTGTTGACACCCAATTTTGTCCCGCCTCTCCTCCGAAATACCTATTTATGCTTCTAATATTTTTGGAAAATAAAAAAATATACATTATGTTTTACTATAATTATTAGCCTTTTATCAATACCGGCACTGCATTATTCTATTACAGTTACTAGCTATCCTCATCATCATTTATCATTTATCACTTATTATTATTATTATTATTATTATTATTATTATTATTATTATTATTATTATTATTATTTATTACTATTATTATAATTCACAATTTTCTATCATTTCGACATTTTACCAGCTTACGCACACGCATCGCATTTATCTTTGCATAATTAAATAATAGTATTTATTTTACTGTGGATTTTCGAAATATTATTGCACGGCTATTACAACGCCATTTTTTAATATGAGCATTAATGATTGCATATTTTTATATTAAATAATATTTTAATACAAATTATTTAAATAGGCCTTTATTTTCCCAATGAACTCATATTATTTTCGGACCAATTCACAAAACCACATTTTAATTTATGTGACCACATTTTAATTTATGTGGCCACATTTTAATTCACCCCAGCCCATCCTTTTAATTTTGGCCAGCCCATTCACTTAATACCAGTCCAAAAGAAATTAAACCAGCCCATTATCCAGTAACCCGGTCCAACCCAAAAAAGGGACCCGACCCGTTTTCTTAATTAATTGAAAACGGGTAGGGTTCCTATCCCCTTCATTTTCCCTTTCCCCCTTTCGCCGCACTTTTTCCTCCCTCTCTCTCTCTTCACCTCCCTTCTCCCCTCCATTTTCGCCCATACCCTTTCTCCTCCTTCCTCCCTCTGCTCCCCCACGTTGCCCCCACTTCACCTTGTCGCCCACCACACCTTGTCCCCCCACGCTCCTCTGTCACCCCCACGCCTCTGTCACCCCACTTCTTCTGTCCCCCCCGCTCCTCTCTTTCCTTCTTCAACACAAAAACCATAAGAACCCTATAAATAGTGGTGGAGTGGAATCGAAAAGGGGGGATTTTGTCGGATCGTTGAGAACCCCCAAGAACGAGATCTTTGATTCATAAAATTTCCCCAAACACAACTTGTTTTAACCGCAGAAATCCCCTAAGAAATATTACTCATAGCCGTTTTGAATCTGTGAAAAATAGCAGTTATTTCAATCCCTTTTGAATACCCGAAAATACAGTCTTTAATCGTTCAAATTCTCTTTTGATATCAGTTTCAATTTCCTCGATATTACCTCAAAAAAAAATACTCAATCCATTATGTTTTGCTCGTTCGAGTATAAGTACCGAGATTTCGGAGTTTGTGTTGTTTCGAATGTAGATCGGAGATTCGAGGCCTCATTTCGCTGCACCCGAAGAAGCTTGGTCATCAGTTGTTGCTTTGCTCTTAAAAGAAGCATATTGATGCTAGGAACTGATTCTTACATTCTTGTGATCGAGTTGCAGCCTCGTTCGCTATTTAAATTGATGCTTAAAATGAGTATGTATGTTACATTTGATGCAATAGCTGCATTTATAACTTTTCTGCCTTCTTAGAAGAAACAGATTATTATACTTATCACTGATCTGAGTGAAAACTCCAGGCCTTACACTTGTTTCTGTTTTTTTTTTCTAATTTCACTTGCGTGCTTACATTGGTTTTCTTTTACCCCTATGACCATGAGTTGCATCCCTATGACTACTTTATTACTTTTCTATATGCTGTGTGACTCCATGTAAGTCTCCCTTTAATTCCCGTTAACACGTATGTGCGCACCGCTGCTGTTTGCCTACGAATTATGCATATGTATACTCGAAGTACACTTAATGTATATATACATCACTTGTGTGCAATGCATAGTCTGTATTTCAGTTTGTTTTGCTCAAATTTCGTGTGTTTGTTGTAAGTATATTCCTGTTGAAAAATCTGCATATAAATGCATATCGAAGTTGTGCACTTGGATATACATAATATACATAATCAACAGAGTTGTTTTGAATTCATATATTTGTATGCTTAATCTTATTGACCATATACTAATCCCTTTTCTCTCATATCGTTTATGCATGAACCTCATATACGAGTCCGAGGGACTCGTCTTCCGCATTCGCCGATGTTGGGCCAAGGCCCAACGAAACAGCCTCTCCTTTTCGTCCAGCCCTTCTTCTCACAGCAAAAGAAAAATGGGAAACACAAGTTCTGGGCCAAGGCCCAATATGCATGACAACAGCAGCAGTCTCGAATGGGCTGACCCATTTGATATTGCTGGCCTCTTTTTTATTTTATTTTTCTTGCGCATTTAACTTGTACTTATGCAACTAACCCTTTACTTTGTTTTATTTTCTTAATTTAGACGAATCTTAATGAATTAGTAGTTTTGGTTTTAGTAAGGGGTAGTCAATCTAAGGAAAACTAATAATTAGTTCCGTAAGTTTCATTTCTTCTTTTATATTGAAGTTATTTGAAGTATTTATAATATTTAGGATAATTAATTTTCAATAGCATGAAATTCATATTTTTTTGAGTCAAAGGAATCATGTTTTATTATCTTAGGAATTTCAAAACGTCACTAACACGCAAATAGTAACTAAAGAATATTTTGTAGACATCTTAAGGTTTCATCCAAATTATGCATACTTTAGTCAAATGTAGTTAACGAAGCACAATCTCGTGTACTTCTAAAGCGCAAAGCCAATTAATACATAATCGTTAAAGTTGTTTCAAATAGTTATTATACTTCCTACAAATCTCATTCTAAATAGCATTTTTATTTAAAGCCATATCAACTTCTATAAGTTTTAAATAGCATTTAAAATCCTCTTTCATGTGAATTATTATATTTTACTTAAATCTTATCTTAAACAACATTCTTATATTTTTATAAACCTTAGTAACATTTCTTGGCCTTTTTCTCAAAATTTCAAGCATCTTAATCAATCTAATTAATTAACCTAAGTTTAGTCGGATAACCGTAAGTTAACGGATTCTAAAGGATGCCTAACCCCTTCCCTTTAGGATAATATAGAGCCCTTACCTAGAATCACACTGGTTAAGCAGACTATTAACAGAGGTTTAGTTTTAACTTTATCTTAGTTAACATTTGGGTGTCCTAATTCACCGTTAAATTAATTAGGTGGCGACTCCTTAAAAACAAAATCTAATAGGAATCACCAATATGTCATACTCTTAAAATCCATCCGGGTTAAAATGGGGTGCGACAGCCTTAATGAAGGTGTTGGAGGAAGCTCATGTCCAAGCTAGAGCAGGCAGTGAAAACCTAGCCGAAATAGTTGTTCATGTTATAGAGGAACATCAAATCGCCTTCATAGAGAAAGAGTTTCCCAAAAAAGGCATAAGTCACATTAAAGAGCTGCACATCACTATTATGTGCCGTAACAAAGTGATAACCCGAGGAATAATTGACAATGGTGTGGGGCTTAATATTTGTCCTGAATCTACTTTGGTTCAGTTGGGGTACAGCCTCAGGAAAGTACGTCAGAGCCATACCAACATAAGAGCGTTTGAAGGAGACGTTGTGATGCCACTGAGGCGGTTGATTTGAACATTCAAATAGGTCTAGCTAAATTCACCACTGAATTCCAAGTCATAGAAATACCCGACAATTATAATTTGCTTCTGAGAAGACCATGGACCCACATGGTAGGAGCAATGCCATCCTTGCTCCATCAATCTTTAAAATTTGTCTGGGAAGGAGGAGAAGTGGTGATCCACGGAGAAGCTAGCATTGTCAATTACTCGGATAACTCTGTACCTGTCGTTGAAGTTGTGCCTAAGGGAACGGACTTCCATATCATGGAGTTAGCAGGAACTGCCCACAAAATAGACTCCCAGGAAATTCCTATGCCGGCAATTTACAAAATGATTGCTTCTGCCATGCTCTTAAACGGGTTTGAACCTGAAAAAGGTCTGGGGAAGAAACTTCATGGCATCACCAAGCCAATTCCCATTCTCCAAGATAATTTTCATTTTGGATTGGGTTACAACCCAGTAGAAGAAGAGATACCTACTAAGAAAGGGCGAGAAGTTGCGGATCTCTGCAAGCCCATTCCTTATCTGTATCAGTCATTTCCCCATCTAATGTTTATGCCTAGTGATACTGACATTGAAGAAGGGATAGGGATGCTATTCCAAGAAGAAGATTGCTCTATGATTTTTGAGGATTATGCTGACGCGTCCACCATAAAAAAGGCAGAACAGGGAAAGCAACTGTCCAACGGGACCTCTACCCCGCTGACCTACTAGTTCTTCGGTAGAGAAAGGTGAATTCATTTTAAAAATAGGGAGAATCGGTTGAGGCTCGATTGCTCACCCTTCTTATCACTTACATACCTCGTAATGTTTTTAAAAACGGAAATGTCTTGATATGGATCCAAGCCAGGACCACAGTTTGTACTTCTGATTAACTTAAATCACTAAAAGCCTCGATTTATCAAAACTGTTTTATTTACTTATTTTGCATGAACATATTTTGCCTTGAATTTTCAGTAATAAAAACAATAAAGCAACCGTAAATGTCATGACGTGTTGCGAAATGAATGAGTCGGGCAGCATAGAGGAAGAAGAGTACGAGGAATACAATGAAATCACAATGCTACCCGAGGGTCTCGCGGAAGAAGTAGAATAGTTAAAGAATGAGCAGAAGCCAAATATGGACAAAACAGAAGCCATAAATCGAGGTGATGAAGGGAATGTCAAAGAGACAAGGATAAGTGCGCATATAGAGACACTCTTAAAAGCAGAATTGATAAGTTTACTGAGGGAGTATGTAGATATCTTTGCATAGTCATACGTCGAGATTCCAAGACTAAGTACCCATCAATGCGAGTTTTCCTCCAGTAAAACAGAAAACCCGACAATTCAAACCGGATCTTAGTAGCTGATTCAAAGATGAGGTGAAAAAATAGATTAAATCAGGAGTGGTGGAAGTGACTTCATACCCCACATGGCTAGCCAACATAGTTTCGATACCCAAAAAGGACGGCAAGATACGAATCTGCATAGATTACCTAGATCTTAACAAAGCTAGCTCAAAGGATAATTTTTGACTCCCAAACATCCACATACTCATAGATAACTGTGCCAAACACGAGATGCAATCATTTGTGGATTGTTTCGCTGGATACCACCATATCTTAATGGATAGAGAGGATGCCGAGAAAACAGCCTTCATCACTCCATGGGGAGTGTACCATTACAGGGTAATGCCCTTCGGCGTCAAGAATGCCGGCGCAACATACATGAGAGCGATGACTACCATTTTTCATGACATGATCCATAGAGAAATTGAAGTCTATGGGGACGATGTCATTATCAAGTCAAGGGAAAGTTTGGAGCATACCACGCATTTGAGAAAATTCTTCGATAGGGTCCGAAAGTTTAACTTGAAATTGAACCTGGCTAAATGTACGTTCGGAGTACCGATCGAAAAATTATTGGGGTTCATAGTCAACCGAAGGGGCATAGAGCTAGACTCAACGAAGATTAAAGCAATCCAAGAATTAGCTCCTCCCAAAACTAAGAAAGAAATCATGAGTTTCCTGGGGAGGTTAAATTACACCGGACAATACATAGCTAAATTCACCATCATTGTAGAGCCCATCCTCAAGCTTTTGAAGAAGGACGCTTCTACAAAACGGACAGAAGAGTTCCAAGAGGCATTTGACACTATCAAGAGATACCTGTCCAATCCACCAGTCTTGGTACCACTAACGCCTGGGAGCCCACTGCTGTTATACTTATCGATTGTTGAAAATGCTTTCGGTTGCGTGTTAGGACAACACGATGAAGAAAGGAAAAAAGAACGCGCCATTTACTATCTGAGCAAAAAATTCACCGCCTGTGAGAAGATATACGCTGGTGGAGAAATCCTGCTGTGCTTTAACTTGGGTGGCCCAGAAATTGAGACATTACTTGTCCTCGTACATCACTCACCTCATATCCAAGATGGAACCATTGAGATACATATTTCGCCAGCTCATGCCCATCGGAAAGTTGGACAAATAGCAGATGTTGTTAAGTGAATTCGACACGTGTACATAGCTCAGAAGGCTGTTAAAGGACAAGCTATGGCTGATCTACTAGCCGCAAGTCCGGTGGATGAAGAACCCGAACCTCTTCACACTTATTTCCAGACGAAAGGGTGTTGGCCATTGAAGAAGAAGCAATAGAATCTTACACTGGCTGGAGACTATTCTAAGACGAAGCGGTGAATTACAAAGGTTCCAGAATCGGAGCAGTTGTGATATCAGAAAATGGGCAACACTACCCCATGGACGCAATGCTCAAATTTTGTTGGACCAACAACATAGCTGAGTGCGAGGCCTGCATTCTAGGTCTCTGAATGGCACTGGATATGGACATCGATGAATTATTGGTCATCGGAGATTCGGACCTACTAATTCATCAAGTACAAGGAAAATGGGCCACCAAGAATGAAAAGATCTTACCATATATGAACTTGGCACAATGTTTGTGCAAGAAATTCAGAAAGATCAAATTCCAACATACGCCAAGAGCTCAGAATGAATTTGCTGATGTTGGTGGCCATAATAGCATCAATGATCCAACATTATGAAAGCGGTCACATTGACCCGCTAAGGATAAGCTTGAAAGAAGAACATGCCCACTGTTGCCACGTAGAAGCTGAGCCAAATGGAAAGCCATGGTACAGTGATATCAAAATGTACTTGGAAAGGCGGGAATATCCTGAAGGCATCACAAGTGGACAAAAGACCATCGGGAGAATGGCAAATGGTTTCTTTCTAAACAAGGAAGTATTATATAAATGGATGCCAAATCTGGGATTACTACAATGTGTAGATGCCGGCGAAGCCACCAGATTGCTGGAAGAAGTACACGCAGGAACTTATGGACCCTATATGAACGGATTTGTACTAGCCAAAATGATTCTTAGAGCCGAATATTATTGGATGACTATGGAGAGTGAGTGTTGCGAATATATGCAAAAATTCCATCAATGCCAGATCCACAGGGATTTAATCAGAGTGCCACCAAGTGAGATTAACGCTATGAGCTCACCATGGCCCTTCGTTGCATGGGGTATGAATGTCATTAGACCCATTGAACTTGCATCTTCAACTAACCACCAATTCATTTTAGTTGCCATTGACTAATTCACCAAATAGGTTGAAGTAATGTCTCACAAGTCAGTGACAAAGGAAGTGGTAGCTAACTTCAAGCGAAAGAACATCATATGCTAGTTCGGTATACCCGAGTCCATCATAACTGATAATGGAGCAAACCAGAATAGCCATCTAATGAAGGATATTTATGAGCAATTCAAGATGACTCATCAAAACTCGACAACCTACCGGCCACAAATGAATGGAGCCGTAGAAACAACTAACAAGAATATCAAGAGGATATTAAGAAAAATGACTAAAAATGACTAATAATTACAGAGGTTGGCGGCAGTTAGCTTATGCTTTACTGGGATACTGTACTACGGCTAGAACTTCAACAGGAGAAACTCTATATTTGTTAGTCTACGGTACTGAAGTAGTCATACCTACCGAAGTTGAGATACCTTCTCTGAGAATCATTCAAGAAGCTAAGCTGGATAATGCTGAATGGGTCTGAGCTCGATACGAGCTGTTGGATTTAGTCGGCGAGAAAAGAATGGTTGCCTTATTCCATGGTCAACTATATCGCCAAAGGATATCAAGAGCCTTCAACAAACCAGTCAAGGCTCGACTCTTTCAAATCAGGCAACTGGTGCTCAAAAGAATTTTCCCATATCAAGATGAATACAAATCAAAATTCGCTCCCAACTACCAAGGTCCCTATGTGGTCCACAAAGTACTCTCCGAAGGAGTAGTAGTACTGGCGAAAATGGACAGACAAGAGTGGCCAAAGCTAGGGGTGTTCATGGTTCGGTTTGGGTCAGTTATTGGTTAAAACCATAACCAAACCAATTTAGTCGGTTTTTAAATGTCTAAAACCATAACCAAACCAAAATAATAATAACCACCGGTTTGGTTATTGTCGGTTTGGTTCGGTTTGGTTGGATTTTTCGGTTTATGATTAGCAGCCATGAGACTTATCAGTAAAATATTAAAAAGTTTAAAAAGAATGTCTTTTTTTTGTTCAAATGATAACTTTTATTTATCGTTTAAGGTGGAACATACATCATAAAAATATTTTCACTATTAGTGATAGTGTCATACTCAAGTTACCCAAAGTTGCTAAACTATTACATATAGAGCTAAAAACTTAGTGGCTGCATAATTTCTGTATTTTAATACAAATACCTGGAAATAAAGTAGAACATAGGAGCTTTTAGTTGTTGTTACAAACATACATATTAATTAAACATAAAGACTACCTAAAATTAAAATCAAAATATATGAAATAAAAAAAAACTTTGTGTAATGATCCCAAACTTTAGGGCAATACTTGCATTTTGTCTTTAATTCTCCCATTTTATTAAAAACACTTTGTGTAATGATCCCAAACTTCAGATATTTTTCTATCATTATCCCCAGGGTTAGGGTCTCAACTACAAAGACTTGTTCTTTTCTGCCTTTTAGGAGGATTACCCACGGAAGAAGTATTAGGGCATTACCATGTGCTTGAGTTACAGCAAATGCTGATGTTACTAAAGTATCTTCTATATGAACCTCCAAATCTACAACCTCTGTCCTTTTTACATGAAAATTATTAGAAGTTTAGGACCCATTCAGACAAGAAAAAAGAAAGGTATAAATTCGGGAAAAAATGAGGAAACAACCTAAAATCAAATGGCTGACAAAGAAAGGCTAAAAATTTAAGCTAGAGACATTAGACTCTAACGTGAGCTTCTGTTAGTAGGTTTATACTTAACACTTAAAGAATTAAAAGACTTAAAGATATAGGCTTGGACATATTCTTAAAAACACGGGCCTTAAACAATCATGTGAAATAAGTAGACCAAAAATCAAATTAATGATTAAAAGGTATAAAATATTTATAATTATTTATGAAAAAATAATATTATACATATAAATAATTATAAAATTTATGTATATAATTTATCGGTTTGGTTCAGTTATTTATTCGGTTATTTTTTAATATAACCATAACCAAACCAAATATTATCGGTTTTTAAAATTTAAAACCAAATCAAACCAAATGTCGATTTTTTTATTCGGTTTGGTTAAATTTTCGGTTTGGTTTTGGTTTTAACCAAAACCGTGAACAGCCCTAGCCAAATCCGATCAACTCAGATGTAATCAAGCACTACTATGCATGAAGACGAAGTTTCTCAGTTATAATAGTACCTTTTGCTTGTAATCATTATTCTTCTTTGCTTGTATTAGTTATTTCCTTTTGCTTGTAATAGTTTTGTAATAGATGGGAAAAACAAAACAACTTTTGCTGTATGAACTACGCAATGACCTGATTTCCCCACAGTGGGATACGTAGGCAGTCCATTTGGGACTTGGTCGCATTATTAGTAAAAATCAAAAACTCATTTACTTTTATTCTGAACTACATCCGACCTGATTCCTTCTACGACATGATACGAAGGCGCTCTTTGAGCTCGGTCTCACCAAAAGGAAAAATCAAAAAACCCCTAGGAAGCCTCGGAGATAGGACTTCACGAAGGACGCAAGGATTGCTGCACGCTCAAATAGGGCAGAATTTTTGAGAAAACCTCAAAACTTCGCGCCATCAATCCATTGCAAAGAGTCAGCTTACCTAGAGTTTTAAACTGGGGCAGAAATTTTGACGA
This sequence comes from Lycium barbarum, assembly GCF_019175385.1. Taxonomy (NCBI): domain Eukaryota; kingdom Viridiplantae; phylum Streptophyta; class Magnoliopsida; order Solanales; family Solanaceae; genus Lycium; species Lycium barbarum. Next base: position 15,269,493 of record NC_083339.1, on the reverse strand, counting down.
GACCTCAAAATTTTCCACAATTCGGAACATACAGCGCAAGAGTTCATTGATCAAGATTTAAATCGGGGCAGAATTTTTGAGAAAAGGTCTCAAAAATTTCGTGTGAGAAAGCTAAGAACCCTAGTCATAGAAGAAGGGATATCCCTCATTCAAAGCACATGTCATGAAAATTAACCTTACAGCTTTCAAAACAACGCATTTGTTTCCCTATAAATAGATATCTTTATGGTAACTTTACAAAATGATTTTCTGCATAATGAAAATAAATTCATCTTTTGAATACCGGAGCCGAAGGGGTTTTGAGTCTAGAAAGCCAAAGATGCAATAGTGCCGGCGACATGAATCAACTTTAAAAAGGGAAAAACTAACCCATTTCTGATGTAGGTCCCCAGGACGTCAGAAGGCGATCCTTTTTCTAACTTTGCTTCATGTGCAGGAACCGGTTTGCGAAAGACGATCAAGACCGTTGTTGAGATCAGGTTTTTAGAAAAAATACCCAGCCACGAGGTGTAACGACTCGTCTCTTCATTGCTGTGAATTTCTAAGGAAGACAACAACTATGGCTCCTTAATAAAAGTCCCTACCTAGTCATGTCCTGGAAACAATTTAAGTCAACCAAGGTCGTTGTACGCATAACGCAAAAAATAAAAGCATGAACCACCAGGCCCAACTGGACCACTATAGTGGTTGGATTTACCGTTGTAGCAGCATACTAACCGCCATAAAGGTAAGAGCGTATAGCCACACAGCCGCCATAGCGGCATCTTAGCCTCCGTAGTGGCACCGCTTTAGTGATGAACTTACCACTGGGGCGGTATCACACAGTGAATTTCCCTATTTAAAGAATCATTTCGAGAATTGTCCCATTTTTCCATAACCTTAAATCCCAGCTGCCCTGTTAAGTGGGAAAACCTAAAAATGATATTCTTAGTCTTGATAAGCCTTCCTAACACCCTTCACTCTCCTCCCACCTAGTAAATTACTCCTAAACATATTCACCTAGAAAAATCATTAAGTAGGTGTTTCAAGTAATCTAAAATTAGAGGAATGATGGGTTAGCAACACTCTCCCCCTAAATTCCCTTTAAGACATCTCCCATATTATTCACCAAAAATGAGCTAATAACCTAGATCTCTACACTCATTTTCCTTTAAAAATAGATTCTTGCATGGATCTTGGGAATGGGTTCTTTCCAAATATGAGCTTGAAAACGTGGAAATCACTTAGCATTGGTATAAAGAGAAGTTAGAAGCGGGTTAAGACTCCTAAACCTCCCTATTAATCCAAATCTCTCATGAAGGATTCAAATAGAAAGTGTTAATCTTGGGTAACATAGTTGTCTCCAAACTATTTTGTGCGGATTACGACATGGCGATTAGTTGAAAGAATCAATAGGTGTTCGTGGCACCCGCTCAGCCATGAGGTAGGTTATGGTTTTCCTTTTTGGTAGACTCAAGTTAGTTTCATATACTTGTGTATTAGAAGGAACGGAGAATGCAAGTATAGAAAATGGAGATTTGGGATGGAATCTTAGGATTGGTATTTTTGTGTGATTTGTGTGTTCGGGCTTGTAGCATGTAGACTCGTTAGGATGTTTGGTGTAATTTCTTGAATATGGGTGGATCTATGTGAATTGGGAGTAGTGGATGGTTCATGATTTATTCATGCCTTACAATAGGAAATCTCGTGATATGTGGTTAATTGTATTATACCATTAATAACAAACCTAGTTCATAAATGGAAGGGTAAGATGTACCGAGATTGTGGCCAAGTTCTAGTCTGAGTTGTGAGGATTGGCTATGAGTAGAAGGCGAATCTACTCATTCTAAGTTATCAGGCTGCGTTTGTTGGGGGGGGGGGGGGGGGAGAGGAGTGGTAATAACGTGTATCGATTGATTGTCCTGTCGGGGGTTGGGGCTAGCCACCCCATTATGTATGATTTGATTGTTCTATTATGCCGGCATGATAGCATGAGTAATTGATAGATATTGAGTTCTGTTTTATCATATCGATAATGATATAGTTGGCATACCCATTGTTGGGATTGTACTTACACATATAGTCAGCGTACCCACCGTGGTACTTGTAATACGATTATATTATCGGTACCCTCTGTTGGTAGTTGTGATTCGAATATATTGTCGGCATACCATTTGTTGATATTCGTGATATTGAGCATGATTATTGATGTGTCTCATGCATTGCACGCACTCTCATTTTCATAATACACTGTTGAGATGGTTGATGTCCGATGTTCGTCCCGGAATCGTTGATTGAGTGAAATTGATATTTGATAAACTCTTTTTACTTGAGCGACGTAAGATGGCCGATGTCCGATGTTCATCCCGGAATCGTTGATTGAGTGAAATTGATATTTGATAAACTCTTTTTACTTGAGTGGCGTGGGATGGTTAATGTCCGATGATCAATTCCGGAATCATTGTTTCCTGGCCAATATTCGATGTTAGTTTCGGAATCATTGTTAGTGCATGGACTCCACGGGTCCCCCAGGGTAGTGCCGGTGAGAACCCCCCGTGAGCAAAGATTTGGGGTCCCGTCTGTCTGTTGGCAAAGATCCGGGATGAGTGGCACTTAGACTTCACGAGTCATGCTGGGTTGTGCTACCGAGACGTCAATATTTTTGTCCGGAGTACATGTGTGCATCGCATGTGCATGGCATTGCATTGCATTCATACCATTATTGCATCGCATTGCATTATGACTTGATTTTGAGATGTTTGGTGTTGTACGGGTGATGTTGGATTTGGATTAGATGTATTCAGACTCGGCATGTTTGGGAATTAAAGGTTTTACTTAAGCGGTGATGTGTATGTGGGTTCAATTACATTTGACTGATACTTGTTGACTTGTGCCTGTTGAATTACCCCGGAGCTCTCCATAAAATTAGTCGTTTTGATTGGTTTATAAGTGATGTAGGATAAAAAGGCGTTATAAAAATGAGTTGACCCCTAGACTAAAATGAATGATCTGAGAATTACGTATTGGAATTTGCACTGGTGATGTTTGACTTTTGGTCATTAGGGAATAGTTGTGATCTAAGCTATCGATGTTGTGATGTGCGGTATATAGATGTATGACTTGATTTGGTGGTTATTATCGTTGTTTGTGAATTCTTTTACCAATATGTATTACTCACCATTTTCGGCCTATGATACTTACTCAGTACGCGTGTACTGTACTCATATTGCACTTATTACACTCTTGTCGGGTGTAGACTATTTTGGGTATTTGATTTTGATACGAAGCGGAAATGTGCAGTGCCTATCTGGAAGGCCTCCTCCCACTTCATTTCGAGATGGAAGTTGAGTCTTAGAGTGTGGTGGTAATTCTGGAATCATTAGTCACTCTTGTACCAGTCTAGACCAGGTCATGGGAATTTGTATCGAGTATGTAATCATGTATTGATGTAACCATATAAAACTTGAGTTTATTGAATCTATTATAGAGTTCCGCTATATTTTTAATTATCTAATGCTTTAAATGAATTATTGTTTAATTGATGTGTTATTAAATGAGAGGGTTCACCTATCGAGATAGGAAAGGTAGGTGCCCACACGGTCCCGAATTGGGTCGTGATACGAGGGCTATAAAAAGATTTGAATGCCATACAGGGCAAATAGCTAGCCACAAGGGCTACAAAGGACGAAAACGCCATGAGGACAAACACTTGGCCATAAAGGCCCACAAAGAAAAAAAAGGCCATAATGGCAAAATCATCGGCCAATGGGGTCGTAGTAAAAAAATATGGCATACCTAACCAAGAGGGCCATAGCCGGCATAAAGGATGAAAGAAAGACGATTTAGCTGAAAGGGCCATATCTTTCATTCCCATCACTTCTTCTTATTTTCCATGAGGGCCATTGCATATCTATTTTTCTATTGCCGAGAGGGCCTTCACTTCTTCTTATTTTCCATGAGGGCAATTGCATATCTATTTTCTTGTTGCCGAGAGGGCCATCACTTCTTATTATTTGCCATGAGGGCCATTGCATATCTATTTTCCTATTGCCGAGAGAGCCATTCACTTCTTCTTATTTGCCAAGAGGGCCATCACTTCTTTTTATTTTCCATGAAGGCCATTGCATATCTATTTTCCTGTTGCTGAGAGGGCCATCTGTCACACCCCACCTTTGGTAAGGCGTGATTGGCACCCGGCACCTTACGAAAATCGAGCGAACCAACTTATAACTTGTATTCTCTATGTATCGAATGACAAAATAAGGCTAAGGCTAGATATGAACGTAATATCATGTATAAATATATGTCCAATGGACCCACGATGCCAATATAATTGCCGACAGAACATAACGAAGCTATACGCAGGAACTGTCTACAAAGCCTCTATGAACATGACTGAAGTATACAAGTCGGGACAGGGCCCCTGACATGCCCTGAACAAAAATCATACAAACATATATACATCCAGACTCGACAGCGCTCCAGGAAGAAGTGGAGCTCACCAATCAGAACTGGTACCTGAAGGCAGCCTACGATGAAGGATCCTCGTCTTATCTATCTACACCTGCGGGCATGAACGCAGCGTCCACAAGAAGGGACGTCAGTACGAACGATGTACTGAGTACGTAAGGCAAGAATAACAACATAATAGGAAATATAGAACATAACATGAAATAAAAATAACCTGTATATCTGATTGCCTCATAAGGCGGATACTATGCATGCTTAGCTTTCTTTTGAAAAAAACATTCCTCATATATATATACAAATAATAGTGCTGCAGAACGTGCATCCCGATCCATAAATAAATAATAGTGCTGCGAAACGTGTAGCTCGATCCATAAATATTTTATATTGCTGCGAAACGTGCAGCCTGATCCTTATATCATCTCATCATCTTGCATATCTATTGCCGCAGAATGAACGACCCGATCCATTTAACCATATATCCCGCGTCCGGGATGATATCCAGCTGATCAGGTGGCTATGCGTATATAACGCCTCACCTTTCCCCTTACCCCATATGTACATATAAATAAATAAATAAATAAATATATATATATATATATATATATATATATATATATATATATATACATATATAACATAAGTAGCATGCATGAAAGCCCAAGTAAAAGTTATCACTTTATCGGAGTGACGTAAGGTCGGTAGCCTCCGACTTATATTATGGAACAATTATCGTCGCTCTATCTCACCTTGAAGGAACAATGATTATAAGGTGAGATCAACAACAATGAGTGGAATCAAGAAAATCATGAAATAAGCTCAGTAATCTCATCTTAGCATTAAAATCATAAGCTTTGGAATTTCTAGAATTAAAATCATCATCATCATGTTCATCATAGAAAACATATCATCTTTAGTATCATAAAAAGCTTTTAAGAATCATGAACTTCTAACTTTTGGAAGTAAGAAGGTCATGGAAGCATATATGGAATCATAGCATGGGAATCATGCTTTTTGAAAGAAAGGGACTAGCCTTAACATACATGTTCAACCTCCAATTATCTACACTTATTCGTCCGAGCTTGCAAGTCTACATTTAAGAGGATTCACACAATCGTTAGACTCATCGTAGTATATTTGTGCTAAGCTCTCAAGTGAAACTATTTTATATTCTGCTGAAAATCGGGCAGCATCTCCCCTGTTTATATGCCTAGTCCGAAATCTCAATTCAGCAACCAACAACAACAACAACAACAACAATACCAACATCAATAACATCATTTCCAACACCAATATGTACCATAAAACAGCCCACACGCTGTTTTCCAACTTCCATAACTAACCAACTTACTGCACAATTATTTAATGACTTTGTCTCCGAGAATAATCCTTAAATAATACCAAAAGATAAAGATTCATACCTTGCTCTTGTTGAAGTAGAAATATCCCCGATATCCGCTTTGAATCCACGTCAAAATCCACTGAAAAATAAGACTACAATCACAACCACGCGCTATCCGGACCTAAACTAATATTCCGTCACTTGAAAATTGTTTTTTTTTTTTTTATATATATTCTCACACCCTCAACTGTTTTTCTGGAATTCTCTAGGAAAATATGATGAAAAAAGGGGGTTATTACCCTTTATATAGGGGTCGGTACTGTAGCAATGATGTAGCAAGTCGGGTACTGTAGCAGTACTGTAGCACGCGTTTCTGCTTTATCAGTCAAACTTGTAACGTCTATAATTCTCTACGCCAATGTCCTATCGACGAGAGATTTATTGCATTGGAAACTAGACTCGACGAACTTCATTTTAGGCTTTTGTTTCACTTCAAAACACTTCATATGCTAAGAGATATTCGTCCCTCAAGTTGGACCAAAATTTTCACACAAAACATTACCCATCCTTTCTCCAAAGTCGTACTACTCCATTTCTTCCACTCATTTCCTTATAAAACCTTCCGGTATACCTTATATACATCCTTCACTCATTAAATATACTTAATACTTCTTGCTCCTTATATTCCAAAGTGGTTTTACTTAACCATAACTCAACGTACTTATGTTTCAAATTTGATAAGTGCTTCTTCGAAGATACGGGGTGTAACATCCTTCCCCCCTTAAAAACATTCGTCTGCCGGGTGCCAATCACACCTTACCAAGGGTGGGGTGTGACACCATCACTTATTCTTATGAGGGCTATTGCATATCTATTTTTCTATTACCGAGATGGCCATCACTTTTTCTTATTCGCCATGAGGGCCATTGCATATCTATTTTCCTATGAACAACATTTGTCAATAAGAATGACTTTCACAGTAGCTCTTCTCTCTCATCAATTTTGACCTACTAAACTAAATTTCATACGCCGCCACCCACCATGGCCACCATGGCCGGTGGACAGCCTCCACTTGGGGTTGCTCCACCCACCATAGATCCAAATAATCCAAGCCCTTCTAATTTTCCTACCAATCCAAACCCTAATACAATATCTACCGTCAATGAAAACCATGCAAATCTACCTACTTCATATGCCAATTTATTAAAACCAAACCTAGGAACAATTACACCCATACCAACAATCCCTATAAAAACCAGTTACGTACATTGATGGAGAACCTTATGTGGAATGGAATTCAAGAGAAATAAAACATCTCATTATGAAAGAAAATTTGCAATATGCAGTACTGGGAAATTTTCATATGACATCATTAACATAAAGGCCCTTAGAACTGCTATTCCTGAACAATGTGGAATTAAAGGTAAGTGTGAAATTGGCCTTATTGAGGATAGACACATTTTGATGAGATTTTCATTATTGGAAGATTACATCAAAATACTTTCTACCCCTGTTTATTACATTTCAATGAATAATAGATATTGTCAAATGCGAATGATGATTTGGAACCCATGGTTCAAACCAAATGAGGAAACCTCTGTTGCTCTGGCTTGGATAAGTTTCCCGGAACTGCCACCAAATTTCTTTGCTCGAGAGGCGGTTTTCTCCTTAGCATCTGTAGTTGGAAAACCATTAGTAGTTGATCTTGCTACTACTAATAAGACGAGGCCAAGTTGTACAAAAGTAAAAGTGGAAATTAATTTAATGAAAGCACATCCTCATAGGATACACATTGCAGAAAGGGATGAAGATACAGGGAAGATTATGGAAAAATGGGTTCCAATTAAATATGATTTTCTTCCTAAATTTTGCAAGCATTGTAAGCTACAAGGTCACTCTGAGATAGAGTGCAGGGCTTTGCATCCAGAATTAGAAAAGCAATATAGGGAGTCATGGAGACAAGACAACAAGACGGAAGATAATGCAGTGGAGAATTTCAAAGAGAAAAACATAAATAATTATGGGGGGAAACCAAGTTACAATCAGGCTAAGCAAGAATGGATGCAGAGGAGAAAGAACAGATACATTAAGGATTCCAGTGGTGTCATATTGGGGGAAATAAAGGAAAAAGAAGACTCACAAGAAGCTAATAATATGATACAAATTCAAAATGCTTTTGATTTGTTGACAAATGAGGAGGAAGGAGTGAAAGATGAGGAACCTGTCACAAAACAGAATGAAGAACAGTTACAGATCCAACAAACTGAGGAGTGTGTGGAGCATGGTATAAAATCACATAAACATGAGCAGTCAGCAGCACATTCACCAAGTGAAAGCAACACAAAGACTCAGATATTGGAGGAAGCAGAAGAAATAAGTGGTACACCCAAACAAAGGATCAAAGTAGACAATAATATTTCAAACAGTAAGGACACAATGGAGAATCAGATTTCAGATGGGAATAAAGTACAAATCAGTCCAATACATTCATCAACAAAGAGTCAATATTCAGCAAAAAGCATAGGGAATAAAGTGCAGATTGATAATAACCCTATACAAGCAGCAGAAATCAGTATACTAAATGGGAATACTACTCCAAAATTGGCAAGTCCAAACATGACAAGTTAGTGTTTAAATAATGCAAAGGATGTCACAGAAATAGGCAAAACAATGTAGGTCATAAACACTCAGCATGATCAAATAAATTCAGGATTGATAGGGGAACAAGATTTAGATGAATATTCAATTGAGCAAAACATGCAAGCAGTGGCCAGAGATGGAGACATGTCTCCTAAGCAGATTGATAAAGCAATGGGGAGAGGGAAGAAAAAGCATAATTTGCTTTCAACTGGGGGTGTTCAAACTAGAAGAACTGGGCAGAAATCTAAGTTTCCATTATGAATGCTATAATTTGGAATATCAGGTCTGTGAATACAATGGAATCTTATACAAGGCTTATCAAGTTGCATCAAAAATATCAATTTGGCTTTATTGGTTTACTAGAGCCTTTTCAAGAGGCTCAGAAAATAGAGGAGTACAGAAGAAGAATTGGATTGCAACATGCTTTTGTGAACTGTACAAATAAGATTTGGGTCTTTGTTGATGATATGTTTGAAGTAACAACTGTGACTGATCATCCCCAACTACTAACACTAAACTTAAAGGTGCATGGACAGGTGGAGGAGATGTTGATTTCAATAGTATATGCAAAATGCAATCAATCAGAGAGAATGGATTTATGGGAGGCTTTGGAAAATCAGGCTATAACAAATCAAAGACCATGGTTGATTGGTGGTGACTTTAATGTCATCACTTCTGAGGAGGAAAATTATGGTGGATTACCAGTAACTGTGAATGAGGTACAGGATTTCAATGCTTGTATTCATAATTGTTCTGTAGCTGATTTGGGCTTTAAATGAGGCAAATATACTTAGTGGAATGGGCAAAGTGGAAATGAATGTATTTTTAAAAGGTTGGATAGATGCTTGGGTAACCAAGCTCTGCAAAATAAGTATGCTGGACTGGAAGTGGCTCATCTGATCAGATCAGGATCAGACCATGCCCCTTTACGAATCACTTATACTGGAGAAGTTGAAAGTTTTAAAAGATCTTTCAAATTTCTTCACTTTTGGGCAAAACATGAAACCTTTGTTGACATTGTAAGACAACATTGTCAGGCTGACTTCGTGGCAAACCCATTCAATTTGTTTCATCACAAGTTAAAGAAGGTGAAAAAAACATTGGCAAATTGGAGCAAGGTTACCTTTGGGAACGTTTTCCAAGAGATTGAGACTTTAGAAGAGATGATTAAGGTACATGAGATTCAGTTTGAAGTACAACCTACCCCTACTAATAGGTAAATGCTTCATAAGGTTCAGGCTGATCTTAACAGATATCTTCATTTAGAAGAAGAATTTTGGAAGCAGAAGGCAAGGATGAATTGGTTTAAGGATGAAGATAGAAATACTACCTTTTTTCATACATATGTTAAAGGTAGGAGGAAGAGGTTACAGTTAAAAAGAATTCAGAATCAACAGGGAAATTGGCTGGAAAATCAAGAGGAGATTTCTCAGGAGGCAATTAGATTTTTCTCAGCACAATTCACAAAGGATGCAGATCCAACAGATTTTGAAATATTGGATCATGTTCCTCAGATGATTTATGGAGATCAGAATACTGGTTTAGGAGAAATCCCAACAGAAGAGGAAGTTAAAAGTGTGGTTTTTATCCTTAATGGGGAAAGTGCTTCAGGACCAGATGGTTTCACTGGGATTTTTTATCGGTCTTGCTAGGAGGTTATCAAGGAATACATCTATAACATGGTCATAGCATTCTTTTGTGGAGCTGAGTTACCTAGATTCATTACTCATACTAACTTGGTTTTATTACCTAAAAAAGATTTGGTCACTAATTTTTCGGATATGAGACCAATTAGTTTGAGTAACTTTAGTAACAAAAATTTTTCAAGGCTAATCCATGAAAGATTGATAGGGATTTTGACTGATATAGTTTCTCTTAATTAGGCTGGCTTTGTAAAAGGGAGAAGCATAGTGGAGAATGTTCTCCTTACTCAAGAGATTGTATCAGACATCAGGCTTAGAACTAAATCTGCTAATATTGTCATGAAACTGGATATGGCAAAGGCTTATGAGAGGGTTTCATGGATTTTTCTAATGAAGGTTCTAAGAAAGATTGGTTTTTCAGAATTGGTGATAGACATGATCTTTAGACTGATCAGTAGCAACTGGTATTCAGTATTGGTTAATGGTCAACAATGTGGTTTCTTTCAGTCTTCTAGGGGAGTTAAGCAAGGAGACCCTCTATCTCCTACTTTGTTTATTCTGACTGCAGAAGTTCTATCAAGGAATCTCAATGCCTTAAGCTTAATCCCTCAATTTAAAGGCTATGGAATGCCTAAGTGGAGTCCTAAGGTGAATCATTTATCATATGCTGATGATATGATAATGTTTTCATCAGCAGATGTGTTCTCTTTGCATTTTATCATGGAAGTATTGAAAAAATATGAGAACACATCAGGACAGAAGATTACCAGGGACAAAAGTGTTGTATACATGCATAAAAATATACCTGGGGATGTGAGCATTACTGTTGAAATTATCACAGGTATTGTGAGGAAGGATTTCCCTTTCATATATCTAGGATGTCCTATTTACTATAGTAGGAGAAGAAAGGATTTTTTTCACTCAGATTCTTATGAAGATTATGAATAGGCTACAAAGCTGGAAAGGGAAACTTTTGTCCTTTGGAGGAAGGGCTATTTTGATTAAGCATGTCTTGCAGAGTCTGCCAATACATCTATTATCTGCAGTTAACCCTCCTATAGGTGTTATCAGACAAATGCATAAAATGTTTGCTCAGTTTTTCTGGAGTAACACAATAGGGAGTAAAAGCAGGCATTGGGCATCTTGGAACCTTTTGTGTCTACCTATAATGGAAGGAGGGATGGGTTTCAGATCATTACATGATGTTTCTGTTGCCTTGTTTTGTAAATTGTGATGGAATTTCAGGACTAAGCCTTCTTTAAAGAGTGCTTTCATGGTTAACAAGTATTGTAGAAAAGAAAATCCTGTATCTATTCAGTGGAAACAAGGGTCTCAAACTTGGAAAAACATGATACAAGCAAGAGAATTGATAGAACATCAGATCTGGTGGCAGATTGGTAGGGAATTCACAGTTTTGGTTTGATAACTGGACAGGAATGGGTGCATTATGTTTCATTGTGAAAGATTTTGATGAGAGCATTCAAAATGTATTTGATGTAGTGGAGAATGGGAATTGGAACATGAAAAAGTTGAATAGTTTACTCCCTCAGGACATAGTTCAGCATATAGCTGATACCATCAGACCTCTAAGGATGGATAAAGAAATGGACAGAGCATGGTGGATCTTAGACACTAAAGGTGATTTTACAGTCAAATCAGCTTAGGAATATATCAGATTGAGAGGACAACCTATGGAGATGTACAGAAATATATGGATTAAGGGTTTGCCTTTCAAGATATCATTCTTTTTGTGGAGATGCTGGAAATATAAAATTCCTTTGGATGATGTTTTGAAGAGAATGCATTATAACATAGCATCCAGATGTTGGTGTTGTTCCAGCCCTAAGGAGGAAACAATACAACACGTGTTTGCTAACTTCTACACTGCTAATAGGACTTGGTCCTACTTCTCTTCATTTGCATGATTGTCTATAGAAGGATTAATTTACAGCAGAGAATTGTGAAATGGTGGACTGCATCAGTTAAAGGACGAGGGAAGCTTATTTATCAAGCTGTTCCAGCTATAATTTTGTGGGAACTTTGGAAAAGGAGGAACACAATAAAACATGGAGGGAAAAGATCAACTGGCAGAGTCATTTATTTAGTCTATGTCACTATACAGAGGCTAGTAATGACAAGGAATCCTTCTATGAATCAACTACCTCACAAATGGCCAGATCTAATTCAGATGCTAGAGGTAGGGTGTGGAAGACTGAAGGTTACAAAAGTGAAGTGGGAATTTCGCCCAACAGGGTGGTTTTTATGTAATACAGATGGGGCCTCAAGGGGGAATCCTGGTAGGAGTGCATATGGATTTTGTTTGAGAAATAATGAAGGGGATCTGACATATTGTTACACATCGGAAAAATCTTCCGTTGGTACGCAAATGAAAGAACCAGTGAAATACGAGTATCGGGTTAATGGTGACTTAAGGGCATTTTGGGAAAGAGTTATAACGTCCCTTAGATTGCTAATGAAGTGTTAAACATGTGTTAAGAAGGTTCCATAAGGATTGGAGATCAACGAAGTGACGAGAACAAGTTCAATGGGCTGGTGAGTTTTACGGCACATTATACGGACCGTATAATATTTTACGGACCGTATAATGGACCGTAAAACCATCACAGCGAGGGTTGCTCACTGGTGTAATTTTACGGTCAGTTATACGGACCGTATAAATTTTTACGGCCCGTATAATGAATCGTCAAATGGTCACAGTAAAGGGTGAAGGAAAGGCACGTTTTACGGTCAATTATACGGACCGTATAACGATTATACGGACCGTATAATGGATCCCGACAGATCAGTGATGGGTTATTTAATAAGGGACCAAGTTCATGAAATCATTTCCACATTTCATCCTTTTCTCTAAAGCATCTCTCAACATTTATTACACAAGTTTTCAAGGATTTTAAGCCATCAATAACATAAACCAAGTGAATCAAGAGTAAGGAAACCCATTAAAGGCCATTCAAGTCAAGAAATCCAAAGGAGGAAAACTAGGGTTTTTGCTCAAGTGGAGTATTATCAACTAAGGCTTGTTCCTACAACTTCAAAGGTAATATTCACGATATTTATATGTTGTTTGAGGTATTTGAGAGTTAAAATGCTTGGACATTAGAAGAGTATAGCAAAATGGGTCATGAATGATAAATAGTGACGTTTTGAGAAATAGTTCGAATTGAATCATGATTGTTGTTGTGTTGTGACATGAATGTGTTATAAATGACGTTAAGACCATGAAATATAAATTGTAAATGAATGGACGAAGTTGGGTGTTGTGACCATGAATATGGATAAATAAAAGAGAATTAAGAAACCTAGATAATATGGATGATTAATGGCCATTGTTATGATATTGTGAATGTGTTGTTGACGTTTGGAAGTTGAATTACGATATGGAGGAATGTCGTATAAATAAAGGAAATGCTGTCCGATTTTCTCTAGCTTTAGCCATGTGTGCTAATTGTCGATTCTAATGATAGTACGACTTTAATGAAGGTAGAAACGTGAGCATCCAAGGAGTACGTCCAAGCGTAGAATAGTTCAAAGAAAAGGTATGTAAGGCTAACCATTATTTCATAAGGCATGATTATTTTGCCAAACCTCAAATCCTCTATAAGCTTATGATGTCTTCAATGACTTATATTCCGAGCTAGTAAGCTCACGACGCTTGATATGCACTACGATTGTACTAAGTTCCTCACATGACGAATAGGCCTATAATATAGATGTAACGATAATGATGATGATAGTATTATGATGAGAGCAAAATGATGCCAAATATGCTTATGAGCTATTATATATGTATATGTGCCTATGAAGGGCTACAATGGGACCCCGAGCTTATAATGCCGGGTAGAATATATGTATATGAATATGTATAGAGTATGTATATGATTACGTAACGCGCGCACACATCTGCAGATGGTACGGATAACCCTGAAGCCTTGGTAGGGCCAGGTAGATATAGCCTTGACCCATGGTTGGTCAAGTATGTATGAAACACCGAACCTCTATGGCCGGGTACGCTATGTATACCTGTATATATATATATATGTATATGCTATGTAAATGACATCATTAAGAGTATGAATATGTTATGTATATAAGATTTAAATGATTATGAGGGTAATTAAGTACGGATATGGATGCATGTATGCGGATACGCAATAGAAACGGAATGTCTCTATGGAAAGCAAGTAAGTGTCGTGATGATGATATTATCCCCCCCCCCCCCCCCCCTGATACAACTCGAATGGCATCAAGACCTTTTACAAGGAGCCAAGCGAGGGAACTTCAAGCGATGCAAGCATTGTTCATGAGGAGGGACATACTTGAATACATTCTAACACCTTCCCGGGGATTGGAAGTGTTCATGATAGCATGGGAGGATGGTTTGGAGAAGAGGCTGGAAGATGGCCATACTTGCAATGTGACTATTACTTGAAGATTTGCAAATTCAAGTTTTGTTCCCAAAAGAAGACACCCAAACAAGGCCCTTACTTCATTAAGGGTAAAAGTGTAATAGTGTAGTTGTCTTCTTTTAAACCTTAGTATAAATAGTAATCTATTTTCATTTAGAAGACTTAGTCTATGTTGAATATTGTTATCTTCAAATTGTGAACTCTTTTGAGTGTTGAGAGCTTGCTAAGCTAGAGATTGTGAATCTTGTGAGAGGATTGGTTATTAGGGTATCAAATCCCTATTGGTCATCCTAAGAGTTTGGTGCTCTTTAGTTCCTAAATTAGAGGTCAAGTTAATTTAAGAACTTTGGTTGCTAATTTGGGTCTTGAGTTGTGTCAAATTATCTATCCTTTATTTTTCTTGTCATTTTTCTTCATTTTCGTTTTGAATATTGTATCAATTGGTATCAGAGCTTAGTTTAGGTTTGTTCTACCAAATCTAATCTTGGGTTTTGATTCAAAAAAAAAAAAAAACCGAAATTCAAAAAAAAAAAAAACAAATCGAATTTTCTTGTTGATTTTGTTGAATCTAGTGTTAGATTAGAGTTTCTTAGTGTTTCTAGAGTCTAAATCTTCAATTTTGAATCCATTTGGAGTTAGGGTTTGTGTTCTACCATTGTTGAGTTGAAGAACTTGAAGAACTTGAAATGGGTCTTGTTATTTTGGGTGAAATTGGGGCTTGAAACTTATTGGGCTTTGTTCTAAAAGTCTTGGGGAGTCTAAATCTGAAATTTGAAGGAAAAACAAGTTGATTTGAAGGTAGTTGAAAATTTGAAATTGTTGGTGTTCTTGAAGATCTTCAAATCTTCATAGGGGAGAAGACTCTCCAAAAGGGCATTTAATCCAAAGTTTTCAAGTCAAGATTTGGGAAAAGTGTTTTTCTACCCCAAAAGGGTACATTTGGTCCAAAAAAAATAAAAAATCGAGAAGTTCGAGTTCAACACAAAAATCACTGAAGCTGGAACATTGCCAATTACGGACCATAAATCAATTTACGGACCGTAATTTGGGGTCGTAAACTTGGATCGTGAAGCAGTAGTTCACTGGAAATTGCCAACCTCGTTAAAGACGGACCGTAAATCAATTTACGGGCCGTAATTTGAGGTCGTAAACTGGGGTCTTGAAGTAGTAGCTCACTGGAAGTTGGCAACCGTGTTAAATACGGACCGTAAACCACAATACGGCCCGTATCTTGTGGGTCGTAAAGTGCAAGGTACATTCTGTTTTGGGCATCACTAAATACGGTCACGAAGGACGGTCCGTAAACCATAATACGGACCGTATTTTGTCCAGCTCAAATCATAAACTCCAGGCACCTTTTTCAAGTCCAAATTTCATTTTGATCCCTCTTCCAATTCTGAAAAATTTCTTGATCCTTAGTTGATGATCTTGTGTCCCTAATCCTTTGGTAGGGAAAAAAAAGTATAGAAATTTAAATTTTTTCATTATTTCAAATTGATACCTTGGATCAATTGGGGCTTCCGGGTCGTGTTTTCAAGTTATCACCTACCCGGGCCCGAAATTTTAGTTATTTTCTCGATTTTTGAAATTCCATTTTTTTTTCTTGTGTCTCTTAACTAGTAGCCATTTAGTAGTTGTTCCTATTTGTGTTGCTAGTTCTTGTGTCCGCATTTCTTTCGTGCCAATTCTTTCGTGCTTTTCTCTTTTTACTTCGTTGTTCATTTCTTGGCTCAAGTGCGTTTGTTTTATTGAGTCGTCCTCGTTCTTTTGATAACAAGAATCTATTCCGACCAAGAGTAGAATTTGAACCCTTGTGACTAGTCAACATTGACAAGCACACAATCTTTGGCGGAAGCAATTTGTGAGGCAATCAAAGGTGCGCATACTTGTGCGATTGTGAGTTGATTTTACTAATCTAACGTGTTTGCTTGTTTTGTTGAGTGTCTTAATAGGTACCATGGCTACAGAGGATGAAACTCGAGTTCCCACCGGGGAACTCACACTAGTTGATGTAATGAGAGCCTTACAAGCCTTGAACGATAAAGTGGATAGTATGGGTGGTCGAATGGAAAACATGGGTGGTCGAATGGAAAACTTGGGTAGTAGGGTGGAAGCAATTGAAGGAGGTAGTAGGGAGGTCTCATATTCGCCTCAAGTGCAATACCAAGGTGGCACAAGTGGAGCTACTCGAAGCACTTCACCTACAGTGTCACCCGGCACCTTCCATCATCTATATAACCCCACTCCCCAAAACGCTCCTCAAAACACGACTCTCACCCCACCAAACAACATTCCCATAGGCCAACGGAACAACTCACTCCAACAAGATCAAGTTCCAAATGACCCACCCCTAAATGACCCCCGCCCAAATGCACCAATGCCACCCCAAAACCGTCCAAACATCCAACAACCAAATGAGGAAGAGATAGAGGAAGCTCTACTTGAGCACGAAAATTATGGTGACCAAGGTTGGAGGCCACGAGGGCAAGCACAAGGAGGTTATCGAAGAAGGGGTGAAAGGCATGGTCCTAACCCTCACATGGGTAGGCAAAGAGGGTACCAAACTCGTGAAGGGTACCAAGGTCGTGACCATCAAGGTTATGACGACGATGGAGATTTTAATAGGAATCACGGTTATGGCGGAGGGCGAGACACGAGTCTCAATTCCATCAAGGTTACTCTCCCAACCTTCAAAGGAAGTAGTGATCCCGATACATTCCTTGATTGGGTGATGCATTGTGATAGAATCTTCTTGACGAATGACATGTCCGAGGTGAAAAAGGATTCTTACGCCATTGCTCAATTCGAGGGGTATGCCTCCACATGGTGGGAAACTCAAGTAAAAGCAAGAAGAATTATTGGACTCCCGCCCACACCTACTTGGGATGAATTGAAGGAGGCCATGCGGCTTAAGTATGTCACCGAACGCTACAAACAAGAACAACTCAAGAAGGTGTATACCTTAAGGCAAAACAAAAAGAGTGTGGAGGAATACTATGATGAGTTTCAAATTGTCAAGATGAGAATCGACTTTGACGAGGATGAGTTAAATGCTATGACTCGGTTCCGAGCCGGGTTAAATGGTGACATTGTCTCCCAAATGAGACTCCACAACTATGGGAGCATTGAAGAAACCCTTCAAGCGGCTATTGAAATAGAGGAGGGTCTCAAGGAGGACAAAATCAATAAATCAAGGGGCTATGTGAGTTCATGGAACCATAACAAAGAACGAGGAGCTTTCTCCTCCAATTGGAAAAAGAATAAGGGCCCCATGCAAGAAGCCAAGAAACCATTTGTGAAGAATTCTCAAGTTGAGAAGCAAGTTGACAAGCAACCTCCGAAGTTTGCTCCAAAAGAAGGAGGTACGAAAACTCCTATTCAATGCTTTAAATGTCATGGATTCGGTCATAGAGCAAGTGAGTGCCCTAATCGTAGAGCGTTTATTTTGAAAGACACTTATAGTGAGGATGAGGAAGAATGCGAGGAAGGGGATGAAGAGGGCAATCATGAGGATGAACATCATGATAGTGAAGGGGATGGTGTTGAAGGTGATGATGAGCCTATTGTACCTCTATATGTGGTGCGACGAACCATGATAAGTAAAGCAATGGATGACCCAAGTCAACGGGAAAATCTCTTCCATTCCAAGTGCATCATTAACTAAAACACTAGCATCATGATCATTGATAGTGGGAGTTGTGCCAATGTTGCTAGTACCACCCTTGTTGATTTCTTGAAACTTCCCACCACCCGCCATGAAAACCCTTACAAACTTCAATGGCTCAATGAATGTGGTGAATTGAAGGTGACTAGGCGAGCTATCATCAAATTCGCGGTTGGGAAGTATCATGATGAGGTGTTGTGTGATGTTTTTCCCATGCAAGCGTGTCATCTTTTACTTGGCCGACCATGGCAATATGATAGGTCCGTCAACCATAATGGGAGAACTAACCAATACAACCTTGGCCATAATGGTGCCAAACATGTCTTGAATCCCATGACCCCCTCCCAAGTGGGTGAGATCTATAACAAAATGAGGGAGTTAAAGGAGAAGGGACATGGTGCATTGCAAAAGAAGAATGTGGGGGATGAGGGAGTAGAGGAGAGTAGTTCTCAAGAGTTGAGTGGAAAGAAAGGAGAGCTTAGAGGAAAAACTAAGGTGTCGCTTTTGACGAATTGTGGGGAAATTAGGGAGGAATTGGGGGAGCGTCAACCGGTGATTCTCCTCATGCATAGGGACTATGCATTGCACACTAATGAACTAACCCCTTCTTTTCCTAGCTCTATTTTTTCTCTTTTGCAGGAATTTGATGATGTGTTCCCAACGGAACTCCCAAAGGGGTTACCACCCTTGAGGGGAATTGAACACCAAATTGACTTTGTTCCGGGGTCTCAATTACCAAACAAGCCGGCTTATAGAGCCAACCCGGATGACACTAAGGAGCTTCAAAGGAAAGTGGATGAGCTCCTTGAAAAGGGAGTTGTGAGAGAAAGCATGAGTCCTTGTGCCGTGCCCGTGATCTTGGTGCCAAAGAAAGATGGATCATGGCGCATGTGTGTTGATTGTCGGGCCATCAACAAGATAACGGTAAAGTATCGCCATCCCATACCCCGTCTTGATGACATGCTTGATGAGTTGAATGGTTCATGCATATTCTCTAAGGTAGATCTTAGGAGTGGGTATCATCAAATCCGGATGAAACCCGGAGATGAGTGGAAAACCGCATTCAAGACCAAGTTTGGTCTATATGAATGGTTGGTGATGCCTTTTGGTCTCACTAACGCTCCTAGTACTTTCATGCGATTGATGAATTATGTGATGAAACCTTTTATTGGCAAATTCGTGGTTGTTTATTTTGATGATATTTTGGTGTATGGCAAAACCATGGATGAGCATGTTAGTCATTTGAAATGTGTGTTTGAAGTGCTTAGACAAGAACAACTTTATGCCAATGTTGATAAATGTTCCTTTTGTGTGGATGAAGTTGTCTTCTTGGGATTTGTCGTGAGCTCAAGGGGGGTTGAGGTTGATGAATCCAAAATAGAAGCCATAAGATATTGGCCCACTCCAAAATCCATTGGAGATGTAAGAAGCTTTCATGGCTTGGCTAGTTTCTATAGGCGTTTTGTTAAAGGATTTAGTACCATAGTCGCTCCTTTGACCGAGGTAATCCGAAAGGACAAACCTTTTTCTTGGGGTGTGGAGCAAGCTAATGCCTTTGAAACTTTGAAACAAATGCTTAGCTCTGCACCATTGTTGCAATTACCCGACTTTGACAAAATATTTGAGATTGAATGTGATGTAAGCAAAGTGGGTATTGGAGTCGTTTTAATGCAAGACCAAAAGCCCATAGCCTATTTTAGTGAAAAACTCAAGGGAGCGACCTTAAATTACACTACCTATGATCTTGAGTTGTATGCCTTGATTCGTGCTTTGGGAAATTGGCAACACTACTTGTGGCCTAAAGAGTTTGTAATTCGGACCGACCATGAGTCCTTAAAGCATCTTAAGGCCCAAGGTAAGTTGAACAAAAGGCAAGCCAAATGGGTTGAATTCCTTGAAACCTTCCCTTATGTAATCCAATACAAAAAGGGAAAGGAGAATGTAGTGGCGGATGCCCTATCAAGGAAACATGTTTTGATTAATACCTTGTCTTCCAAATTGATGGGTTTTGAAAGCTTGAAGACATTGTATCCCGAGGACCCCGTCTTTGCTAAAATCTTTCTAGATTGCGAAGAATGGGAAAGGGAGAGGTGGATTAGGGATAGGTCTTCTACTCCCTATTCCAAGTTTGATGGTTTCTTGTTCAAGAACAAGCGACTATGTGTGCCCATGAGCTCTTGGAGGGAGTTATTTGTGAGAGAGGCACATAATGGGGGATTGATGGGACATTTTGGAATTGATAAGACTTTGGGGATTCTTGAGGAGCAATTTTATTGGCCTCATATGCGGAGGGATGTGGCTAAGATTTGTGGCCAATGCATTGAATGTCGCGGCGCCAAGTCTAGACTCCTTCCCCATGGTTTGTATACCCCTCTCCCCACCCCTCAACAACCTTGGATTGATATTTCGATGGATTTTGTGTTGGGATTGCCTAGAACCAAAAGGGGTAAAGATAGCATCTTTGTTGTGGTTGATCGATTTTCTAAAATGGCTCATTTCATTGCTTGTCATAAAGTTGATGATGCTCCTCATGTTGCCTCTTTGTTTGTTGAACATGTGGTAAAGTTGCATGGTATTCCCAAAACCATCGTGAGCGATAGGGATCCAAAATTCCTTAGCCACTTTTGGAAAGAATTGTGGGGACGACTTGGTACTAAATTGTTGTTTTCTACCTCTTGTCACCCACAAACCGATGGCCAAACCGAAGTTGTCAATAGGACCTTGGGTTCTATGCTTAGGGCCATGGTTAAAGGAAAATTAACATCTTGGGAAGATCAATTGCCTTTGGTTGAATTTGCTTACAATAGAGTCATTCATAGCACTATTGGCATGTCACCTTTTGAAGTCGTTTATGGTTTTAACCCCCTAACCCCTTTAGATCTAACCCCTTTATCTCAAGATGTTGTGTTGAGTTTAGATGGAAACAAACGAGCCGAGGCCATGAAGAAGTTGCATGAGAAGGTGAGGCTTCACCTTGAGAAAAAGAATCAAGAAACGGCCAAGAGAGCGAACAAGGGCCGCAAACGAGTTGTGCTTGAACCGGGTGATTGGGTTTGGGTACATTTCCGAAAGGAGAGGTTTCCCAACAAAAGAAAGACCAAGTTGATGCCTAGAGGAGGTGGTCCATTTGAAGTACTTGAACGACTCAATGATAATGCATACAAAATTGATCTTCCACCCGAATACCAAGTTCATAACACCTTCAATGTGTGTGATCTCTCTCCTATGGTGGTGCAAGATGTTGATCCCTTAAATTTGAGGACAAATTCTCTTCGAGAAGGGGAGAATGATACAACTCGAATGGCATCAAGACCTTTTACAAGGAGCCAAGCGAGGGAACTTCAAGCGATGCAAGCATTGTTCATGAGGAGGGACATACTTGAATACATTCTAACACCTTCCCGGGGATTGCAAGTGTTCATGATAGCATGGAAGGATGGTTTGGAGAAGAGGCTGGAAGATGGCCATACTTGCAATGTGACTATTACTTGAAGATTTGCAAATTCAAGTTTTGTTCCCAAAAGAAGACACCCAAACAAGGCCCTTACTTCATTAAGGGTAAAAGTGTAATAGTGTAGCTGTCTTCTTTTAAACCTTAGTATAAATAGTAATCTATTTTCATTTAGAAGACTTAGTCTATGTTGAATATTGATATCTTCAAATTGTGAACTCTTTTGAGTGTTGAGAGATTGCGAATCTTGTGAGAGGATTGGTTATTAGGGTATCAAATCCCTATTGGTCATCCTAAGAGTTTGGTGCTCTTTAGTTCCTAAATTAGAGGTCAAGTTAATTTAAGAACTTTGGTTGCTAATTTGGGTCTTGAGTTGTGTCAAATTATCTATCCTTTATTTTTCTTGTCATTTTTCTTCATTTTCGTTTTGAATATTGTATCACCCCCCCCCCCCCCTCATATGCTACTTCACATGTGGTTCTTTATGCTTCTATATCGATGTTGATCAGGCTTTACATACTCAGTACATTCTTCGTACTGACGTCCTTTTGTTTGTGGACGCTGCGTCATGCCCGCAGGTGCACAGGGAGACAGACTTGATCCATAGCAGCTTTCTCAGAGATTACATAGCAGCGCTCCATTTCATTCGGAGCCATAGCTTTTGGGTACTTATTCTTTTGTGTATATAGTTATGGGCATAGCGGGGTCATGTCCTGCTCATGTGATATGTATACTCTTCTTAGAAGCTCATAGACATGTGTTTGTGGGTAGATATGTTTGGCCTTGTCGGCCTATGTTTTGTATATTATTTTGTTGGCCTCGTCGGCCTTGTACATTTGATGTGGCATAGATGTCTATGATGCTATCCAAGATGATTGTCGCCCAACCGGACTAATATGATTGATGACTAGAATGCATGACCTGATTTATGAATCGCCTAGATATTATGTGAATGTGTGTTAAGGGGTGCCCGGGTGGGGTAGCACCGGGTGCTCGTCGCGGCCCCCTAGTCGGGTCGTGACACATATGCTTATGAGTTAGATCTACCTCCAGATTTGGACTCAGTCCATCCCGTTTTACACGTCTCGATGCTTCGGAAATGTGTTGGATATCCTACGAGGATCGCCCTAGTAAATGATGTTCAAGTGACAGAAAAGTTAACCTATGATGAGATACCCATTTCCATATTAGATAGGCAAGTACGGAGGCTTAGAAACAAAGAAGTGGCCTGAGTTAAGGTTTTGTGGAGAAATAACAATCGGGAGGAAATTACATAGGAAGCGGAAGAAAATATGCGATCCAAATACCCACATTTATTTCAGCCTTTGGACGAGGGCCAAGATGAGACGTCAAAATCATAAAGTATGTATGATTTCCTTTTTATGATTTTGGGTCGTGTGTGGCCAAATTTTAAATGCTATTGTGTTGTGGCCCTGTGAGGCATCGATATTATGGGTTGTTGTGGCAGGTTGGTAGTGCCATATTATACGGGAAACTCTGGCGAAATTTCTGTAGAATCCCCGAGTGCTTAACACTCGAGGACGAATGTTCTTAAGGGGGAAAGAATGTTACACCTCAGAAAAATCTTCCGTTGGTACGCATATGAATGAACTAGTGAAATATGAGTATCGGGTTAATGATGACTTAAGGGCATTTTGGGAAAGAGTTATAACGTCCCTTAGATTGCTAATGAAGTGTTAAACAAGTGTTAAGAAGGTTCCATAAGGATTGGAGATCAACGAAGTGACGAAAACAAGTTCAGTGGGCTGGTGAGTTTTACGGCACATTATACGGACCGTATAATGTTTTACGGACCGTATAATGGACCGTAAAACCATCACAGCGAGGGTTGCTCACTGGTGCAATTTTACGGTCAGTTATACGGACCGTATAAATTTTTACGGCCCCTATAATGAACCGTCAAATGGTCACAGTGAAGGGTGAAGGAAAGGCACGTTTTACGGTCAATTATACGGACCGTATAACAATTATACGGACCGTATAATGGACCCCGACAGATCAGTGATGGGTTATTTAATAAGGGACCAAGTTCATGAAATCATTTCCACATTTCATCCTTCTCTCTAAAAAATCTCTCTACATTTATTACACAAGTTTTCAAGGATTGTAAGCCATCAATAACATAAACCAAGTGAATCAAGAGTAAGGAAACCCATTAAAGGTCATTCAAGTCAAGAAATCCAAATGGAGGAAAACTAGGGTTTTTGCTCAAGTGGAGTATTATCAACTAAGGCTTGTTCCTACAACTTCAAAGGTAAGATTCACGATATTTATATGTTGTTTGAGGTATTTGAGAGTTAAAATGCTTGGACATTAGAAGAGTATAGCAAAATGGGTCATGAATGATGAATAGTGACGTTTTGAGAAATAGTTCGAATTGAATCATGATTGTTGTTGTGTTGTGACATGAATGTGTTATAAATGACGTTAAGACCATGAAATGGAAATTGTAAATGAATGGACGAAGTTGGGTGTTGTGACCATGAATATGGATAAATAAAAGAGAATTGAGAAACCTAGATAATGTGGATGATTAATGGCCATTGTTATGATATTGTGAATGTGTTGTTGACGTTTGGAAGTTGAATTACGATATGGAGGAATGTCGTATAAATAAAGGAAATGCTGTCCGATTTTCTCTAGCTTTAGCCATGTGTGCTAATTGTCGATTCTAATGATAGTACGACTTTAATGAAGGTAGAAACGTGAGCATCCAAGGAGTACGTGCAAGCCTAGAATAGTTCAACGAAAAGGTATGTAAGGCTAACCCTTCTTTCATAAGGCATGATTATTTTACCAAACCTCAAATCCTCTATAAGCTTATGATGTCTTCAATGACTTATATTCCGAGCTAGTAAGCTCACGACGCTTGATATGCACTACGATTGTACTAAGTTCCTCACATGACGAATAGGCCTATAATATAGATGTAACGATAACGATGATGATAGTATGATGATGAGAGCAAAATGATGCCAAAGATGCTTATGAGCTATTATATATGTATATGTGCCTATGAAGGGCTACAATGGGACCCCGAGCTTATAATGTCGGGTAGAATATATGTATATGAATACGTATAGAGTATGTATATGATTACGTAACGCGCGCACACATCTGCAGATGGTACGGATAACCCTGAAGCCTTGGTAGGGCCAGGTAGATATAGCCTTGACCCTTGGTTGTCCAAGTATGTATGAAACACCGAACCTCTATGGTCGTGTACGCTATGTATACCTGTATATATATATGTATATGCTATGTAAATGACATCATTAAGAGTACGAATATGTTATGTATATAAGATGTAAATGATTATGAGGGTAATTAAGTACGGATATGGATGCATGTATGCGGATACGCAATAGAAATGGAATGTCTCTATGGAAAGCAAGTAAGTGTCGTGATGATGATATTATTCCCCCCCCCCCTCCCTCCTATGCTACTTCACATGTGGTTCTTTATGCTTCTATATCGATGTTGATCAGGCTTTACATACTCAGTACATTCTTCGTACTGACGTCCTTTTGTTTGTGGACGCTGCGTCATGCCCGCAGGTGCACAGGGAGACAGACTTGATCCATAGCAGCTTTCTCAGAGATTACATAGCAGCGCTCCATTTCATTCGGAGCCATAGCTTTTGGGTACTTATTCTTTTGTGTATATAGTTATGGGCATAGCGGGGTCATGTCCTGCTCATGTGATATGTATACTCTTCTTAGAAGCTCATAGACATGTGTTTGTGGGTAGATATGTTTGGCCTTGTCGGCCTATGTTTTGTATATCATTTTGTTGGCCTCGTCGGCCTTGTACATTTCATGTGGCATAGATGCCTATGATGCTATCCAAGATGATTGTCGCCCAACCGGACTAATATGATTGATGACTAGAATGCATGACCTGATTTATGAATCGCCTAGATATTATGTGAATGTGTGTTAAGGGGTGCCCGGGTGGGGTAGCACCGGGTGCTCGTCGCGGCCCCCTAGTCGGGTCGTGACACATATGCTTATGAGTTAGATCTACCTCCAGATTTGGAGTCAGTCCATCCCGTTTTACACGTCTCGATGCTTCGGAAATGTGTTGGAGATCCTACGAGGATCTCCCTAGTAAATGATGTTCAAGTGACAGAAAAGTTAACTTATGATGAGATACCCATTGCCATATTAGATAGGCAAGTACGGAGGCTTAGAAACAAAGAAGTGGCCTGAGTTAAGGTTTTGTGGAGAAATAACAATCGGGAGGAAATTACATAGGAAGCGGAAGAAAATATGCGATCCAAATACCCACATTTATTTCAGCCTTTGGACGAGGGCCAAGATGAGACGTCAAAATCATAAGGTATGTATGATTTCCTTTTTTTGATTTTGGGTCGTGTGTGGCCAAATTTTAAATGCTATTGTGTTGTGGCCCTGTGAGGCATCGATATTATGGGTTGTTGTGGCAGGTTGGTAGTGCCATATTATACGGGAAACTCTGGCGAAATTTCTGTAGAATCCCCGAGTGCTTAACATTCGAGGACGAATGTTCTTAAGGGGGAAAGAATGTTACACCTAAGAAAAATCTTCCGTTGGTACGCATATGAATGAACTAGTGAAATACGAGTATCGGGTTAATGATGACTTAAGGGCATTTTGGGAAATAGTTATAACGTCCCTTAGATTGCTAATGAAGTGTTAAACAGGTGTTAAGAAGGTTCCATAAGGATTGGAGATCAACGAAGTGACGAAAACAAGTTCAGTGGGCTAGTGACTTTTACGGCACATTATACGGACCGTATAATGTTTTACGGACCGTATAATGGACCGTAAAACCATCACAGCGAGGGTTGCTCACTGGTGCAATTTTACGGTCAGTTATACGGACCGTATATATTTTTACGGCCCGTATAATGAACCGTCAAATGGTCACAGTGAAGGGTGAAGGAAAGGCACGTTTTACGGTCAATTATACGGACCGTATAACAATTATACGGACCGTATAACAATTATACGGACCGTATAATGGACCCCGACAGATCAGTGATGGGTTATTTAATAAGGGACCAAGTTCATGAAATCATTTCCACATTTCATCCTTCTCTCTAAAAAATCTCTCTACATTTATTACACAAGTTTTCAAGGATTGTAAGCCATCAATAACATAAACCAAGTGAATCAAGAGTAAGGAAACCCATTAAAGGCCATTCAAGTCAAGAAATCCAAATGGAGGAAAACTAGGGTTTTTGCTCAAGTGGAGTATTATCAACTAAGGCTTGTTCCTACAACTTCAAAGGTAAGATTCACGATATTTATATGTTATTTGAAGTATTTGAGAGTTAAAATGCTTGGACATTAGAAGAGTGTAGCAACATGGGTCATGAATGATGAATAGTGACGTTTTGAGAAATAGTTCGAATTGAATCATGATTGTTGTTGTGTTGTGACATGAATGTGTTATAAATGACGTTAAGACCATGAAATATACATTGTAAATGAATGGACGAAGTTGGGTGTTGTGACCATTAATATGGATAAATGAAAGTGAATTGAGAAACCTAGATAATGTGGATGATTAATGGCCATTGTTATGATATTGTGAATGTGTTGTTGACGTTTAGAAGTTGAATTACGATATGGAGGAATGTCGTATAAATAAATGAAATGTTGTCCGATTTTCTCTAGCTTTAGCCATGTGTGCTAATTGTCGATTCTAATGATAGTACGACTTTAATGAAGGTAGAAACGTGAGCATCCAAGGAGTACGTGCAAGCGTAGAATAGTTCAACGAAAAGGTATGTAAGGATAACCCTTCTTTGATAAGGCATAGTTATTTGGCCAAACCTCAAATCCTCTATAAGCTTATGATGTCTTCAATGACTTATATTCCGAGCTAGTAAGCTCACGACGCTTGATATGCACTACGATTGTACTAAGTTCCTCACATGACGAATAGGCCTATAATATAGATGTAACGATAATGGTGATGATAGTATGATGATGAGAGCAAAATGATGCCAAAGATGCTTATGAGCTATTATATATATATATATATATATATATATATATATATATATACATATATATATGTGCCTATGAAGGGCTACAATGGGACCCCGAGCTTATAATGCCGGGTAGAATATATGTATATGAATATGTATAGAGTATGTATATGATTAGGTAACGCGCGCACACATCTGCAGATGGTACGGATAACCCTGAAGCCTTGGTAGGGCCAGGTAGATATAGCCTTGACCCTTGGTTGGCCAAGTATGTATGAAACACCGAACCTCTATGGTCGGGTACGCTATGTATACCTGTATATATATATATATATATATATGTATGTATATGCTATGTAAATGACATCATTAAGAGTACGAATATGTTATGTATATAAGATGTAAATGATTATGAGGGTAATTAAGTACGGATATGGATGCATGTATGCGGATACGCAATAGAAACGGAATGTCTCTATGGAAAGCAAGTAAGTGTCGTGATGATGATATTATTCCCCCCCCCCCCCCCCCCCCTCCTATGCTACTTCACATGTGGTTCTTTATGCTTCTATATCGATGTTGATCAGGCTTTACATACTCAGTACATTCTTCGTACTGACGTCCTTTTGTTTGTGGACGCTGCGTCATGCCCGCAGGTGCACAGGGAGACAGACTTGATCCATAGCAGCTTTCTCAGAGATTACATAGCAGCTCTCCATTTCATTCGGAGCCATAGCTTTTGGGTACTTATTCTTTTGTGTATATAGTTATGGGCATAGCGGGGTCATGTGCTGCTCATGTGATATGTATACTCTTCTTAGAAGCTCATAGACATGTGTATGTGGGTAGATATGTTTGGCCTTGTCGGCCTATGTTTTGTATATCATTTTGTTGGCCTCGTCGGCCTTGTACATTTGATGTGGCATAGATGCCTATGATGCTATCCAAGGTGATTGTCGCCCAACGGGACTAATATGATTGATGACTGGAATGCATGACCTGATTTATGAATCGCCTAGCTATTATGTGAATGTGTGTTAAGGG
This sequence comes from Lycium barbarum, assembly GCF_019175385.1. Lineage (NCBI taxonomy): Eukaryota > Viridiplantae > Streptophyta > Magnoliopsida > Solanales > Solanaceae > Lycium > Lycium barbarum. The sequence goes on along the minus strand of NC_083339.1, from coordinate 15,240,835 downwards.
GTGCCCGGGTGGGGTAGCACCGGGTGCTCGTCGCGGCCCCCTAGTCGGGTCGTGACACATATGCTTATGAGTTAGATCTACCTCCAGATTTGGAGTCAGTCCATCCTGTTTTCCACGTCTCGATGTATCGAAAAAGTGTTGGAGATTCTACGAGGATCACCCTAGTAAATGATGTTCAAGTGACAAAAAAGTTAACTTATGATGAGATTCCCATTGCCATATTAGATAGGCAAGTACGGAGGCTTAGAAACAAAGAAGTGGCCTCAGTTAAGGTTTTGTGGAGAAATAATAATCGGGAGGAAATTACATGGAAAGCGGAAGAAAATATGCGATCCAAATACCCACATTTATTTCAGCCTTTGGACGAGGGCCAAGATGAGACATCAAAATCATAAGGTATGTATGATTTCCTTTTTATGCTTTTGGGTCGTGTGTGGCCAAATTTTAAATGCTATTGTGTTGTGGCCCTGTGAGGCATCGATATTATGGGTTGTTGTGGCATGTTGGTAGTGTCATATTATAGGGGAAACTCTGGCGAAATATCTGTAGAATCCCCGAGTGCTTAACATTCGAGGACGAATGTTCTTAAGGGGGAAAGAATGTTACACCTCAGAAAAATCTTCCGTTGGTACGCATATGAATGAACTAGTGAAATACGAGTATCGGGTTAATGGTGACTTAAGGGCATTTTGGGAAAGAGTTATAACGTCCCTTAGATTGCTAATGAAGTGTTAAACAGGTGTTAAGAAGGTTCCATAAGGATTGGAGATCAACGAAGTGATGAAAACAAGTTCAGTGGGCTGATGAGTTTTACGGCACATTATACGGACCGTATAATGTTTTACGGACCGTATAATGGACCGTAAAACCATCACATCGAGGGTTGCTCACTGGTGCAATTTTACGGTCAGTTATACGGACCGTATAAATTTTTACGTCCCGTATAATGAACCGTCAAATGGTCACAGTGAAGGGTGAAGGAAAGGCACGTTTTACGGTCAATTATACGGACCGTATAACGATTATACGGACCGTATAATGGACCCCGACAGATCAGTGATGGGTTATTTAATAAGGGACCAAGTTCATGAAATCATTTCCACATTGCATCCTTCTCTCTAAAACATCTCTCTACATTTATTACACAAGTTTTCAAGGATTGTAAGCCATCAATAACATAAACCAAGTGAATCAAGAGTAAGGAAACCCATTAAAGGCCATTCAAGTCAAGAAATCCAAATGGAGGAAAACTAGGGTTTTTGCTCAAGTGGAGTATTATCAACTAAGGCTTTTTCCTACAACTTCAAAGGTAAGATTCACGATATTTATATGTTGTCTGAGGTATTTGAGAGTTAAAATGCTTGGACATTAGAAGAGTGTAGCAACATGGGTCATGAATGATGAATAGTGACGTTTTGAGAAATAGTTCGAATTGAATCATGATTGTTGTTGTGTTGTGACATGAATGTGTTATAAATGACGTTAAGACCATGAAATAGACATTGTAAATGAATGGACGAAGTTGGGTGTTGTGACCATGAATATGGATAAATGAAAGTGAATTGAGAAACCTAGATAATGTGGATGATTATTGGCCATTGTTATGATATTGTGAATGTGTTGTTGACGTTTGGAAGTTGAATTACGATATGGAGGAATGTCGTATAAATAAAGGAAATGCTGTCCGATTTTCTCTAGCTTTAGCCATGTGTGCTAATTGTCGATTCTAATGATAGTACGACTTTAATGAAGGTAGAAACGTGAGCATCCAAGGAGTACGTGCAAGCGTAGAATAGTTCAATGAAAAGGTATGTAAGGCTAACCCTTCTTTCATAAGGCATGGTTATTTGGCCAAACCTCAAATCCTCTATAAGCTTATGATGTCTTCAATGACTTATATTCCGAGCTAGTAAGCTCACGACGCTTGATATGCACTACGATTGTACTAAGTTCCTCACATGACGAATAGGCCTATAATATAGATGTAACGATAATGGTGATGATAGTATGATGATGAGAGCAAAATGATGCCAAAGATGCTTATGAGCTATTATATATGTATATGTGCCTATGAAGGGCTACAATGGGACCTCGAGCTTATAATGTCGGGTAGAATATATGTATATGAATATGTATAGTGTATGTATATGATTACGTAACGCGCGCACACATCTGCAGATGGTACGGATAACCCTGAAGCCTTGGTAGGGCCTGGTAGATATAACCTTGAGCCTTGGTTGGCCAAGTATGTATGAAACACCGAACCTCTATGGTCGGGTACGCTATGTATACCTGTATATATATATATATATATATATATATATATATGTATATGCTATGTAAATGACATCATTAAGAGTACGAATATGTTATGTATATGAGATGTAAATGATTATGAGGGTAATTAAGTACGGATATGGATGTATGTATGGGGATACGCAATAGAAACGGAATGTCTCTATGGAAAGCAAGTAAGTGCCATGATGATGATATTATTGCCCCCCCCCCCCCCCCTCCTATGCTACTTCATATGTGGTTCTTTATGCTTCTATATCGATGTTGATCATGCTTTACATACTCAATACATTCTTCGTACTGACGTCCTTTTTTTTGTGGACGCTGCGTCATGCCCGCAGGTGCACAGGGTGACAGACTTGATCTCGCGGCCCCCTAGTCGGGTCGTGATAAAAGTGGTATCAGAGCAGTTTAGTCTTAGGGTTTGTCTACGAGCCGTGTCTAGTAGAGTCTTGGTTATGGTTGTGTTGTGCGCCACACTTATAAACAAGAAGCTCCGGACATTTTAGAAATAAATGACCTTCTTTCTTCATAAGAATCGTCCTAGAAAAGCACCGCCACCGGTAGTAGAAGAAAATGAGGCCCAGAGTGCGGCTCAATCCCTGTCCTCCCAGACAGTGCCTGTTACTGAGGAGCGTAAGGGAGCTCCAACTCCTCCCCCGGATGCTTCAGGCCAAGATGTCAAAGAGGCCATACAATTGCTTACACAGTTGGTTGCTGCTCAGAGTCAGCGGCAAGGTACGAGGCAGGGTGACAGGGCTGTTAGTGCAAGGGCCCGTGATTTCATTACTTTAAACCCTCCGGAGTTCTTTGGGTCAAAGCCGGAGGAGGATCCTCAGGACTTCATTGATGGTATGTTGAGGACGCTCCGATTGATACACGCTTCAGACACCGAGTCGGTGGAGTTAGCTTCATATAGATTGAGAGATGTCTCGGTCCAATGGTATACGGTTTGGATGGCTTCACGGGGAGCCAATGCACCTCCCCCTGTATGGCAAGAGTTTGTTGATGCTTTTCTCCGACACTATATGCCTCCGGAAGTTCAGCGAGCTAGAGCCGATAAGTTCTTGAATTTGAGGCAAGGTAGCATGAGTGCTCTAGAGTATAGTCTCCGCTTCAATTCCTTGGCTAGGTATGCTTCAGCCATGGTAGCGGATATGGGTGATCGAGTACACCGGTTTGTGAAAGGCCTAGGGCCACACTTGATGGATAGATGTTCAGAACTTAGAGAAAGGCTTGCAGCAGCAAAGGAGTGAGCGTGAGCAAAATAGGGGCCATAACAAGAGGGCAAGATCGTTGGGTTCGACGGGTGAGTTTAGAAGTGGGCATAGGTGATAACGTCCAAATACACTCCTCAAAGAGAAAGTGTACACGGTCGTATGCAATATATTTACCCAACTATGAGTCGGGGTCGATCCCACAGGGAACAATGTGCTAGGCGATTAAGAAAGTAAGGAATTTTTACTAACTAAGCTCTGCCAAACGATAAATGATATTTTGGGTTTTTGAGAAATTTATGACTAATGCGAAAATATATAAACTAACCTAGAAAGCAAGTAAATTGATCAATGGCCACAAGCATGGATACAAAGGAAATTACACTCAAGTAACGATCCAATATATTTTATGATATTACAACTAAGAGCGGGTCTATGTTAATAGATAATGATTTCTAAAATCTCATTGAAAGTTTCTCAACCAAATCAATGAATTTCACTCTAAGCTTTCTCAAGCCTTAGAGTGTGATGTTAAACACAATCAATTCAACCTCAAGTTAACTATCCTATCTCTAGCTCAAGTTATTAGATGGGTTTAATGACCCAAATCCTTGCTATCAAACTCTTTTCCTAACTTTCACTTTCTTTCTCAAGCAAAGTAAAAGTGCTTAGGCACAAATAATGTTTGCAACCATTAGGAGATATTTAAGCATGAAGAGTTAATAGAAAAACAATAAACCCACTTCATTAGAAATAAAAATCATTCAATACATAAGCATAACAAGAGATTCAATCCAAACTTTAATCAAGAATATTTTCATAAACAAGATTCAAGTATTGAAATGAAATACTACACACTTAGATATACAATACAAAACAAGAGATTGAAGAAATGAATTAAAGGTTTAAGAAATGCTCAACCAAATCTTCAAATCTTCAACCCCAAAGTGTGGTGTAGATGAACCCTAGCCTCCAAGCTTGCAAAATGGCAAAAGATGAATAAAATTGCTCCCTTCTCTTTCTTTTGTAATTACCTCATTTTTTCAAGTTCCAAAAATGACAAAATATGCCCCAAATTTCAGTTTTTGCAGTTCTGCCCGTTTTTTGCAGTTCTGTCCCGTTTTTGCAAAACTGTCCACTTTTGACAGTTTTGCAAAACTGTGCAGTTTTTGTCCAATTTGGCCTCTTTTTGACTTGGTTTCTTCCGATCACTTCTAAATCACATAAACCTATAAAATGGAAGTAAACGACATTAAATGCACTATTTTTTCAATCAAAACATAGCAACAATCTAAGATTAAAGAAGAAATAAGTTGGTAAAATACCAACTTATCAAACCCCCAAACTTAAACTATTGCTTGTCCTCAAGCAAATCAAATTATAATTTCCTTCAAAGGACTCCGTTCAAAAGTGCACCAACATCATACCAAGTCAAAAAGGTCTACTTTAAGCACAAACACATGACTTTGATTGGTACCAACAATTAATCCAAAACATATGAATCACCAACTTCTTCTCAAAAACTAAATTTTCATTTCAAGTGCTCAAACACCAAGTTAATCAAAGTAGCAATCACGTCATGACACTAAAGCTTCAAAATTTGCCTCATTATCACAAAACAATTTTCTTTTGTTCATTCATCTTAATTGGAAAATGGAACAAATTCACAACATAAATTCTCATGTGCCCTCACAATCAAGAGAGAATCCCAAACTCACAAAAAAATGCAATTTGAAACACAAATGGGATATCAAATGGAAAGAATTAACTCTCTTCTCTCACAAAGATGTTCAATTGCACAAGTAGTACCATAAGCTTGCCCTTCATGTATTTCTCCGCTAATATAGACACACTTGGTTCAAAATCAATTAGGACTTAAAGGGTTGTAATGTAGGCTTTTGGTTAAGGTAGGGATATAATTTGGAAATGGTGACTCAAAAACCTCCCTAAGCACTACAATTTTCAACAATCAAAGTACACTTCCTTTGAAATTTTTCCACCCTTTTTTTTTTTTTTTTTTTTTTTTTTCATTTTTCATTGCACCACTTAGTCTTCCCATTATTCACAACTCTTTATTCTTTCTTCAATTCCTTTTTTTTTTTTTTTTTTTTTTTTTTTTTTTTTTTTTTTTTTTTTACCTCTTCGCCTTAAAAGTAACTCCCACATAACAACTTTTTCCAACCATCACCCCCAAACTTAGGCTTTTAGCCTATATTTGCACTTTCAACGCACTTAAGGAGGTAGGGTACCAAAAGATGGATCAATGAAGAACAAAAGGTTAAAGTTTGTAACATGGTTGCCAAAGAAAAGGTTAAAGGCTCAAAAGGGGTTGACTAGGGAGAATATGCAAGGGTAGGATATTTAAGGCACAAAAGCGGTTCAATGAAGGCCTAACATCATTTTTCAAACCAAGTGTAGTCTAGGATTTCACCTTGAAACTCATTCCGGGCAAGTTCTAGACCACAAATAATGCAACAGAACTCACAAATAAACCTCATCACACATGGCACATGAAAACTCAAGTAGAATATGTATCCAAGAACAAATTGAAACAAATGAACTCAAAAAGTCACTCATAGCCAAAAGAGACTAATTAGTGAAAGTAAGAGCCAAAAATTGAATCTAAAAGTCACAACAAGAACCCTTACTTCAATCATTTTTTTCTTTTTCAAAAATCAAGAATTCATATGCCAAGATTTAAATATGTTGGTACCAAGTAAGCCAAAAGTTAGTCAAGAGGCAAAAAAAATCACATCCCAATACCATTTTTACTCCTAAACTACCTAACTAAGAATGAAAATAAATTAAGTAAAGTGACTAATCCACAACATGCCAAAAGAACGACATTTTCAGAAATTTGAGCAAGTTCCATTTGTAACAACGTCTATCCACAGCCACAACGACAGTCACAAAACAAGCCCGACAAGGTTACAAATAAAGCATAACCAAAATATAATGTGCTAGCTATCACATGTCACCCCCAACTACAAACAATGTAGTGTCCTCACTGCACATAATCAGACAAAACATAAAACAGTAAGGAAAGAGAAAAAAAAAAAATATATATTTTTTTTTTTTTTTTTTTTTTTTGTTGCTCACTGGCACGACCTGCGACCCGTCCTGCGATTTCGCAGGTATGACCTGCGAGTCGCAGGTACGACCTGCGAAAGATTTTTTTTTTTTTTTTTTTAACTGATTTTAGGGGCTATCCGGATATCCAACATGCTCAAAACAACTCCAAAAATTCTGAAACTTTGTAGATTAGTCAAAAACCATAAACTAAACTATTCTAAAAAATAAAATTTCAAAAACGATTTAAAACTTTTAAAACGATGGGTTACCTCCCACCAAGCGCTTGATTTAACGTCGCGGCACGACGGTTACCTTTACCACTTTTCCTTCCATTTGGAAGATATGAATTTGCGCCCCAACTTTGAATCAAGATCATGATGGCGCTCATGGGGCGGTGGCAGAAAAACGAGGCCAACTTTCGGGTATCGCATTTTGCACTTCTTGGCCCTTAAGTGAGGCATGCCATTTTGTCTTCTTGGCATAGCAAACTTCAAAATGAAAACGCTTTCTTCTTCATTTTCACAATTCTCCATAGGCTCGGTTAGTTCAACTTCCATATCATCAACCAAGCACAATGTTGAAAAATGGTTGGAATGTGGTCTAAGGCGCTCCATTTTCAAATTCACTTCATTTTTGACATCCTCACCCAAAAATGAACTAGAGTCTTCAAAAACCATTATATGAACTTTTTTATGCAACTCTAGTATCATTTCTTCAATTTCGGCATCTTGCATTATATTTGGATTGGTCGGTTGGCAATTTATCATTAGCTCTTGAAAATCAATGTTGACCACTTTTTCATTGGAAACTAACTTAAAACTACTATCCATGACTATTTGATGTTGAGTATTGCATACCTCAACTTTTGCATTCAATTCGGCTTTCAAGTCACGGATAGCAATTTCAAGTTCCTTCAACTCTTGCCTTTGCTCAACATGGATTTTTACAAATTCTTCCACCATCCTCGAAATGTCTTCTCGATGATCCCCATAGGCTCTAAGTTGTTGAGCTTGAGACATAAGCCAATCTTGGCTCACTATTTCCACTTTGTCAAGGCTTTCTTCAAGTTGAGAGTCATTCAAAGCTTGTAGAAATTCACTCTTGGAGACATTCATGTTTTGGTCACTTTCTTGCCTACTTTCAACATCCTCAAGTTGTTGAGCATTATGAATCTGAACCAATAATTTCATTTGATCCTCCAAGATGTGAATAGCTTTGTCATTGCAATTAATTGCTTGCCTCAAGTCATCAAGTGGTTGCCTCAAGTCCTTAACCGCTAAGTCCTGTTTTTCAACTTTTTCAAGGATGGTCTCTAACATGAGCATTATCCTCTCATTTTGAGCATTTGAGGCTTCTTCCATTTCCTTATCCCTACTATCATCAAAATCACAACTAGAATAGTCATAGTGGGGGTTCGGGGAAGGGAAGGACAAATAATCACAATTATCCCAATGACCATTTTGACCACCACATCTATCACATATACTCCACTCATAGGTTTGGGATTGTGCGCACAACCCGCCCCCGGAAGAATTCAAACAATTTTGCCATGAGTGTGGTCCTCCGCAATAAAGACAAGGGTCATCAAAGTATGCATAACTACCATCCGACCAATTATCATTATATGATGCCATTTTTTTTTTTTAAACTGAACAGTTTTTGCAAAAAATAAAAAAACTGGACAGTTTTTCAGAACTGGACAGTTTCTGCAGAAGCAAAAACTGGACAGTTTTTCAGAACTGGACAGTTTCTGCAGAAGCAAAAACTGGACAGTTTTTCAGAACTGGACAGTTTCTGCAGAAGCAAAAACTGGACAGTTTTTCAGAACTGGACAGTTTTGCAATTCTGCAAAACTGATCAGTTTTTCAGAACTGGACAGTTTCTGCAGAAGCAAAAACTGGACAGTTTTTCAGAACTGGACAGTTTTGCAATTCTGCAAAACTGGTCAGTTTTTTTTTTTTTTTTTTTTTTTTAAAGCAATGAAAGTTTGAACCAAAGCAAGTTAGCTTAAATCCCAAACTAACTCAAATACGCCAAATTGTTCCCCGGCAGCGGCGCCATTTTTGATAACGTCCAAATACACTCCTCAAAGAGAAAGTGTACACGGTCGTATGCAATATATTTACCCAACTATGAGTCGGGGTCGATCCCACAGGGAACAATGTGCTAGGCGATTAAGAAAGTAAGGAATTTTTACTAACTAAGCTCTGCCAAACGATAAATGATATTTTGGGTTTTTGAGAAATTTATGACTAATGCGAAAATATATAAACTAACCTAGAAAGCAAGTAAATTGATCAATGGCCACAAGCATGGATACAAAGGAAATTACACTCAAGTAACGATCCAATATATTTTATGATATTACAACTAAGAGCGGGTCTATGTTAATAGATAATGATTTCTAAAATCTCATTGAAAGTTTCTCAACCAAATCAATGAATTTCACTCTAAGCTTTCTCAAGCCTTAGAGTGTGATGTTAAACACAATCAATTCAACCTCAAGTTAACTATCCTATCTCTAGCTCAAGTTATTAGATGGGTTTAATGACCCAAATCCTTGCTATCAAACTCTTTTCCTAACTTTCACTTTCTTTCTCAAGCAAAGTAAAAGTGCTTAGGCACAAATAATGTTTGCAACCATTAGGAGATATTTAAGCATGAAGAGTTAATAGAAAAACAATAAACCCACTTCATTAGAAATAAAAATCATTCAATACATAAGCATAACAAGAGATTCAATCCAAACTTTAATCAAGAATATTTTCATAAACAAGATTCAAGTATTGAAATGAAATACTACACACTTAGATATACAATACAAAACAAGAGATTGAAGAAATGAATTAAAGGTTTAAGAAATGCTCAACCAAATCTTCAAATCTTCAACCCCAAAGTGTGGTGTAGATGAACCCTAGCCTCCAAGCTTGCAAAATGGCAAAAGATGAATAAAATTGCTCCCTTCTCTTTCTTTTGTAATTACCTCATTTTTTCAAGTTCCAAAAATGACAAAATATGCCCCAAATTTCAGTTTTTGCAGTTCTGCCCGTTTTTTGCAGTTCTGTCCCGTTTTTGCAAAACTGTCCACTTTTGACAGTTTTGCAAAACTGTGCAGTTTTTGTCCAATTTGGCCTCTTTTTGACTTGGTTTCTTCCGATCACTTCTAAATCACATAAACCTATAAAATGGAAGTAAACGACATTAAATGCACTATTTTTTCAATCAAAACATAGCAACAATCTAAGATTAAAGAAGAAATAAGTTGGTAAAATACCAACTTATCAATAGGCAGCAGTTCCCCAGACATTCAGGCTATTCTATGACCAGTGCGCCTCCACGGTTTTCAGGCCAGAGATTTGATAGATCTACTCGTTCAGGGCCGAGTCAGAGTTTCTCAGGGTCTCAGTATTGAGGTGATTCGGGTCAGGCGAGGCCACCCATACCACGATGTTCCTAGTGTGGGAAGTTGCATTGGGGTCAGTGTCGATCAGGCTCAGATGGTTGCTATTCATGTGGTCAACCAGGCCATATCATGCGTGATTGCCCCTCAGTACATAGTAGAGGTAGGACCCAGCCATCAGGGTCGGCAGCCGGATCATCAGCATCTGTATGCCCTACGGGGCCAGGTTCACATGCGCCAATCGGCCATGGTAGAGGTAGAGGGAGAGCTCACACTTCTAGCGGTCCTCAGCACCGTATTTATGCTTTGGCTGGACGCCAAGATCTTGAGTCTTCTCCTGACGTGGTCACAGGTATATTATCGGTATTCTATCATGATGTATATGCTTTGATTGATCCGGGCTCCACATTGTCATATGTTACACCATATATTGCGGGTCGATTTATAGTCGAGCCGGAGTCGATCAAACCTTTTGAGGTGTCTACACCCGTAGGTGAATCGGTAGTAGCTAGCCGAGTATATAGAGATTGTGTAGTTATGATTTGTGATCGTCGTACCATGATTTATTTGCATGAACTAAAGATGGTAGATTTTGATGTCATTATGGGTATGGATTGGTTGGCTTCTTGTTATGCCAATGTTGATTGCCGGATGAAGATGGTTCGTTTCCAGTTTCCGGGAGAACCAGTTTTAGAATGGAAAGGAAATACGGCATCACCAAAGGGTAGGTTTATTTCCTACCTAAAGGCAAGGAAGATGATCACAAAAGGGTGCATTTATCACCTAGTGCGAGTTCAAGATGTAGAAGCTGAGTCGCCAACTCTTTAGTCAATTACCATAGTGAGTGAATTTCCGGATGTATTCTCGGAAGAGCTTTCAGGCCTTCCTCCAGAGCGGGAGATTGATTTTGCTATTGATGTGTTTCCAGACACTAAGCCTATATCTATTCCTCCCTATAGAATGGCACCCGCAGAATTGAAAGAGTTGAAGGAGCAACTGAAAGACTTGCTCGAGAAAGGCTTCATTAGGCCTAGTTCATCCCCGTGGGGAGCACCCGTATTATTTGTCCGAAAGAAAGATGGTTCTTTGAGAATGTGCATTGATTATCGGCAATTGAATAAAGTGACGATCAAGAACAAATATCCACTTCCGAGGATTGATGACTTATTTGATCAATTACAAGGTGCCAAATGGTTTTCAAAGATTGATTTAAGGTTCGGGTATCATCAAGTGAGAGTTAGGGAGAAAGATATCCCTAAGACAGCTTTCAGAACAAGATGTGGCCATTTTGAGTTCCGCGTAATGTCGTTTGGGCTAACTAATGCGCCGGCAGTATTTATGGATTTGATGAACAATGTATGCAGACCTTTTATGGATCTATTCGTGATTGTATTCATCGATGATATCTTGGTGTATTCTAGATCCGAGGCCGAGCATGCGGATCATTTGCGTATTGTCCTCGGAGTTCTTCGAACTCGAGAGTTGTTTGCGAAATTTTCTAAATGTGAGTTTTGGTTTAATTCAGTATCATTTCTGGGCCATATTGTTGCGGCCGATGGTATTCGGGTAGATAGCCAAAATATTGAGGCCGTGAAGACTTGGCCAAGGCCCACAACTCCTACGGAGGTTCGTAGATTTCTGGGCTTAGCAGGTTATTACAGGAGATTCGTTGAGGGTTTTTCTTCTATTTCTGCACCACTCACTAAGTTGACCCAGAAATCGGCAAAGTTTCAATGGACAGATGCTTGTGAACGTAGCTTCCAAGAGTTGAAAGATAGGTTGACTTCCGCACCAGTCTTGACACTTCCAGAGGGATTGGAAGGATATGTTTTTTATTGTGATGCCTCAGGTGTTAGGCTAGGCTGTGTATTGATGCAGCACGGTAAGGTGATTGTATGCTTCAAGGCAATTATGGAAACATGAGCAGAGTTATCCAACACATGATTTAGAATTGGCTGCGGTGGTCCATGCATTAAAGATATGGAGACATTATTTATATGGTGTCCATGTGGATATTTATACAGATCATAAGAGTCTCCAGTATATTTTCAAGCAGAAGGAGTTGAATTTGCGGCAACGACGATGGTTGGAGTTGCTAAAAGATTATGATGTTGATATCTTGTATCACCCTGGAAAGGCCAACGTTGTGGCTGATGCTCTTAGCCGCAGATCCATGGGACGTCTATGTGAAGTGCGACAAGAGAAGAGAGAAATGACCCGTGAGCTCCAACAACTAGCTAGCCTAGGAGTCCGAGTGACGGACTCAGGTAGCCGGGGGACCAGTATTCAGAATTCAGCAGTTTCGTCGCTAGTAGCGGAAGTGAAAGCGCGACAATATGAGGATGCTATGCTAGTGCAGTAAAGAGATACACTCCCTCAGAAAGAGGAGTCATCATTTTATGTTTCAGGAGACGGAGTCCTTCGATGTCGAGGCAGATTATGTGTTCCCGATGTGGCGGGGCTACGCCACCAAATATTGAGAGAAGCTCATTGTTCCCGTTATTCTGTCCACCCCGGAGCGACGAAAATGTATCATGATCTCAAGTCTGTATATTGGTGGAATGGGATGAAGAGAGATGTTGCGGAATTTGTGGCTCAATGTCCTAATTGCCAACAAGTGAAAATCGAGCACCAAAAGCCGGGAGGATTGTTGCAAGCTATAGAAATCCTAACTTGGAAGTGGGAAGTGATTAATATGGATTTCATTACAGGCTTACCCCGTACTCGACGTAATTATGATTCCATATGGGTGATTGTGGATAGACTCACTAAATCAGCTCATTTCCTACCAGTCAGAACGACGTACGTGGCAGAAGATTATGCAAAGCTTTACCTTAAAGAGATAGTGAGACTCCATGGTGTTCCAGTATCGATTATCTCAGACTGAGGAACTCAGTTTACAGCTAATTTTTGGACGTCTTTCCAAGAGGGTCTAGGGACCAAAGTGAGCCTTAGCACGGCATTTCACCCACAGACCGATGGGCAAGCCGAACGTACTATTTAGACTCTTGAAGATATGTTACGGGCATGTATGATAGATTTTGGAGGTAGTTGGGATGATCATTTGCCACTCATTGAATTTGCTTACAATAATAGTTATCATTCTAGCATTCAAATAGCACCATATGAGGCTTTATATGGGCGAAAATGTAGATCCCCAATTGGGTGGTTCGAGGTAGGCGAGACTAAATTGGTCGGGCCAGACTTGGTCCAGCAAGCCATAGAGAAAGTCAAGCTCATACAAGATCGGTTGCTAGCTGCTCAAAGTAGCCAAAAGTCCTATGCGGATAATCGTCGAAGGGACTTAGAGTTCCAAATTAAAGATTGGGTATTCTTGAAAGTGTCGCCAATGAAGGACGTTATGAGATTTGGCAGAAAGGAGAAGCTTAGTCCCCGGTATATAGGGCCTTATGAGATTGTGCGCAAAATAGGAAAAGTGGCCTATGAGTTAGATCTACCTCCAGATTTGGAGTCAGTCCATCCCATTTTCCACGTCTCGATGCTTCGGAAATGTGTTGGAGATCCTACGAGGATCGCCCTAGTAAATGATGTTCAAGTGATAGAAAAGTTAACTTATGATGAGATACCCATTGCCATATTAGATAGGCAAGTACGGAGGCTTAGAAACAAAGAAGTGGCCTCAGTTAAGGTTTTGTGGAGAAATAACAATCGGGAGGAAATTACATGGGAAGCGGAAGAAAATATGCGATCCAAATACCCACATTTATTTCAGCCTTTGGACGAGGGCCAAGATGAGACGTCAAAATCATAAGGTATGTATGATTTCCTTTTTATGCTTTTGGGTCGTGTGTGGCCAAATTTTAAATGCTATTGTGTTGTGGCCCTGTGAGGCATCGATATTATGGGTTGTTGTGGCAGGTTGGTAGTGCCATATTATACGGGAAACTCTGGCGAAATTTCTGTAGAATCCCCGAGTGCTTAACACTCGAGGACGAATGTTCTTAAGGGGGAAAGAATGTTACACCTCAGAAAAATCTTCCGTTGGTACGCATATGAATGAACTAGTGAAATATGAGTATCGGGTTAATGATGACTTAAGGGCATTTTGGGAAAGAGTTATAACGTCCCTTAGATTGCTAATGAAGTGTTAAACAGGTGTTAAGAAGGTTCCATAAGGATTGGAGATCAACGAAGTGACGAAAACAAGTTCAGTGGGCTGGTGAGTTTTACGGCACATTATACGGACCGTATAATGTTTTACGGACCGTATAATGGACCGTAAAACCATCACAGCGAGGGTTGCTCACTGGTGCAATTTTACGGTCAGTTATACGGACCGTATAAATTTTTACGGCCCCTATAATGAACCGTCAAATGGTCACAGTGAAGGGTGAAGGAAAGGCACGTTTTACGGTCAATTATACGGACCGTATAACAATTATACGGACCGTATAATGGACCCCGACAGATCAGTGATGGGTTATTTAATAAGGGACCAAGTTCATGAAATCATTTCCACATTTCATCCTTCTCTCTAAAAAATCTCTCTACATTTATTACACAAGTTTTCAAGGATTGTAAGCCATCAATAACATAAACCAAGTGAATCAAGAGTAAGGAAACCCATTAAAGGCCATTCAAGTCAAGAAATCCAAATGGAGGAAAACTAGGGTTTTTGCTCAAGTGGAGTATTATCAACTAAGGCTTGTTCCTACAACTTCAAAGGTAAGATTCACGATATTTATATATTGTTTGAGGTATTTGAGAGTTAAAATGCTTGGACATTAGAAGAGTGTAGCAACATGGGTCATGAATGATGAATAGTGACGTTTTGAGAAATAGTTCGAATTGAATCATGATTGTTGTTGTGTTGTGACATGAATGTGTTATAAATGACGTTAAGACCATGAAATAGACATTGTAAATGAATGGACGAAGTTGGGTGTTGTGACCATGAATATGGATAAATGAAAGTGAATTGAGAAACCTAGATAATGTGGATGATTAATGGTCATTGTTATGATATTGTGAATGTGTTGTTGACGTTTGGAAGTTGAATTACGATATGGAGGAATGTCGTATAAATAAAGGAAATGCTGTCCGATTTTCTCTAGCTTTAGCCATGTGTGCTAATTGTCGATTCTAATGATAGTACGACTTTAATGAAGGTAGAAACGTGAGCATCCAAGGAGTACGTGCAAGCGTAGAATAGTTCAACGAAAAGGTATGTAAGGATAACCCTTCTTTCATAAGGCATGGTTATTTGGCCAAACCTCAAATCCTCTATAAGCTTATGATGTCTTCAATGACTTATATTCCGAGCTAGTAAGCTCACGACGCTTGATATGCACTACGATTGTACTAAGTTCCTCACATGACGAATAGGCCTATAATATAGATGTAACGATAATGGTGATGATAGTATGATGATGAGAGAAAAATGATGCCAAAGATGCTTATGAGCTATTATATATATATATATATATATATATATATATATATATATATATATATATATATATATATATATATGTGTGTGTGTGTGCCTATGAAGGGCTACAATTGGACCCCGAGCTTATAATGTCGGGTAGAATATATGTATATGAATATGTTTAGAGTATGTATATGATTACGTAACGCGCGCACACATCTGCAGATGGTACGGATAACCCTGAAGCCTTGGTAGGGCCAGGTAGATATAACCTTGATCCTTGGTTGGCCAAGTATGTATGAAACACCGAACCTCTATGGTCGGGTACGCTATGTATACCTGTATATATATATATATATATATATATATATATATATATATATGTATATGCTATGTAAATGACATCATTAAGAGTACGAATATGTTATGTATATGAGATGTAAATGATTATGAGGGTAATTAAGTACGGATATGGATGCATGTATGCGGATACGCAATAGAAACGGAATGTCTCTATGGAAAGCAAGTAAGTGCCATGATGATGATATTATTGCCCCCCCCCCCTCCTATGTTACTTTACATGTGGTTCTTTATGCTTCTATATCGATGTTGATCATGCTTTACATATTCAGTACATTCTTCGTACTGACGTCCTTTTGTTTGTGGACGCTGCGTCATGCCCGCTGGTGCACAGGGAGACAAACTTGATCCATAGCAGCTTTCTCAGAGATTACATAGCAGCGCTCCATTTCATTCGGAGCCATATCTTTTGGGTACTTATTCTTTTGTGTATATAGTTATGGGCATAGCGGGGTCCTGTCCTGCTCATGTGATATGTATACTCTTCTTAGAGGCTCATAG
Source organism: Lycium barbarum (assembly GCF_019175385.1). Classification (NCBI taxonomy): domain Eukaryota; kingdom Viridiplantae; phylum Streptophyta; class Magnoliopsida; order Solanales; family Solanaceae; genus Lycium; species Lycium barbarum. The sequence goes on along the minus strand of NC_083339.1, from coordinate 15,224,598 downwards.
ACATGTGTATGTGGGTAGATATGTTTGGCCTTGTCGGCCTATGTTTTGTATATCGTTTTGTTGGCCTCGTCGGCCTTGTACATTTGATGTGGCATAGATGCCTATGATGCTATCCAAGATGATTGTCGCCCAACGGGACTAATATGATTGATGACTAGAATGCATGACCTGATTTATGAATCGCCTAGATATTATGTGAATGTGTGTTAAGGGGTGCCCGGGTGGGGTAGCACCGGGTGCTCGTCGCGGCCCCCTAGTCGGGTCGTGACACATATGCTTATGCTACAGAGATTGGAATAACTACTAATATTGATGTTGAGGTTCTAGCAATTCTACAGGCCATGAGATATTGCAAAAATGAGAACGTGGACAATATTATAGTCCAAACTGATTGTCAAATACTATACAAGATTCTACAGGAAGGCTGGAAACCTCCTTGGGGGATAGCAAGTTGGGTAGAGGAGATTTTGGACCTAAAAGCTAATAGAAATATTCTATTTAGTCATATCTTGAGAGAAGGAAACAAGCTGGCAGATGCTCTAGCTAATCATGCACTAGATGAAGCTAATGTTGAATGTCATAGTTTCCAGGATCTAAGTTCAACATGTAGAAAGATACTCAACAGTGACAAAACTCAGATTCCATATCTAAGAGTGAGGATACACAGATAGGGGAACAGATGCAGATATATGGGGATTTGGATCTAAAAAAGGAGCAGCAGAAAGATGTTAACACCATGTTCCAATCCTTTGGGAGGAGAACATGGTGTTTTTTTACTAACAAAGTGTGTTTTATTTTGCAGGTTCATATCAATCAGAAGACACAAATTTGAAGAGACAGACAGTCACAAGTCACAGCAATATGCTCAGGGATTTCACAACACACAGCACAAATCACACACAAAAGCTGATAAAAGCTACATACATTTAAAACAATGGCAGCACAGGAGAATAACAGAAAGACAAATTCTCATTCATGATTTATACCAAACGGATTTGATTGATGCCTTATTTGTGGTATTAGTATCTTATGATACTCATTCAAGTGGGCCAAAATTAAATCTACATGAGTATAAGTCATGGATAGAAGGAGATATACAACATGTACAAAAGTTCAAGACACATTAAAAGTGCAAAATAAGGAGCTTACAGAACATAGCACAGAGAAAAAAGCTCAGAGCCAGCTGGAGGTGAAGACCACGACGAATCATACACTCGAGGATCGGATTATGAACAACAACCACACATGCAGAATAAAGAAACATCAAATACAAGTTATTTCAGGTAGACTTTGGGCAAAAATGAACAGATTTTTGAAGGTGAAGCTTTACCTGAAGATTTGGACGAGAGAAATTGGAAAACACTTCCACACTTGGAGGTGCGAATCAGAAATCAACCATCAAAGCAGCATCATTTGGTCTATTCATCACCTTCACACCATCGGCGGCGAGGAGATACAGAGAGAAAAGTGGATGAAGAGAGAGAGAAGACACCGTTCATTTAGGGTTTCAATTAGGAAAGTAGTACAAATGTTATCTGTTGTTAGTGTTTTTTTTATTTTTTCGTTTTTTTTTCTTTCTTGGGCCTGACCCGTTTTTGGGTTGGGCCTTTTTGAACTTCATTTATTTTGCATATTAATAAAAATCCCGGATGGGTAAAATTGATTTAAAAAAAAATATCTATTTTCCTATTGCTAAGAGGGTCATTCATACAAACATGCCAAGAGGGTCATTCATACAAACATGCCAAGAGGGACATTCATACAAACATTCTAGGAGGACCATTCATACAAACATGCCAAGAAGGTCGTTCATACAAACATGCCAAGAGGGCCATTCATACAAAACATGCCAAGAGGGCCGCATACAAACATGTCGAGAGGGCCATTCATTCAAATTGTCAAAAAGGGCCATGCATACAAGCTACCGGATATAATCAAGATGACAAAGCAATGTAAGACCCATCATGAGACCGCAGTATTCGCTAAAAAAAAGGCAATGTGATGTAAAACCGGGCATGAGACCATAGTATTCACTAAAAAAAAAAAGACAAAGCGAAGTAAAACCGGTCAAGAGACCGCAGTATTCGTTGAAGAAGACAAGATGATGTAAATCCGGTCAGATGACCGCAATATTCGTCACTAAAACACCAATGTTACTCAGTAGATAAAAGCAGATTTGTAGCCGCCAGACAGAGCAGGTTGATCAAATCAAATCCAGACAGATTGCGGAGCAAACATGAAACTTTTTCTTACACAGCCGGTCGAGATAGGGTGCCCATGAGAGTCAAGCTCTCCGGCCAGGACTTGGAAGATCGCTCCCTCCACTCAGCCACACAAGAATAATTATTTGCTTATGTGCTTACTTGTTTTTATTTATTATTTTATTTCGCTACCGGTCGGACACGCACTGGCACACACAAAGGCACTTCTCCATAAGGGATAATCTTTTCTTCCGATTGAGTCGAACTATAAGTGACTTGATTCCCAAGAACAGGAATATGTAGGCAGACTCAATGCCAGAGAGTCAGTCACACTCAAACTAATCACTCCGAACTTCCCGGTATAATAGCCGGGAAATCTGAGATTTCTTTAAATTTGCATTTAGAAGTCATAATCGAGTCGAACTACAAATGACCAGAATTCTCATGAAACTTAAGATATGTAGGAAACCCAGGAATCGGGGTCCGGCCATATATTTAGCAAATTGCATAAAAAAGAGGTAATATGAGTTGTGTCAGTCAAAAATCCAAGTTAGTTAAATTTTGTTGCTTAGGGATTGTCCCGCCATCCTCGAACACTGAAGGGACAGTTGTTGACACCTGGTTTTTGATCTCCCATAATTTATTTTATTTACCCCGAGTCCTTGAATACTAAATAGAGTGAAAGATGTATTTTTTAAAGTCAAAATGATTTTATAAAATTAGTTAGATAATGTTTTACCATTCTTATTTGGTAAAATAATTTCTATAATGTTATAAGTCATTTAGAAATTAATTTGCAAAAATTATGATATATTTGCTAAATTTAATCAAGGAAATAGTTTAAAATAATTATGTATTTAATTGTTTGAATTATCAGAAATCAATTGGCAAATATTTTACCCAGTTTAATTCAAGGAATCTGATTAATCAAATGAATTAATCATTTTAACCTCAACTCTTAAATTTTGCACATGCATTTGTCCAATTTATTAGAATTAATCATAATTAATTAATTGTTTAATTTTGGTTAAATTCCATAAATTGTTTGCTGCATGGCTAATAGTGGCTATGATTGAAATAATCAATTGATAGTTAATTCTGGCCTTAATTGAAATAGCCAAATTCATTGGTTCAAATCAATTTAGGTCATTGTTGCAAAATTAGCCTTTAATTATTTGATTAGTTTTATTCCGACCTTAATTGAAATAGCCAAACTCATTGGCTTAAATCAATTAGGATCATTATTGCGAAATTGGTTTCAATTGGTCTATTGGGCCAGGTGTGGCCCTGATTGAAAGGACTTATCCCATGGGTTAAGGTCCATTAAGGCTATGTTTGCAATTTGAGTCTATTTATTTAATTAGTCGTGCTTGTTCAATTTGTTTAATTGGTTATTTAATCATTTTTGGGCCATAATTGAGGGGTTTAAATTAATTGACTTACTTAAATATGGCCATTTATTAAATTTGTGTCAACTCCTTCCTATGTACGTACTCCTATATACACAAATATACATGTTATATAGGTGTATATATATACACTGCCCTCTCTATTCTTTTAAAGTCGGTCAGGCCCAGTCCATTAATGGACCGACCCGGCCCAATCGTTATTTATCACAGGCCAAACGTACCCCAAGTCTTCAATTTTGAAAGACCAGGGTTTGGGTCTCAAACCCTAGCACCGCCTTCACTTTTTTTTTTCTCTCATCGCGTCACTATGCCAAAAATGGCAAGATCTGTGGGCCCGGGATGCTCTTGTGGATAGCATGGTCGAAAATGGCAAGAGCATTTATTGCTCTGCCATTTTTCAACCAAAAACACCACGATTCAACGCAAACATGGTATTATCTCCCCTCTTTTTACTTTTTCTATTTTATAACTTTGAAATCCTTAATGGGTTTTGTTTTGTTGAGATTGGAATTAACGATTCTTATTGGTTTTTGAAAGACCATGCGGATTGACCACTTTTGGGTCAAATCTGACCTTTGTGATCCTCAGTCGTTGGATGTGGTGTTGAGAGCTGCAATTCTCAAATTGCAGAACTCCCACATCAAAAATGAGCTAGGGTTTCAAGATTTAATAGAACCCAATTCACACTTTTGAAAAAAGAGAAAAAAAGGGGATATACACATATATTCAAAAAAAAATTGCTTTGAAACTTCAATTTTCGAGTTAAGTAAAATTTTTAATATTTGTTCTCTTTGTATGGTTTGGTGGCTGAGTGCGAGGTGAAGGAGCACACGTATCTCCAATTCCAATACTCGACTAAGGCTGCACTCAAAAAAAGTAATATTCCATCCCTTTATTTTATTTTTTGGTCTTGGTTTCTATATAATCATGAATTATTTGTTATGTGTTTAGTTATTTAGTCTGTTTTGCTTAGTATTGTAGTTGGTATGAAACTGTCGTTAGTCATTTAGTCTGTTTTGCTTAGTACTGTCGTTGACATGAAACTTTGTTTAGTCATTTAGTTTGTTCCGCTTAGTATTGTAATTAGTATAAAATTACACTCAAGGTGGCTTAGCTTGTTTGCTTAATTTAATATAGTAGATCAAGTATGAAACTGTGCTTAGTTTAATTTGCTCAGCTTGGTTTAAATGTTGTAGTTTAGGCTGTTTAGAACTCTGTTTAGAATCATGTTCATTACAAGTAAGATCAAGAGGTGTACCAATGGCTATGGTAGTATACAATAGTTGCTTGAAATGTCTTTGTTAACTAGTTGATTAATGTGGTTTCCATGTAATAAGGAATGGTTCTACTTTGAGAATTGTGTGGTTTGTCTTTAAGGTTAAGAGACTGTGCTATACATATGTATGCTTGGAAACATGATTGAGTTGCCTTGACCCTATTGTTGTCTAAGTCATAACTTGCTTAAATAAGCAACACCATGTTAAACCTATTAAAGCCTGAAACTGTTACCCTTTATATGTCCGGTGTTGATGAATATAAAATAAGGGCATTTGTCTAATCTATATCTAGGGTCAAGTAGACTTAAATCTAGCTTGGATTGTCCCTAATGATTTGTCTAAAATAAAATCTAAGAAGGTCTTGCTTTGTTGAGTCTTGGTCTATATTTTTTTGGAATCCCCTAATCTGTAAAGTGAGTTTCACTATTTTAGAGAAGGTTTGTTGTAATGTAATGGCCTATATTTTGAACTAACATTGAAGGCTAGTGATCATGTACTGTTTCCTGTTATGGGTGAGTTTTGTTTTTCTTGTTAAAAAGGATTTTAAACTAGCAGAGAACTAGACTTTAATCCAAGGTCCATTTCACTCTGCACCCTTTATTTGGACCTTGTCTAAAAATAAATATTTGGCTTAACTAATATAGTTGGTTCCCTTGTTTGAATCTTATGTCGGTGTTACTTTTTTTAAGAAAAAAAATAAAGAAAGAGAAAGTCCAGGTTCTCAATCTCATTTAGGAATTATTATTTGCCTTCATGGACTATTTGGCACTTATATTTGTTTACCCAGATTTAAAAAAAACGGTAAAGCTGATTCTATTTTTTATACATGTCTAAGTACTTTTATATGGTTTTGAGTTTTACTTGATGCTGTTTAATCACTGGCTTGCTAGCTGGAATTGGCATAATGGGTAAATCCTATACTTGATAATATAAATAGTCAACCAACCACTAGTAAATCTGTAAAGGGATCAGTCTAGTACACCCTCTTAAATTTGATCTAAATCAGTACTTTCTCACTTAAGTGGTCTGTTGCTATATCTAAAATAAGTATGAAGGTGACTATAGCTTGGTATTGATACATAACAGCTTATTGTAAGGAACAATTCACCTAGTATACAGAGTCTTCTACTTTGAAAGGAATTATAAACTTTACCATGTTAAAAGGGCTTTTTGGTTAATTGGTTATGACTAAAAGGGATAATTAACTGCATTCCTTCTTTTTCTAGAATTTCTTAACTTGTTCTTGTCTGGACCTCTGTATAAAAACTGAGTGTTAGTTCCATGAAAACTTTATATATATATATTTACACTCCATATTTTTTTATATAAAAATAAAAATCCGTAAGAACTAAACTCATCTTATTAGGACTAGAATAGTAGTGACTCTATTGGGGACGAATTCCGGGTGTGTTGGCTAAAGTGAGTTAGAATACTTACAAGAATTTTTAAACTCAAAAATCCCTTTCTAAAGGGAATTTTTTCTCAATTTTTCCTTGGATTAATGATATGAATAAACGACATTTTTTGCGGAAAAATTAAACACTTTTTAAGCAGATAAATGCATTAATCACACATTGGAGCTTGTAGGTCAATCGTATTCTACAGATCTTTAATAATAGGGTGGATTAAACCTCTTCGGATTACTAGAACCCTTACTTTGAACTTTGGTACCCAAAGATTTTTCTCTTACTTGAAAAATCTTTTACCCAGTTTTCCTAGTTTCCTTAAATAAATTAGGTGGCGACTATAAAAAATGCTAAAATCCAATTAGAGCACCAACAACCTCGTAGTAACCTTTATGCCTTAATTCGCTTAAAAGCGAACCGTAACATTCGGTGCTCAGGTACTTTCCTCTCTGTCTCCCTCCCTCACTCCCTCACTTTTCTGTTGCAGTTTTTTTTTCCCTCTGTTTTTTTTTTTCTATTCTTTCCAGTGTCATTTTGGTGTTGTTGGCTTGTTGAGATGAAATCATGACGATTGAACTACAATTCCCACTTTTTGGGAGGGTAACTCAATTCTCTCTTTGCTGCAAAGAATTTGCTCAAAGTAATGCCCATAAACTATTCGACAAATTGTCTGAGAGGCAAATTAATTCGCCGGTGAAGATGCTCACTAATTGTTGGATACTATAGTGAACTTTTTATTTGAAACAACGATTTAGGGGGTCTTAAGTTCTTGACTGTAAGAGATGTAAATTGATGCCTAATTTTGTACATGTTCGTACCATATACACACTACTTCATTTAAACTTTGCCGTCATGATTGTGTGGAGTGTGGAATGAACTTTTGTAATTTCTCCTGAAACTAACAGTCTGAGATGAAGCGTGCTTTAGTTGCCTGATGGATGTCTTGTAGTCATTAACTTGTGCGGTTAAATTTGAGTGAACATGGGTTGGTCTAAGTTATGGCTGATTTGAAATTGCAAAATACCTGTTTAACATCAATTGCATCTCAAGAAGGCGCGGAACAACTTCCTCACCCTTATGCTCGGGCTTCATAACACCATCTTTTCAGGGAGTCCCTCCTAACTTGAGCTTTATTGTATTCAGTTGTGTTGAGTACAATGCAACATTTTTAGTTGGGGGGGGGGGGGGGGGGGTGACTCATTTATTTGTGATGATGTATAGTGATATGATTGACGAATTTTATGAATTTGGTAGATTAACTCTTTTGTTTTGACATTTTGATTTTGACGTGACACTTTTATATTAGTATGATATGCTAGATTTTGTATGCCCATGTTTTGTCGTGTATTAGCAATATCCTTGGCTTTTCTTTACCTTGGTTCTTTTTTCGAGGATGCTAATATCTTTTGAACCTGGCGTTTTTAGTTAGTTTTGAGTCAGCTTGTCCCTATGATAGATAGTTGGGCTCTTTCATAAGGGAAATAAGCCTCGTAGGTTAGGTGTAGAAGTGAATTTTAAGTAGTTTAGGAGTAGAAATAGTGCTGGGATGTGATTTTTTGCCCCTTGGCTAATTTTTGGCTTGCTTGGTATTAACTTATTTAAACCTTGGCATATGAAGTCTTGATTTTTGAAAAAGAAAAATGATTGAAGTAAGGATTCTTGTTGTGGCTTTTCGACTCAATGTTTGGCTCTTACTTTCACAAATTAGTCTCTTTAGGCTATCAGTGACTTTTTGAGTTTGTTAGTTTCAATTGGGTTTTGGATGCATATTCTACTTGGGTTTTTATGGGCCATGTGTGGTGAGGTTTTTGTGGATTCTTTTGCATTATTTGTGATCTAGAACTTGCCCAGAATGCGTTTGAAGGCGAAATCCTAGACTACACTTGGTTTGAAAAATGATGTTAGGCTTCCTTGAGCCGTGTTTGTGCCTTAAATTTCCTGCCCTTGCATATTTTCCCTAGTCAACCCCTTTTGAGCCTTTACCCTTTTCTTGGCAACCATGTTACAAGCTTTAACCTTTTGTTCTTTATTGACCTATCTTTTGGCATCCACCTCCCTAAGTGTTTTGACAGTGCAAACATAGGCTAAAAGCTTATATTTCAGAGTGATGGTTGAGAAAAGTTGTGATGTGGGAGTTACTTTAAAGGTGAAAAGGTGAAGAAAAAAAAAATAGTAGTAGAATACAAAAATATTTTTTTTTTGGAAACTTTCTTGCTATTTTGAAAAAGAAAAAAAAAGGAAGGAATAATATGTGTTGTGAATAAAGGGAAGACTAGTTGGTGAAATGAAAATATGAAGAAAAAGTGGAAAAGTTTTAAAGGAAGTGTGCATTGATTGTTGAAAATTGTAGTGCTTGGGGAGGTTTTGAGTCACTCTTACCCAAATTGTGCCCTACCTTAACCAAAAGCCTACATTACAACCCTTTAAGTCCTAATTGATTTTGAACCAAAAGTGTCTACGTTAGTAGAAAAATACATGAAGGGCAAGTCTATGGTACTACTTATGTGCATTTGAACATCTTTGTGTGTGTGAGAGAGAGTTAATTCTTCCCATTTGATATCCCATTTGTGTTTTGAATTGCATTTTATAAGTGTGGGATTCTCTCTTGAGTGTGAGGGCAAATGAGAATTTGAGTTGTGAATTTGTTCCATTTTCCAATTCAGAGGAATGAACAAAAGAAAGTTGTATTGTGATAATGAGACAAATTTTGAACCTTTAGTGTCATGACTTGAGTGGTACTTTGATTAACATGATGTTTGAGCAATTGAAATGAAAATGAAGTTTTTGAGGAGAAGTTAGTGATTCATATGTTTTGGATTAATTGTTGGTACCAATCAAAGTCATGTGTTTGTGCTTAAAGTGAACTTTTAGACTTGGTATGATGTTAGTGCACTATTGAGTTGTTTCCTTTGAAGGAAATTTAATGATTTAATTTGCTTGAGGACAAGCAATAGTTTAAGTTTGGGGGTTTGATAAGTGGATGTTTTACCAACTTATCTTTTCTTTAATCTTAGATTTTTGCCATGTCTAATTGATCAAATAGTGCATTTAATGTCGTTTACTCCCATTTTACAGGTTTTATATGATTGAGAAGTGATCGGGAAGAAACCAAGTGAAAAACAAGTCAAAAGAGGCCAAATTGAAGAAAATGAGAAAAGTGGCTAAAATTGCAAAAATGGCAAGATCTGGAAATCTGAACTTTGAAGGCTATTTTCGTCACTTTTTGTTGGGAAATTTTTGGAAACTTTAAAATCAATCTTGGGAGACAATATTTCATCTTTGGCTAACTCTTCCAAGCTTGGAGCAAGAAACACCAACCACACCTAGGTTTGAAGATTTGGAGGTACACAATGAGAAACTCTTTACTCATTTCTTCAACTCTTGCTATGTATTGAATAGATTAGTATGTAGTATTTCATTTCAATACTTGAACCTTGTTTATGGAAGTATACATTGTTAAAGTTTGGATTGAATCTCCTGCTTTGCTTATGTATTAAACAATTTTTATTGCTAATGAAGTGGGTTAATATTTCTCTATTTACTCTTTAAGCTTTGATGTCATTTAGTGGTTGCAAACACTAAATGTGCATTTTTGCCTTGGCTTTGCATGGAAAAGAAAGTTAGGGTTAGGAAAAGAGTAAATAGCAAGGATTTGAGACTTTAAATCTCATCTAATAACTTGAGCCAGAAATAACATAGTTAACTTGAGGTTAAATTGATTGTACTTAATATCACACTCTAAGGCTTGAAAAAACTTAGAGTCAAATTCACTGATTGGGTTGAAAGACTTTCAATGGGATTTTAGAAATCATTGTCAATTAACATAAACTCGCTCTTAGTTGTAAGATTGTAAAATACATTGCATCGTTATTTGAGAGTAATTTATCTTGTTTTCCTTTGCTTGTGAGGATATTGATCACTTTACTTGCTTTTTAGGTTAATTTTATCTTTGTTAGTTCTTAAATAAAAAAAAATCAAATATTGAAAAAGTGTTTGGCTTAGCTTCGTTGGTATAAATCCTCACTACCAGAAAATGGGCCAATGGCAACACAAACAAAAGCGTTGTCATAGACACGAAAACCGTTGCCATAGATCTATCGGGACGCATTATCATCCGTGACATCTGATCGCGTGCCAATAGCTCTATAGCAACGGTTCTTGCGACGGTTAACATAACCGTTGCTATACCTTATCTATTGCGACGGTTAACATAATTGTTGCTATAGTTTCTCTATAGCAACGGTTAATTGGTCTATCTGCAGCAACATTTTTTTGGTTAATTGGAACAGTTAACAACCGTCCCCATAGACTTTTATGCACAATTTTTATTAGATTAGAGAGAATCAATAAGTATCTACGGGAACAGTTTTCGGACATATAGGAACAGTTCACATGGCTTATTGCAACGATTGGTACATTTTATTTGGGACTTGCTGCAACGTGTTTGGTAAACTATTGCAACGGTAAAAATTAAAATTACTGGTCCCTGGTTATAAATCAATTATAATATACAATGCACTTTATATAATCACAAAATGGAACTTTTCATAATCCAAATGGGCTGCAAGCTAGTAATATCCATTAAAGCAAAATGTTAAAACTCAAATATGCATAATTAAGTTTACATGCATTTCAAGAGAGTTTGCGTAAGTTTTAAATTGTTTGATAGCAAAAGATCATTCCTAAAACAGTACATCTAGCAAAAGATCATTCCTAAAACAGTACATCTAGCAAAAGATCATTCCCAAAAGATCTAAAGTTTCAGCAGCGACTCAGAAGTCTTCACTCCGATCATCACCTTCCATTTCTTCATTTTCAACACCTACAAAAGAGGATAAATAATGTCGTTACCCTTCAAGCGCGCACACTCAATACACATATAATAACTTATTAAAACTCCTATTTTATTTTTGAGAAACATTCAAATCTGTACACATCAACTTTCAACAATGGAAAACATGTTAAAGAAGAATCCCCAAAAAATGTGACACAATTTCTCTTCTGAGAAAGTACAGACAAGATGAATCTCTCATGATATTTAGATAGGTGAGTATCACTTTGCGTCTTTTCAAAATCCACCCCAAAACAAATATATAATTAGAGAAGAGAAAGATCAACAAGCAACGCTAACAACAACAAGAACACCAAAAAATTGCCTTTAGTAGTCCAATACTTAAGTTTGAGAACAAAAGACCAACTCAGCTCAACTTTTGGCCCAATGCAGCAGGTCATCACGAGAAGAGATACAATTGAAAATAAAAAAACATAGTATACTCTAAAATAAAACTATTTGTCTAAGTTACTCCTTTCTCCAATACCGTAAAGAACAAATTAAGGAACTATAATTGTTTATAAGGTGACAAATTATCATCTTTAGCTCCATAAACCAACAAAGTAGCTCAAGTGAAAAGTTAACAAAGATGTATCTCCAGTTTTACAACAATGGAAAGGGTGACAAAGTTTACACCACTAAGAAAAAGTCACCACTGCATTTGGATGTTGTTGAGAAAGAATCAAGGGGTAACATGTAGGAAACCATGGTAAACAAGGTGACAGGTGAATATGTAGCTGCTGCAGATGTTAACTTGTGTGTAGCTACTGAAGCTTCTAACTTGATCCAGACTGCACATGATGCAGTACAAACAAATAAGAGAGAAAGGAATTTGGAGGATGGTGCTAAAGTGCTGCATAATGCTATGGTGCAGACTGAGGATCAAATGAGTCCAAGTATTGTTGTTCACAAGCAGGTACAGAGTTCACAAAACAACAACTAGTAAATGCGCAGGTAAAAAACTATTTCGTAAAACAAGACACAACAAGTGTTTTGAGACATCGAAAACAGCAATGGCACAGTTAGGAAGGGCCTAACAAGTTTCAAGATAGCAGACAAGTAGCCACCACAGTAGAGGGGTAAAGAAAAAAAGTAGTATAGAATTGAGAAGTGAAGAGAAGAATCAGGCCTAGTTCCCAATCAACAAAGTTCAAGTTACTAGTAATTATCAAAGATAGGATGATGAATTATTTAGCCCAGAATTCATTTCAGTCAAATAGAGAACTTAAACCAAAAGCTAGAAAGTTATATTCTACTCATTCACCACTTACCAAAGAGTCAACAGAGACAAACCAAAGTGTAAGTTCCTTAATATTCCCTAAATTTCTAAATCCTATTTTTAGATTCATTCATTACTAGGGGTGGGCGTTCGATTCTTCGGTTCGGTTTTCTCATACATCGGTTCGGCTATTTCGGGTTCGGTGTTTTGAACGTGGACACCAAACACCGAACCAAACTAGTTCGGTTCGGTTCTTTCGGTTTCGGTTTTTTGAAGTTTGGTTCGGTTCGGTTTCGGTTTTTTCAATTCGGTGTTTTCAATTCAGCTTTCAGCACCACAGTTTCAGCAGCTGCAGCGCAGCTGAAACTGTGGCAGCAGCAGCACAGTTACTCAGCATTCATTTTTTAATAAAATGCAGTCATTTCAGTGCAAGAACAACACCAAACTTACTCAAGTTTCAGCCAACATAACACACCAGCAGAACGATCAGAAAGGCTCAGCAGCTATCAAAACAACACCCTTGTCTAGTGTAGTATCTGTTTAAAAACAGAAGCCTTGATCAGGTATAGTAACCTGTTCATTTTTATGCAATGACTTAAGCCAACAGAGCCTCAAGATGCAGTAGCATCAGCAGATACTTGTATAGCCTTGGGATGGGGTTACAAATGCCAGAATCAGTCATGCCTCAAGATGCAGTAGCATCAACAGTTATGTATAGCAAAGAACACTTTTTCTCCTGGTGCAGCCAAGCATGAAGCCACAAATTGGCTCAAAATGCCACAAAGATGGCTCAGAACATAGCAACAAAATAGCAGGGCTCAAGGCAGTAGTAACCTGATTCAGAATCATCCTCAAGTGTTGTATTTTTTTGCCTTCTAAAAGACAGCAATCATGTCAAGTTTAACAGCTTCTATAAAATGCACAACTATGTATTAAGAGCAACAGTTTTACCCCAACATACAACAACAAAATGACTAAAAGTGCAGCAATTTTTATTCAGGATTTTCGCAATGTAACATCAATTCTTGTTTGGCAAAAGTAGGCACCAATCAAGTATAGGAGTTTTTATCTCAATGACCACATATGTTTGTTGTAAATGCAATCATTCAAACACAGTAAACAACTCTCAAAGTGCAGATACAAAACTCATTCAAATGTAGTAGCAGTTCATCAAATAGCAACTCAAAAAATACCATATGCTTGCCTCGCATGAACCATTAATTTGCCTCAAAGGTGTCTCAAGAATGCAACTTATTTAACCCTCAAAAGTGCAACAGTTACCTACCTCAAAGTAAGGCACAAAATATGTCTCCACTATAGCAGTTTCTTGCCTAAAAAACAATCAGCAACCTGGCACTTATTTCAGCTTCTAAAGATGCAGTAACATTTCAACTGGGATGCATCATTGAAACACTCAGAGCAGCAGAAAAAGGCAACGCAGCCAGAAATGAGGACTGAGGATTAGGAGAACTGAGAGAGAGAAATACTTACTCTGTCGCCGCCGAGCTTGGAAGAGCAGTCGTCGCCGCTGCTATAAACAGTGAAGCTAAACTTTGAGTTGTGAACAGTGAAGTGCAGATAGTGAGAACTGAGAACTCAGTGAAATTAGGGACACGTTATTAGATCATGTCTGATGATTGAATATTGATACAAAAGAATGAAAGTGGGCTTGGGTTATTTTCTTTTGGGCTTAAATTTAATAGGCATGGACTTGGACTATTTAATATTTTTGGGTTGATACATAATATTTCGATTTAAACCGAAAACCCGAAAACCCGAATACTAAACCCCGAACACCGAACCGTAAGTGTACACATGATCTTAGTTGCAGTCACAACAGGCTTCCAGTAGTGGGAAACTCATGTGGAAACAATTGTAGGCCCATAAGAATCCAGACTATGGTTAGATGGGGTCAGGATACCATTCTGAGTTCCAAAAGCATTATACTAAACATGTCTTGATTCAAACAAGCAAACAGAAATGGGAAACCATACATATAAACCACATGAATTCACCATCAAGCTATAAAAATAGGCACACATAAGCAGGTGTTATATTTTCTCTTTTAAAGCAGTTTTGACATTAGTTTTTGGCTTTACACTAGGCTCAGCAAATTCTAGATTTTACAGGTTCATAATATGGCTTCAAACAAGGAGGTTTGGATCAAACATAGTCTAAAATAATGGTGTAAGTAAAAATATGAATTTAAGCCACAACAACTATCACAAATTCCAAACACTTTAGGCAGAATTTTAAAGGGAAAGTTTGGCCTTAAATCAATTCTCATGTCCTAGCATGGTTCAACAGTTGGCAAGGGGGTGCAAGCACATGTAAAGGCAAGTATGGACAGCATCCTATGACTAATTCAGCAAGGACAGGATCCACAAGGGTATTCAGAAATCTCAGAGATCATGTTAAAGAGGCATGAAACTGTCCTAAGCCTTTAACAATATCAGACATGGTTCAAGCAAATAGGAGGAAGAATGCATATGAGATAGTCTCAGATTTCACAAGCAAATGAAAAAGGAAGGTGTATCACAAAAGCAAGTATCACACTCAGTCCTTTAAAACAACTTTAGTCCTAGTTTAGACTCCCTACACCTAGCCTATTAGATGATCATATTAGGTAAAGAGAACCAAGTAATCTATAAGCAATCAAAGTGTAAAATACAAGTCACAAGTGACAAACCAACATGAGCATTGCAAACAAGTAACCAATATGAGACAGGACAATGTCTGTAAGTCACAAGCAAATATAAAGTGAAAAAGAGACTTCAAGTAGGAGGAGTGATAGGTTTCAAGGATCCCAAAACTGTGGTTTTGGGGAAAAGAAATTCATGGCACTGTCCTAGGTGCAAGAGATGGTTCATTAGACAGAACTTGATTCAAACAAACAAATAAGGTCAAGTAACTAGACACTACAAGTGAGTCAAGCACAAACAGGACCACCTAAACATGGTTTCAGTTTTAAGATTCACTTTAGCCTGCTAGGTGGCCATGTTAAGCAAAAGGACTAAGCAAGCTATAAGAAATATCAATATAAGGGGAGTACAAGACACAAATGGCAAGTTATGTGGACACTGCAGTCAAGTTGCAAACAGGACATAGGGTAGGAATAGGCTAAAATCACCAACAACACTAATCCTTTCCATAGATCCATTATTGTATTTTTTAGTCAATAAAACAAGTCCTTCTCCTACAATCTTGAAAGTCAAATGACCAAAATAAGAAATCAAACCTCATTTTAGAAGTTCTCAGCATCAATAGGTTCCATACATTTGAAACCCCTTTCAAGTCCATGTTACAAGTTATATTGGGAAAATTTGGAAGGTCATTCTCTGTAAAACAATAGGTTTCAAGATAGAACAAGCCAAGTAGCAGAGGCTATGGGCATCTTTTGTTTTGGCTAGATAATTAGCACAGAGAAACAAGAGTATATTTCAGATTTTCAAAGTCATTTTTTCTTTGAGCTTAAGATCAGTCTTAGAGAGTGTGATAGAGTCGACATACAACAAACACTGCTATATACTCAAAACAACAAGAAACAACAGGGATACTTAAACATACCAAAGCACAAGCAACCTCTGTTTGAAAATCATTTTTCAACTAATTTTATACCTAAGGTTTTCAAGTCATTTCAAAAGACACAAAGTATTACAAGACATCTTTTGGACCAGATTTTAGCCATTATCAACAAGTAAAGGAAAACAAGCCATTATCAACAAGTAAAGGAAAACAAGCCATTATCAACAAGTAAAGGAAAACAAACTCATTTTTTAGTCTCAAGACAGTTTCAAACAAAGAATGAAAGGATTCATTTTCAAAAACCATTTCTTACCTTTTCAAACCTTAAAACTCATTTCTTAAACTCTAAGCTATAATAAGCAAGTATCAATCTCTATCCTTTAAACTAGAATCAATAACTAAGATGATTAAACTCAAGAAACCAAAAGCTACTACAAACTAAGGACCTCAGAATCTAATGAAAACAGTAACAACACAACCAGAATCAGAGAAGAATCACCTTAATAACCTTCACTACAACACTAAACTTCATAGCAAACCCACATGACAAGTTCATATCTCAGAAAATCCAATGTGACAGTAAACTATAAGCTAAAGTAGACCCTTCTCCTCATTTTAAACCCTTTTCAAACACCAATATTAACTAATGACACCAGTTTCAAACACCAATTTCTTAATGTAAAGGGTACAATACGAGAGCAACAGTATTCACTTCTAAGACCATTTCGCAAATACTCGACTCTACCAAACTCCAAAAAGAAAACACCCACAACTGATTGATGACCATCTAATTTAAAGGGTACAATACGAGAGCAACAGTACTCAGTACCTCCCAACTGATTGAAGCTCCAAATTCTGGATTCTCCCCACGATCGAGTTACCTAGCATCAAAGGAAAAATTCAGCAAACAAGCCACAATCTTGAAACAAAATTAGAACTGGAAAACCAAAAAAAAAAAAAAAACATATACCTACATCTAATCAAAAGAAATCTCCCAAAACTAACAAAAAAATAAAAAAAAAATAAAACAATAAGAGGCAAAATTGTTGCAAATATGAAACACTTGGATTTAGATATAAAATTGAACCTGAAAAATTGATACTTGGATTCTAACCAAAAAACCTCACTTAAAATAAGGCATTAAGCTCCATTTATTCAAACAAAAACTTAAAAATTTAAATAAGAAGGAAGATTCAGGTAAAAATGGAAACATGAAAAGAGCCCCTGACCATAAAATTAGATTTTGACAAACAATTCATGACCATGAAATCCAAAGAGAAAATTGTCACGCCCCGAACCATGGTCTGGGCGTAACACGACACTCGGGCCTTGCTTGCATGTGTTCGAGCGAACCACATGGCTTGCTTGTCAACATGGGCATCAAAATAATATAATCTATATGATGCAATTTAAATGAATCATAAAAATGTAATTTGCGGAATAAAGTCTTGAAGTTATCTCATAGCATGAAAAATCATGAAAACGTAATAGTATGCACACATGAAAACATAACTAACTTTATGAACTAACATCTGTCTATGAAACCTCTAAAACATGTCTGAATACTAACTACCAGGACATGGCCTGGACTACCATAACTGAATACTAATGCAAACTCCATGTTGAACCCCGAGAGGAGTGGGGCTCACCAATAAGCTGATAACTGAGGTGATCCTACTGGGCAGGTGTATGCTCCTGAAAATCGGTATCTGCACCGTGAAGTGAAGGCCCCGGGCAAAAGGGACATTAGTACATGGTGAATAGTACTAGTATGTAAAACCTGTTGAAATGAAGAACATGGCACAACATAGGTATAGGACATGAACTGAAACTGAGTGTAACTTGAACATGAGCATGAAACGTGAGTAAAGTCTGAAAACAGCAAATCAATAGAAATACTTGTATGTAAAACTACTTGTAACCTGGGGAATGCTATAGTATAACCGACAACATGGTCTGGTACTTGCGTCCTACCAGCAGAACACTCACAACCTTGCCAGGGATATGAGATTTAAGTAATAATAAGCATGTAAGGATCCAAACTGCATAATGAAGGTGTTGCCTCCTTGCTGACAACCCTTATCCTACGGTGGCTACGTAGTTTCAGGCTATCTGAGCCTTCTCGGTTACCTAAGCAATTCCCAAAAACATGAACATAATATAGTTGACCAAGAAGCCCATGATTTTCGTGAAATAACTTGTAATCATGATTTCACGAAATAACTTGTAAACATGGTTTCATGAAATATCTTGTAATATGGTTTCATGAGATAACTTGTCATAGTCTTGCAAACATATTCTTGATTCATGAGTGATAACAATAGTTCATAATTATATATATATAATTGACTTGAAAACATGCTTGTAACTTGCTACATAAAATCATAAAGTTTCATATAAACATAATGAGAACACATGAGGAATAATTCATGATTCATGGATTAAGCTAAGGTTCCTAATAACCGTAATGGAAGATTAGGAATACAATAACGAATATAGATACAAAATTCATGTACATAAATACATAAATACGGGCTACCAATATGTTGGGTTTAATGCCCTAGGATTTGAACTTCATGGATATCAAGAAACGGAGCATGGGGAAGAACGTAGAGATTCCCACATGTGGATGGAAGTTTTACATACCTTAATTGCTCCAAACCTTGAATTAAAGACTTGAGTTTTGGAGAAGGTTTCCAAAATCTTGGATTCTTGAACCTTGAGATGGGTTTTCTTGAAAACGCTAGTTTAGGAATAATAATTTCTTGTTTAGATTACAAGGATAGGTATTAGAATTGATTTGGAATAATTAGAGTCGGCTTACCTTGGTGTTCTTGATGATGGAAGAGGGTAGGAAGTCGTTCTAGGGCTTGAAGGAATGAAAACTAATGATTTGAACTGATATGGACGAATATATACTGTTCTGGAAAAATTCATTTTTCGGCCCAGTTAAATACTGGCCGTATTTCAAAATACGGGCCGTATTTTGAAATACTGGCCGTATTTTGAAATACGGACAGCACTGCCTCTCTTCAGTAAAATGGCCATAACTCTTTGCACAGATGTCCGTTTGCCCCCATAATATACCGTTGGAAAGGTATTTCAAAGCTCTACAACTTTCATGAAGGAAGTTTTCCCAAATTCCAAATATATTTTGAAATACGGGCCGTATTTTGAAATACGGTCCGTATTTAACCATTTGACATCAAATTGCCAAATTCCAGAATGCTCAGAAATCCTTGGTTTTAGTTTACGATTTGAAATACGGGCCGTATTGTGAAATATGGTCCGTATTTGACCATATGACATTCAATTACCAATTTACGATTTGATTTACGGCCCGTAAACTGAAATGCGGTCACTGTTCATGGGCGTAAACCACCATCTTACAGCTGAAGAGGAAATTTCCAATTCCCACATTCTTTATCTGGTTTTCTAAGTCTAGGATCATGGTCAAAGCTTAGGTTAAAGGTACGGGGTGTTACAATATCTCCCCCTTGGGATCATTCGTCCTCGAATGATGGGTCATGGTTAAGAACATGGTTGGACATGGCTTGAATTCATGAACATGAAAGAAACATGACGTAAAACATAAGAGCTTGACATGGTTACGTGGGAACATGGTCATGGATCATGAGAACTGAGTACGTGATTACATGGAAACATGTACATGGGGAACATGAAACTGAGTAGTGCCTACATGAATGAGAATCATGAAACATTTGTCCTCGATTTATGGCTAGGGGTTAAGAATCGCTACTAACTATGGAATCTACAAAATTTATGGTAGGACTTCCTTCATAATCCGGACACTCACGACATTTCTCAAACGCCTGCCAACTAACTAAAGTACCAACACACAACTCACACGGTATCTTAATATGCATGATGTGACAGAACGTGATTACTGGATCTTGAATGTAGCTAACATATATACTGAGCTGGCTTGAACCCACGGATATTGGCTGAATGATTATATGATTACTATGCATGGGGTTTGGAAGAAAATCCTTAGGCATGAATGACAGAAGTACTGGAAATAGGCATGAACATGACATGATTACCTGGGCATGAGACGCATGACGTGGGACATAAATACATGAAACTGGATGACATGAATACATGAGTGCTAAACTGTCATGAGATACGAATACGTGTGAAAATGGATATCGTAACATGGGATCTGAATATCGAAAACACGATTGTTACAACACGTGGGTTGAATACTAAGCGCGTGTAGGATTTGGATACTTAGAGACTTAATCACAGACGTTCGTATGTCACCATGGTAATATGAGATAGGAGTATGACTTAGGCTTTGAATGTAAGCACAACTCGATGCGAATGCAACAGACTTGAATCGTATAACAAGAATATGATCCTAACATAGGTATTCATAAATCTCTAGCATAGGCATGACATGAATACGTCGAATCTGAGTAGCATACTCTTGAGATAAGTACCACAGGTTATATGAAAAGTTATCTATTTGAATATAGGAATGCATCTTACTTCTGCTTATCTTGTTAGCTGTTATTCATGATTATGAATTCCTTAGCTCATCTTGCTCATTCTCATGAGCGAATTATAGAGGACTGATAGAAAAAGAATTATTGGTACTATTCACATGAGATACTTTGCTCTAGAGAACAGACATGGCATGGTGCATTATACATGGAGGACGTAACATGGAACATGCGTATATGGGAACGTGATTCATATGGCATGAAACGTGAATAGGATGACATGGGGCATGGGACCATGAAAAATATGGCGTTTATATGAGTACCTACATACCATGGCGTATGGACTTGAGTTCATGAGTATTGAAGTAAGACTAAGGCGTTAGTCTGACTTGCATAGAGCACAAGTTGTAGGCTAACTCTTGGGTACTCAGAGACTAAGGCATGGATAAAACATTACCTTTAGAATTTAGATATACCGAAAAAAATAAGACATGGTTCAACATAGCTTACTCTTATCACCGTGAGTAAACGCCCGTGTTATAAATAAGGCACATGAAAGAATGGATTATAGGCATGTATAACTCGTTCCTCGAGCATCTAAGACATGGATAGAAAGTCACCTTGAACATAACGAGACCTAGATACTTAGCGAAAGGAAAAAAGGAATCATGTCGTCATAATCGTAAAACATTAGCTAAAGGAACATAAGCATGAATTACATAGAAGCATGGGTAGGACATCCATCTTGGTTTACCTTCATTATTATCTCACAAAATCATTGTTACAATACCGTTATAAATGGAATGCATAGCGAAATGAATTGGGGCACGAGTATGTGGTAACATGGATAACATAATCATAGGGGTCAAGATCATCTCAGATTTGAAAAGCACTTAGATGCTAGAACATGGACGTGAGTATAAAAGCATGACAGATACGTGAGACCTGAATGCGGTTTTTTTTTTTAACTTTAGACACGAGCACATCTGATGTGCGAAACATGAAAGGACATTCCCTTGCATACCTTACTATTGTATGAAGTCTTAATTCTTGTATCTTAAACGCAGAGTATCAATCTCTAACATGGGCATGATATGGGTACGAAAGGCACGAGTAGAGTACGTCTGGGCATTAGTACCACATAGTACATGAATTACTCTGAAATTGGAACCGTTATGCCCTTAAAACCCACTATTCGCTCTAGAACTTTATCTTATAACATAATTACCTAGTACTTGATCTCAACAATATGATAAAAATCACATTTTATGCATCTTATTTTGGGTTCATAAAACTGTGATGCTCTAACATAATCGCCTCAACACCTATCAACTTACGAAACACATAATCTATATCGGTACCTTATCACACAATCTCCCCCTTAGTTCAAAACTTAACATTTAAAGCCTGTGGATCTCTCGAGTTAGCGATAAGTGGTCATCTAGTGGCTCTGCTAATCTCCTAAAAAATACTGACGACTCATTTCTTCCGCTTACTTCAAGCAAGTCTTACTTACAGGGAAAACTGGATTACTTAAATGAACGGGTTTCTAATGTACATAAATCGCATGCTAGCTTTGTCAGTCTTGGGGAAAACTCTTTTCTGATAACTCTTAAAGACTCTTCTTCTGTAGCTTGCTCTCTTACTGCTTAGATGGTTTTTTTCTTTCACCAATTTCTATACCTCAAATTTATCTTAAACCCTTTGGGTTCTAACACGCCTTCGGTGTATTCAGGCAGTTACCTTAGTAGTGCTAACTTGACTAAGTAACTCAAATCATACTTCTACTAACTCTGCTGAAATTTTCTAATTCACTGTGTCTATTCAAACTTACTCACTATGCTTCTGTTGACCACTTACTAGCATCATAATCTCTAATTCTTCTCTGAGTACTAAAGTGAAGCATAAGGTTATTTCTAACTTTTCCTCCTTATCTGACTCTATTCTGGAGTTGTATACTATCTTTCTGAACTATAGACATGGATCACACTTAGGGAAATTTCATCTGTCTTAAACAAGGAATTGGATCAACTAACCCCAAACTATCTATACACTTTCAAAATTTATATCATACCATACACTAGGGATAAATATTTAATCACATAACCTAAGAGAGAATTGTCATATCTTTTATCTCGTAGTAATATCTGCTTCTTTTAGTAGCTTACTAACGTCATACTCTCTAGGTCTGATATGAATAAGCTGAAATAATTTAAAACTAACCCTACAAAAATTTATATCGTCTTAGTCATGTGCATAGATCATATGACAAAAATATATATATCCTTAAAAAAAAAGTCGATACTTTCTAGTATTACAGGTGATTGGCTCTTAGGCTATTTCCTACTTAAAACTACCGTGGACAATTTATGCCTGCTGCAACTAATTTCATAACATGTTACTCTGTAGGGTCTTAAATCTGAACTATCATCCTTATATTGTAGCTCCATGGTCAGATAATCCAAATAAACTTATTGTATAAGGTATATAACCTATGTGTACTACCATATCGAAACTTGCCTTTCAAATGGTACTATCACCTGATAAACACACCATGAACTATTTAGCTAGTCTTGAGCCTCGAATTTTCTTCTTATCGCTTACACATTTGATACGTTCAGAATTCGATGGAAAAAAGAATATTACTTACTGCTCTAAGCTTCATGGCATGAGTTAGAATAATTCATGACGACCCCATCTGAAAGAAACACATCGATAATGATTAGATTTATATCTTTCTCATCCATTGAGACGTGGCGTATTCGGTAGAATGGGAAACAACACACGAGTCCGAGTGATTTCTGAGAATATAGCTCTATTGCACGATCTAGAGTTGAAAGAAGTGAGACAATCTTAAATGTCTTGGTGGTCAACTGTTTATATGTATGGGCGCCACACACATATAAAAGTGACCCCACTGGACACGATTTCATAGACTCCCTAATACACTTGAACCTATGGCTCTGATACCAAGCTTTGTCACGCCCCGAACCATGGCCTGGGCGTAACACGGCACTCGGGCCTTGCTTGCATGTGTCCGAGCGAACCACATGGCTTGCTTGTCAACATGGGCATCAAAACAATATAATCTATATGATGCAATTTAAATGAATCATAAAAATGTAATTTGCGGAATAAAGTCTTGAAGTTATCTCATAGCATGAAAAATCATGAAAACGTAATAGTATGCACACATGAAAACATAACTGACTTTGTGAACTAACATCTGTCTATGAAACCTCTAAAACATGTCTGAATACTAACTACCAAGACATGGCCTGGACTACCATAACTGAATACTAATGCAAACTCCATGTTGAACCCTGAGAGGAGTGGGGCTCACCAATAAGCTGATAACTGAGGTGATCCTATTGCGCAGGTGTATGCTCCTGAAAACCGGTATCTGCACTGTGAAGTGCAGGCCCCGGGCAAAAGGGACATTAGTACATGGTGAATAGTACTAGTATGTAAAACCTGTTGAAATGAAGAACATGGCACAACATAGGTATAGGACATGAACTGAAACTGAGTGTAACTTGAACATGAGCATGAAACGTGAGTAAAGTCTGAAAACAGCAAATCAATAGAAATACTTGTATGTAAAACTACTTGTAACCTGGGGAATGCTATAGTATAACCGACAACATGGTCTGGTACTTGCGTCCTACCAGCAGAACACTCACAACCTTGCCAGGGATATGAGATTTAAGTAATAATAAGCATGTAAGGATCCAAACTGCATAATGAAGGTGTTGCCTCCTTGCTGACAACCCTTATCCTACGGTGGCTACGTAGTTTCAGGCTATCTGAGCCTTCTCGGTTACCTAAGCAATTCCCAAAAACATGAACATAATATAGTTGACCAAGAAGCCCATGATTTTCGTGAAATAACTTGTAATCATGATTTCACGAAATAACTTGTAAACATGGTTTCATGAAATATCTTGTAATATGGTTTCATGAGATAACTTGTCATAGTCTTGCAAACATATTCTTAATTCATGAGTGATAACAATAGTTCATAATTATATATATATATAGTTGACTTGAAAACATGCTTGTAACTTGCTACATAAAATCATAAAGTTTCATATAAACATAATGAGAACACATGAGGAAGAATTCATGATTCATGGATTAAGCTAATGTTCCTAATAACCGTAATGGAAGATTAGGAATACAATAACGAATATAGATACAAAATTCATGTACATAAATACATAAATACGGGCTACCAATATGTTTGGTTTAATGCCCTAGGATTTGAACTTCATGGATATCAAGAAACGGAGCATGGGGAAGAACGTAGAGATTCCCACATGTGGATGGAAGTTCTACAAACCTTAATTGCTCCAAAACTTGAATTAAAGACTTGAGTTTTGGAGAAGGTTTCCAAAATCTTGGATTCTTGAACCTTGAGATGGGTTTTCTTGAAAACCCTAGTTTAGGAATAATAATTTCTTGTTTAGATTACAAGGATAGATATTAGAATTGATTTGGAATAATTAGAGTCGGCTTACCTTGGTGTTCTTGATGATGGAAGAGGGTAGGAAGTCGTTCTAGGGCTTGAAGGAATGAAAAATAATGATTTGAACTGATATGGACGAATATATACTGTTCTAGAAAAATTCGTTTTTCGGCCCAGTTAAATACTGGCCGTATTTCAAAATACGGGCCGTATTTTGAAATACTGGCCGTATTTTAAAATACGGACAACACTGCCTCTCTTCAGTAAAATGGTCATAACTCTTTGCACAGATGTCCGTTTGACCCCCATAATATACCGTTGGAAAGGTATGTCAAAGCTCTACAACTTTCAGGAAGGAAGTTTTCCCACATTACTAATACATTTTGAAATACGGGCCGTATTTTGAAATACGGTCCGTATTTAACCATTTGACATCAAATTGCCAAATTCCAGAATGCTCAGAAATCCTTGGTTTCAGTTTATGATTTGAAATACGGGCCGTATTGTGAAATATGGTCCGTATTTAACCATATGACATTCAACTACCAGTTTACGATTTGATTTACGGCCCGTAAACTGAAATACGGTCACTGTTCATGGGCGTAAACCACCATCTTACAGCTGAAGAGGAAATTTCCAATTCCCACATTCTTTATCTGGTTTTCTAAGTCTAGGATCATGGTCAAAGCTTAGGTTAAAGGTACGGGGTGTTACAAAAACCCCCACTAAGAATCAACCATAAATCTCCATTCTAACCAAGAAAATAACTAAAACCAAAGAGCAATAATTTCATGTAAAGACGGAAAAAATCAGAGCAATGTAAATCGAAAAAAAACCCAACACAATAACTACAAATCACCATTTTTATCAAACACCCACCAAAAGAACAAAGGCAAAATTCGACCAGAATATGTAAAATTATAAGCATATAGATAGAAAATAGAACCTCAAAGATCAATAAATTGTGTTTTTGTAGAGAGAAAATCAGCTGGGTTCAGCCAAAAATTTGTATTCTGTCCAGTTGTTCTTCACGCATGTAATGAGAGAAAATTCACCTCTCTTCCACTACTGAGAGAGGTAAAGAAGTGAGATATTAAAAAGTGGGTTTTGTTTCCTAAGCGTGGATGATGGGGGAAATGGATAAAAATTAAACTTATTAAATTTAATATTAAATAGGTGAAGGCTATAGGGATAAAATTAATGGCGGGTGTATCAAAATTTTGGGGGGGAAATAATTAATGAGGGAATTATATAAACGTTCCAATAGAAAATTTCCCATAAATACTGGTGCAATAAACGTCTCTACTGTAACAGTTCGAAAATCCGTCACAATACCTAAGCCTATGGCAACGATTATTAGACAATAGCTACGGTTTTGTAGCCAAAGTGTACTTATAGTACGCAGAAAGAATTGCAACGGCTATGACCGTTGCCATAAACTATTTATAGCAACAGTTGTACAATCGTTACCATAGATTCTGTTGCCATAGGCCCATTTTCTGGTAGTGCCTTTACTTTCTTAATCGCCTTTATATTGTTCTCTGTGGGATTCGACCTGGACTCATAGTTGGGTAATTATATCGAGACGACCGTGTACACTTTCTCTTTGTTGAATGAATTTGGACGTTATCATCTGCCTCCCGTAGCAACTAACAACTCTACGGCCCATTTCGTGACTTCTTTAGGCCCAACAACCTCTCCGTTTGCGTTCACGGACAACTCCAACTCTCCCATCATCACTGGCCCGGGTTCGTCAGTTATCATATTAATCACATGGCGTGGTTCCACTTGAAATTCATGTTTGACTTGATCCCTACTTTTGCCATAATTATCTCTGGCTTTATCACTTAAGAATTCCCTTAAGTGACCATCTCGCAACAACCGTGCAACCTCATTCCTAAGGTGTCGACAATCTTCTGTCGATGTTCGTGAGTTCTACGATAATCACAAAACAAGCTCATATCCCTTTGGTTAGGGTCTGAACGCATCGGTCTAGGTCGCTTGGCACTATTAGTCTTGTCTATTGATGCAATCAATATATAAATTAACATTGAAATTATACTTCGATATCCTCGGATTATCAATGTTACTAATTATTGAATCCACCGTTGCTGATTTTGGTTGCAACCCTCGCTTACTTTGTCCCAAATCACTCCTTTTGTCGGTACTAGGCCTGTCATATATATTATTTTTGACTTCTTTCTGGCCTTGATCTGGACCTCTCATGTTGACCATATAGTTGATACCTTTCTTTTCAAGATCAAGAATCCGAATCAACGTTCCTCCTAGTTCGGTCGTACCCCCGATTTCGGCCAGATGATCTGACTGGTAACCGAACTAATCGTCTTCTACTTGGATTTTTGATTTGTATCTATTATGAACATCTGCCCATGTAGTGGCAGCAAATTCTAATATATTTTATTTCAATTTCAACGACGCATTAGAACTTTTGGGATTCAATCCTTTGTGAAGGCCTATGACAAACTCTCGGAGTAACTCCAAATCTTCCTGAGCTATTTTGAAGATGTTGCCCTTCCTTGCTGAAACCTTCTTTGCTCCGGCATGTGCCTTAATAAAGGCATCTGCTAGCATTTTGAAAGAATGAATTGAAAGCTTCGGGAGCAATGAATACCAAGTCATTGCCCCTTTAGATAATGTTTCTCCAAATTCCTTAAGCAAAACAGACTCAATTTCGTCCGGTTGCATATTATTCCCTTTTACAGCACATGTGTAAGCGGTCACGTGCTCCTGTGGGTCTTTTATCCCATCATATTTGGGTAGGTCCGGCATTTTAAACCTTTTAGGAATCAATTTTGTTGCCGCACTTGGTGGGAACAGTAACTGAACAAATCTTTTTGAATCCGATCCTTTCAAGACCGGTGGCCCCCCGGAATCTGATCTATCCAGGAGTTGAATATTTCGAACTCCTTTTCATCCCGATCCAACTGTTTACTCAGGGCCTCCAAGTACTGCATGACGCGAGGTGGTTTCCCGTTACTCCGGGTATTATCATCACCTTCATCATGCTCCGCAACATTATTGGGCTAACTTGTGCCAGCATTGTTCTGACCTGTTTGAAGGTCAGAAATGGCTTTCTGCTGCTTCTCTAACAGCTTCAAGATCTTTGCAATTCTTGAATCTGTTGTTGCCACTTCTTCTTCATGGTCATCGTTGTCGGACAAATTATTGTCAGTATGTTGTGATCCATGAGGAGAGGCCAGGTTCTAGTCATTCTTTGTCCTGACTTCTCCAGCTACCGGATTTCTTTCATTTGTATTGACGTTGTTCAATCCTCCATCAGCTTGATTTCTAGTGTTTATCACGTTGACCTACTAAAAAGGTTAAAGTACTTAAGTAAAGTGTGTTTAGAGCAACAAAACAATATCACAATTATCCTTAGCCCACGGTGGCGCCAAACTGTTTACCCTAAAAAAGATACAATTGAATTTGTTTCGTGGTTTAAAGGATGTATGATTTGATTTGTTAAAAAAGTGAATTATCAGGTTAGAAATAATGAATTGAAATAAAGTTAAATAAGCGGAATTAGATTTGCATGTCTATAATAAATAAAGGTATAAAAGCAATAAAATAGTTTGAGCCGTGTTGGTTCGTAGAGTGAATCCTCGATCGGCTTCCCTCCGTTCCAATGAAGATAAGCCTTGGGCTCTTATAGAACAGGAATAAACTCAGAGCAAAAGAATAACAAAGTAAGCAAATTGTAGAGTGCAAATTGACAGAATGTAGTAAATGTTGTCGTATTCGATGATCCTTTCAGGAGGTCTTTTACCTCTCTTTTATAATACATTCATATTAACGGCTAAATCATAATTTAATTCTAATAATGAGTAATAATGGACATTAAATGCAATATTAATTAGTAGATCATAATGTTTGCTCCGAATTTGATCCGGTCTTGTAAGTTGTAAATTGTAACGTTACTCTTTTCATTAACTCCCTGGGGCAATTGCTTCGGTGGGCTTATTCTGAGCTTGACCGGAATCCTTCATCTAATAGAAGCTCAATGGTCCAGCACTGCCTCATCTTCTGTACCCACGTGTACCATTAACACTATAACACGTGTCAACTCATGTTTACAAGTATACAACTTTGACATATAAAACAACAAAAGTTTTACTGTAATAATCCAACAACCTTGATTAACTAATCACCATAACGTGAGAGTAAACTAGCACATCGGATAATTGATAAGAAATCAAAACCACTACTTCACTTTTTTGCTGCTTCAAATCTGCAATTGCCTAGATAGAATTCACATCAGTATTTAACGTATAGGGCAGGTTAAAGAATCTAATTTTCAATCGTATGAACTAATTCTAATAACAATATATATACTCACCTAAAGTCTGAAGTACCTAAAGTCTGATGTGTTACTGTGCAAATCCGTTGGAACTACATCTTATGCTTTCTCCGGAAGTGACGTTCTATATATTTTTATAGAATTTAATAGAGTATATGAAAAACTTTTTTA
Organism: Lycium barbarum; assembly: GCF_019175385.1. Lineage (NCBI taxonomy): Eukaryota > Viridiplantae > Streptophyta > Magnoliopsida > Solanales > Solanaceae > Lycium > Lycium barbarum. The sequence goes on along the minus strand of NC_083339.1, from coordinate 15,195,307 downwards.
CAGATGGAAGATAAATGAGGCAGTAAACTAAACAACTGTATAAGTTACATATGATTGTGCAGTAAAAGCTTTATTGATGAGGCTGTTTTTAATGCAGGAGAAGGATTTTTTCTTTTATTGTAAAAAGAAGTTACCATGGAAGTTGAAAGAAAGAAAATATAATGAGTGTAATAATTACAGGCAATAACTAAGGAATTTGTACACCTGACCATAGTTAATTGCTGATTAAATTCACTATGGCTTCCTGAGTGAAGGAGTCATTTAACAGGTGAAATAAATAAATATAATTATTTATGGTATGGAACGTTTTTTGGAAGCATTAAAGTTTTTGGATTCACTGAATTTTGAGGGGCTGAAGCATTTTATTACATTTTTTAATGTAAAGGAATTTTTTATTTAAATGAAGGTTTGTTTTTACTTCAGGGCAAAATCATAATCCAACTTTGAAAGTAGGAGCTTTTCACTTTTAGTATAATCATATATCATATATATATATATATATATAGCAGGACATAGACCCTGTGACGTGGCACTCTCTAAAGCGAAGAAATCCATTTGTCTTTTTTCTCAATTTTTTGAATATTTTTTTTTCTAATTCTCACATTTAATAAGTGTTTTATATTGAAAAACTAAAAAGTCAAAATAACTAGCCACAGCCCAAAAGATACAGTATTCCATAAGCCTATTACAATTAGACAAAAAAAAAAAAAAAAAAAAATCGGGGTAGTAATTAAACGTTACCAAACTTCCGTGAAAAGCAAAGGGGTACTTCTTTAATCCTCCTTAATTACACACACACATTTTCTTTCATCCCAATTTTCCTTCAAGCCAATGTTTAGGGCCCGCTTGAAAAGTCACCCAGGTAATTGGAATTGAGTATAATTACACAGTTTGGTCTGTTTGTTTGATCAAATAATTATAAGTTAGGTAGAAATTGGGTGTAGTTGAGAGGGGGTTGGGGGGGGAGGGGTGTTGAGAATTTGGTGTAATTACAGAGTTACTTTTTAGTTTGTTTCTTTTTTTGTTTATTTTAATTTCCTTTTATTTTTAATTTTATTATTTTAATTTCTTTTTAATTATTTTTATTTTTTAAAATGTATTTTTCATCTTGTTCTTCTCATTCCCAACCTTTACTTCTTGTGATTCCATACAATTGCTCGTAATTTTTTTTTTTTATTCATTTAGCATAACGTGTTATTATTCTAATTTTTGAAACTACACCTCCTAATATTGGAAAGAATAAGTCATTAACAAACTTTCATATAACGAGTGATGTTATTAAAGTAGAATTTTGTTGTGAATGAGGTTATAGACTTATATTTTTCCTTTCTTTTGAATTATTTACTTAAGTTACGTTGGAACTTACTTACGTAATGTTAGAATTTGACATAAGAGTATTATGTTAAACTTTTTCTTTTGGATTTTGAATTTAGGTTATATTTTCAATTTTAAGTTATTTGCTTTCACAATGCATGTTGTTTATTTTTCACTTACATTTGATGGATTTTTTGTGTCAAACATTTGAATAATGTTATGGAATTATATTTATAAATATTATTTTTTTGTCAAACATCCAATCCATGACGTTCTCACAAAATAATGTCTTCTTTTAAGTTTTATAATTAATTAAAATTGAATCCTGATAATAGTAATGCAGAAAGAGATCGAGGAGTTTTAACTGCAATATTTCATCAAGTCAGAAGAGTTTGTAAGTTCTGTTTTGTATTTTCTTTACTGCTTTTTGTGATATTTTTAATCTTTCTATGCAAATGTGAGATTTGTATTGCATTTTTGGTGTGTGTGCTTTATGTGTTTCTTATATATTGGAGATGAGTGAAAAAAACTTGACAAAAGTAGAGTGAAAGTAATAGAAATTTTCGGTTTTGAAAATTTAAGACCAAATCAAATCCAAACAACTATCGGTTTATTTAATCGGTTTGATTCGGTTGGCGATTTGAATCTATTCTAAACGAAATCATGAATGACCCCTACTTACATGTAGGGTGCAATGCTAACTAGGATGGTGTATAAAAAAAATCGTGGATGTTTAGTGACGAATAAATGTTTTTGATTCGTGGTTCATATAATACTATTCATGAAGCATATTTTAGTTTTCTTCTTAATTAGTGTTACCTTTAGTAGAGATAATTCTAGATTTTTGTTTACAGGCCTTTCTTAATTAGGTACCAACAATTACTGGTATATGGAAGGTTCATTTTTATGAAGATGCATATGTATTTCTACGGCGTTTGAGTGATGATGACTTTTCCTCCTTTTAAAAAAAAAAAAAAAAACCTTTTGTTGACATTTCTTTTATTTATCTCTGTTGAAAATGTGATATAATCGATGGTTCATATTGAATTATCATGAGAACAAAAAATTATAAAGGAAACGTGACACTCTCTAAAGCCAAGAAATCTATTTATCTTTTTTCTCAATTTCTTGATTTTTTTTTACTAATTTTCACATTTAATAAGTGTTTTATGTTGAAAAACTCAAAAGTCAAAATAATTAGCCACAACCCAAAAGACACACTCTATACATATCTATATCTATTATATATAATATAAAGCTAGACATTACTTACTATTTTAGAAGCACCAGTTGGGTGCCTTCGTCGTCCGTCGTTGTCCAACCAAAAAAAAAATAAAAAAATTGGGCCTCATATTAAACAGGCCCACAACAAAAAAAAAATTGTGGGCCACATATTAAACGCCAACCAGTATTAAAAACAAAACGGTGGATCCCGCCACATCCAAACTCACGGGAAAAAAAAAGTGAACCCCATATTAATAAAATCAAGCAATATTAAAAAAAAAGTGAATCTCATATTAAAAAAAAACAATGTTAAAAAAACATTGAACTAGTATTAAAAAAAAAGGAGAAGAAAAAAAAGTAGAACCCACCACATCTAAACTCACGGAAAAAAAAAAAGTGAAACAGAATCAAGCAAAAAAAATTGTGGGCCCCATATTAAACACAAACCAGTATTAAAAAAAAAAAACCGGTGGAACCCACCACATCCAAACTCACGGGAAAAAAAAGTGGACCCCATATTAACAAAATCAAGCAATATTAAAAAAAAAATGAATCTCATATTAAAAAAAAAATAATGTTAAAAGAAAATTGAACCAGTATTAAAAAAAAAAAAGTGGAACCCACCACATCCAAACTCACGGGAAAAAAAAAAGTGAACCCCATATTAACAGAATCAAGCAAAAAAAATTGTGGGCCCCATATATATTAAACAACAACTAATATTTAAAAAAATATTGTTGGCCCCTTATTAAACACCAACCAGTATTAAAAAAAAAAAAGGAAGAAAAAAAGTGGAACCCACCACATCCAAACTCACGGGAAAAAAAAAGTGGATCCCATATTAAAAAAATCAAGCAATATTAAAAAAAAAAAGTGAATCTCATATTAAAAAAATAAATAATGTTAAAAAAAAAATTGTGGGCCTCATATTAAACACCAACCAGTATTAAAAAAAAAAAAAAGTGGAACCCACCACATCCAAACTCACAGGAAGTAGACCCCATATTAACAAAATCAAGCAATACTAAAAAAAAAAGTGAATCTCATATTAATAAACAAACAATGTTAAAAAACAAATGCTTAGAAAATCAAACAATTAAATCAATAATGATGAACTCATTGCCACATGTGTATCAACCCATTAGTGGGAGCAAATGAAATTATTGTACAACAACATACTTAAAATACTTATATATTAAAATAAGATAGAATTTAATTACTTTTTCATTTTTTCCTTACTCTAATAAATGTGAAAAGAGATTAATGTCATAAAAGAAAAAATAATATTAAATGAAGATCAAATAATTAATAAGCTAAATTAGTAAAATTATAATTCTAATTAACGTTTCCTTAAAAAACCCGTGTAAAAAATAACATGACAAGTAAAATGAGTTAAACAAAAAATATTTACTAAAAATTAAAAAATAGAAGTTCTTCATGGCCCCATATTAAACACCAACCAGTATTAAAAAAAAAAAAAAGTGGAACCCACCATATCCAAACTCACGGGAAAAAAAAAGTGAACCCCATATTAACAGAATCAAGCAATATTAAAAAAAAAATAAGTGAATCCCATATTAATAAAACAAACAATGTTAAAAAACAAATGCTTAGAAAATCAAACAATTAAATCAATAATGATGGACTCATTGCCACATGTGTATCAACCCATTAGTGGGAGCAAATGAAATTATTGTACAGCAACATACTTAAAATACTTATATATTAAAATAAGATAGAATTTAATTATTTTTTTATTTTTTCCTTACTCTAATAAATGTGAACAGAGATTAATGTCATAAAAGAAAAAATAATATTAAATGGAGATCAAATAATTAAAAAGGTAAATTAGTGAAATTATAATTCTAACTGACGTTTTCTTAAAAAACCGTGTAAAAAACAACATGACAAGTAAAATGAGTTAAACAAAAAATATTTACTAAAAATTAAAAAATAGAAATTCTTCATTTCGATAAAAAATCAAATTTCTACTTTGTTTCATCTTAAACATGTAAAATTAATATAATAATTTGAATTAGAATTATCCAAATCAAAATTTGATAAAAAAATTATATGTATTACTTCACTATTACTACTATACAGAAGAGTCGGTTTATAGAGGCAAGATCGTCATCCGTGTTCGGTCCTACTTTTTTATTTAAGAGTAAAAAAATCCTTTGTGGTCCCACCCACTTTTTTATTTAAGGGCAAAAAAATATCGTTTTATACTTTATATTATCAACTCTTCTAAAAAGTAGATATAAATACTTTATTATATTTCTATTTTTCTACTATATAGAAGCATCGGTTTACCCATGCTTCGTCGACAGTCACTCTTAAAAAAAAAAAAAAAAAACTGGACCCCACCCTCCCCAAACTCATGAGAAAAAAAGATGGACCCAATATTTAAAAAAAAAAAAAAAGGCAACGTCAAAAAAAAAAAAAAACGTGCACCCATATACTAAAAAATCAAACAATATTCATGTAATTCCCAAAGTATCCCCACCAAGTCAATAATAGTGGATTCATTGCCACATGCATATTAACTCATTAGTGAGAGCAAATGAAATTATTGCACAGCAAAAAACATGGACCTCATATTATTACTTTTCTTCAAAATATTTAATTGTTGTATTTGCTATTCTGCCATGTCATTTATTCGTTATGTCTACTAAAATAAATATACTTAAAATATATATATTTAAAAAATAAGATACAATTTAATTACTTTTCTTACTCTAATAAATGTGAAAAGAGATTAATATCAAATGAAGATCAAATAATGAATAATGTAAATTAGTCAAATTATAATTCTAATTCACGTTTCCTTAAAAAATCATGCAAAAGACAACATGACAAGTAAAATGAGTTAAACCGAGAATATTTACCAAAAATAAAAAAAATAGCATTTCTTCGTTTAAATAGAAAATTAATTTCTACTTTGTTTCGTTTCAAACATGTAAAATTAATTTAATAATTTGAATTACAATTATCCAAATCAAAATTTGATAAAAAATAATAAGTATTTACACTTTTAAATTAATCGAATTAAAATTGAAAGTATCAACTGATGCTTAAATATTGCTATTATTTTATCTCAAAGAGAGGAAAATAATTTTCTTTTAAACAAGTCTTCTCTTTTAAAAAATATTAATAAATTTTCGTAGCAAACACGAATAAAATAAAGTTTTAGATACGGAGCACAAACTACAATATTATATTAATCGTATTTTGAACATAATATATATATATATATATATATATATATATATATATATATATATATATATATATATATATATATATATATATATATATTATCACTATCTAAACACAACTACATATACATAGATACACTATAATCCGAAGTGGTGGGCCCGTGCGCAGCACGGGCATAAGCCATCTAGTTAAAAGGTGATGTAACACATTTCTATGACCTTCATTTGCATTTATCTTTTTTTCTCTTTTTTTGAACTTTTCCATCATTTTTCTCATTTTTATCTTATATTAAAATTTTCACTTTCTCCATAACTCACATATCTTCCTAACCCACACTTTAAATTCCCATAACTTCCGTGCATTGCATATCCATACTCCTAAAAATTAAATATGTAAATATATGATATTTAACATGTTCATAAAGTAGAAGAGATGAATCTTTATGTGCAATAATACTATCTAAAGCCTAAAAGTCACCCACTACTTTTTCCCTAATTAAACCATTGAGCCGTTTTCTTCTGTTATGCTTCCACTAATAAAATGGTAAACATTCATTTTTCCTTTTTCCTAATTAATATAGTAGAAGAATGCTTCTCTGCCCATTCCCCCCCTAATTAAACCATTCAGCCGTTTGCTTCTGTTATGCTTCCAATAATAAAGTTATTGACACCCATTTATTTTTCTTTATTATTAGAGTAGAAGAATTCTTCTGTTATATAATATAATTGGAAAGAAGAAGTGATCTTCCACTTTCAGCTTCTTGTGTTATATAACTTTTTGTGCTATTACGGGTTGCATTTAGTTTTTCCCCATTTTTTTGGTTGCTTATTTGCATTGACATTAGAAATATATAGCACTTGCTTTGTGACAATAATATCGTATAAAAAAATTATTTGTCATTTTGTTGTTTTCATAGTGAAGATCTACAAGCAAAGAATCAATATGAAACTATTTATCCTAACAGCGGAAGTTCGTTTACCAGCCGAACAAAGGTAAGTTTTATTTTTCTAATTCATAATATGTAAACACTTGTGGACCCCAAAAAAATTGTATAAACACCATATATTTCTTAATATATCCTTAATTTCGTATTATTTGAGATGGGTTTGATTATTTAATTCAGTAGTATTGCAATAGATTGTTTATTCATCAAGAAACTAAATCATATGGATAAGATAAATTATTTTCTAGCAAAAAAATTAATATTGTAATGTGTACGTCTTATTCAAGTTCATATTGAAATTAGAAAGTATAAATAAAATAAGTAATTGTATTCTTTTATTCAAGTTCATATGTACAAATTTTAATAATTGAGGAAGAGGCACGATATTTAGGGGGGGGGGGGGGGGGGGGGGGGTTGGGGAAGTACTGAGAAGACGTTTGGACACAATTTCGAATGAGATAACTATTTTAAAGGTTTCTTGCCAGGATTAAAAAAAAGTACAAAGATTGATGCAGAATGCCAAGAAGTGTTAAAACATTCATTGCATGCTAGAGAAAGGTATATTTTGTTTGTTATTTTGTGTGAAAGTTTGAGGTTTTTCAATCCAAAAAAAAAAAAAAAAAGTTTGAAGTTTTGATTAATTAAAAGAATATGCATGTTGACAAGATGAATTTGTTTCATAAGCTTTATAAATGTCTAATTATCTTCCTTGTCAGGGGGAGAAGGGTGGAATCATTGGTCTCACAAAGAGATTTTTTATTTCCCTTTTTGCTTTAAATTTATGATATTGTTTTGTCACGGACTTCTTCAATTATTTTGCGACGGAATTTCGTTATTCATATATAGTTGTATTAGTAAGCCTTTTAGAAAGAGATTCGGCATCGTATCACAAGGAAATCCACATCATCATACGTTCAAGAAATACACTACTTCAGCCCTCGAATTATGGGAAACAAATTAGAGACAAAAATAGAATATTTTAAAAAGTAAATTATATTTCAATTAATGTGATATAAATTTTATAATTAATTAGCTTATTAGTTATTCATATTATTATTTTAGTTAACATAAGTTAAACAAGGGTTATATTTATCATTCAATTTTATATATATATATATATATATATATATATATATATATATATAGGGAGATATTTCAAGACTTCTATTTTAAGTTTTTGTTGTTGTGTCGTCGGCCTTACTTCTATTTTGGTTTCACTAAAAATGTTAGTGATTTTTTGATTTGTTTTGTCTTTTAATTTAGTTTTCAAAAAATTTAGTTTCTCAAGATATTTATGGCCGGTTTAATTTATAAACTTATATGTTTAATCTATCTAATGAAGAAAAAATTAAAGAAGATTTAAACTTAATTTAAATATAATTCATGATTACTTTCAAACTTATAGTATTGTGTATCAACAAAAATTAAATCATAAGTTTAATGAGGTCTCTCATTACCGCTCCAAAGCGCGAATAGGTTCACTAGTGTTCCATAAGCCTATTACAATTAGACAAGAAAAATTGGAGTAGTAATTAAACGTTACCAAACTTCCGTGAAAATCCAAGGGATACTTCTTTAATCCTCCTTAATTACTCTCTCTCTCTCTCACACACACACACATTCACACATTTTCTTTCTCCCCACTTTCCCTAAAAACCAATGTTTAGTGAATGTGATATTAGTTTAAATATCAACACTATATGGTCTTTGGTCTTTCTTTCCCTTTCTGAAGTTGTAAATGCTATGCTGAGAATCCTGATAATTAGTAATGAAGAAAGAGATCGAGGAGTTTTAACTGCAACATTTCATCAAGTCAGAAGATTTTGTAAGTTCTGTTTTGTATTTTCTTTACTGCTTTTTGTGTTATTTTTAATTTCTCTATGCAAATGTGAGATTTGTATTGCATTTTTGGTGTGTGTGCTTTATGTGTTTCTTATATATTGGAGATGATTAAAAGACATGACAAAAGTAGAGTGAAAGTTATAGAAATTGTCAATTTTGAAAATTTAAAACCAAACAAAACCCAAATAACTATCGGTTTATTTAATCGGTTTGATTCGATTTGAGATTTGGATCTATTTTAGACCAAGTCATGAATGCCCCCACCTACATGTAGGGTGCAGTGCTAACTAGGATGGTGTATAAATAAATCGTGGATGTTTAGTGACGAATAAAATTTTTTGATTGGTGGTTCATATAATACTATTCATGAAACATATCTTATTCTTCTTATTAATTAGTGTTACCTTTAGTAGATATAATTCTAGATTTTTGTTTACGGGTCTTTCTTAATTAGGTACCAACAATTACTAGTACATGGAAGGTTCATTTTTATTAAGATGCATATGTATTTCTATGGCGTTTGAATGATGATGACTTTTCCTCCTTTAAAAAAAAAAATCTTTTGTTGACGTTTCTTTTATTTATCTTTGTTGAAAATGCTATATAATCGATGGTTCATATAGAATTATCGAGAATCAGGACAAGAATAAAAGCTTGATAAATAAGGAAGAAAAAAAGAACAAATATATATATATATATTGACATCCCTTTTATTTATCTTTGTTGAAAATGTGATATAACCGATGGTTCATATTGAATTATCATGAGAATCACAACAAGAATAAAAGCTTGATAAATAAGGAAGTGTGTGTGTATATATATAGCTACAAAAGACAATTAATATACACATTCGAGAAATAGAATATAATTATTTTTCAATTCTTTTGACAACATTAATTAGAACAAACAAACTTTTAAGAAATAAATTGAGTCAAATCAAGCAATTAGATATGATGCGTAACAAATTTCAATTTTCTAGGCGAGGCCCACAAATCTTCAACCAGATAAGAGATTTCTTTAAGTAGGAGTACTATTTTAGGCAAGCATTTACAGCATCTCGGTGATACTCCCAGTAAATTTGTAGTAATTTATTTGAACAGGAAGTATTATAGTTAAATTATCGGTTTATGAAGGTTCGATGTCCTACCAGTTGGAACAATGTTTTACGAATAAAGTTGTGTGGCTTTTAAAAAAAGACAATTTTTGGGGTTTTTTAAATTTATTTCTATTTCGTGACATCTTGAAATAGGAGAAAAACTACGGAACAAAAAATAAGTTCAAGGAAACAAAATCAAAAGCCAAATAAATAAATGTAAGAGAAATAACGAGGGAGAGGAGAGCACGTGATGTGGATCAAGTGAAGTGCATCAAGGACGAGCATGGCAAAGTATTGGTAGAAGAGGCTCACATTAGACGGAGATGGCAGTCATATTTCCACAAACTCTTGAATGAAGAAGGGGACAGGGATATTGTGTTGGGAGATTTAGAACATACAGGGAGGCATCGCGATTTTGGGTATTGCAGGAGTATTAAGGTTGAGGAGGTTAAGGGTGCTGTTTGTAGGATGCGCAAGGGAAGAGCGACCGGACCTGATGAGATTCTTGGAGAATTTTGGAAGATTGCGGGCTTGGCAGGTTTGGAGGGGCTGACTAGGTTGTTTAATGTCATCTTTAAGACGGCAATGATGCTCGAAGAATGGAGGTCGAGTGTAATGATCCCTCTATACAAGAACAAGGGCGATATCCAGAGTTGCAACAACTATAGAGGTATCAAGCTGCTAAACTATACTATTAAAGTGTGGGAAAGGGTGGTGGAGATGAGGGTGAGGAGAGGCGTATCTATTTCAGAGAACCAGTTCGGATTCATGCCGGGACGCTTAACTACAGAAGCCATCCATCTTGTAAGGAGACTGGTGGAGCAGTATAGGGAGAGGAAGAGGGACTTACACATGGTATTCATCGACCTAGAAAAGGCTTATGACAAAGTTCTAAGAGAGATACTATGGAGATGCTTGGAGGTTAAAGGTGTACATGTGGCGTACATTAGGGTATTAGGGTGATCAAGGACATGTATGAGGGAGCCAAGACCAGGGTAAGGACAGTAGGAGGAGACTCAGAGCACTTCCCAGTTGTGATGGGGTTGCATCAAGGATCAACTCTTAGTCCGTTTTTATTTGCCTTGGTGATGGATGAATTGACGCGGCATATTCAAGGTGAGGTGCCATGATGTATGCTTTTAGCGGATGACATAGTCCTGATCGACGAGACTCGTAGCGGAGTTAATGCTAAGCTGGAGGGTTGGCATCAAACTCTGGAGTCTAAAGGGTTCAAGCTGAGTAGGACCAAGACAGAGTACTTGGAGTGCAAGTTCAGTGAAGCACCTCAAGAGGCTGGCGTAGAAGTGAGGCTTGGTACCCAGGTCATCAAGAAAAAAAGTAGTTTCAAGTATCTTAGGTCTATTAGACAAGGCAATGGGGAGATTGACGATGATGTCACACATCGTATTGGGGCAGGGTGGATGAAATAGAGGCTCGCTTCCGGAGTGCTATGTGATAAAAAGATGCCACAAAAACTTAAGGGCAAGTTCTACAAAGTGGTGGTTAGACCGACTATGTTGTATGGGGCGGAGTGTTGGCCAGTTAACATCTCTCACGTTCAAAAGATGAAAGTTGCCGAGATGAGAATGTTGAGATAGATGTGTGGGCACACCAGGAGTGACAGGATTAGGAATGAGGCTATCTGGGACAAGGTGGGAGTGATCTCGGTGGAAGACAAAATGCGAGAAGCAAGACTGAGATGGTTTGGACATGTGAAGAGGAGAGACACAAATGTCCCAGTGCGGAGGTGTGACAGGTTGGCTATGGATGGTTTCAGAAGAGGTAGGGGTAGGCCGAAGAAGTATTGAGGAGAGGTGATTAGACAAGACATGACGCAGTTATAGCTTACCGAGGACATGACCTTAGATAGGAGAGTATGGAAGACTCAGATTAGGGTAGAAGGCTAGTAGATAGTATCGTTTATCCTTTCAGATTAGTAGTCACATTATCGCGATATAAGTTCTTGTGCTTTGATTTCTGCTACTATCTGTTATTCTGTACTTTGATTATCTTATTATATCTGTGATAGCTACTGCCCCTTTGCAAACTGCTTCATTAGGGCTTAGTCGCTTTCGTAATTTTCATTTTCATATCGCTTTGAATTTCTTGGCCTTATCTGACCTCTTTTTATGCTTTCTATTGAGCTGAAGGTCTTTCGTAAACAGCCGTCCTACCTTGGTAGCAGTCAGGTCTGCGTACACTCTACCCTCCCCAGACCCACGTTGTAGGATTTCACTGGGTTGTTGTTGTTGTTGTATATTTATAAAACAAGATGAAGTTTCAAAAATTATGCAAAAGCTATAAATCAAATGACCCAGCACTTTATATGTACTTTTATTGTCAAACAAAAATATACTATGGATAGTGAATCTACAACTAAATATCTCAGAAGGGATTTTGTTAAAAATAACATTTAGACATATATATTAGACCATACAATTGAGAATAAAATGCTAAGATAAAAAATTATGTGTAAACTGTCTATTATTTGGTAACATTTTATATTCACATTTTCGGTAAAACTATTTTATATATTTAACGAGATCTTCGCGCGATCAAAATCCCTAGTATGATATACATATCCAAGATGTTTAATCTCTTCGAATTCTTCTTGTGATTACTTCTTTATAACTTTGAATTTTCTAAGTAAAGATTTCATTAATATTTTGAATCTTCTTACTAAAAGTCATGTCTCGACTGGCAAGAGTGCCCGTCCAAGGATCATTAAGAATGTCGTGTGTGAAAGGTCATTTCCTTTTTGATTCTCTGTGTTGTCTTGAAAACGATATATACGACTCTTTTTCCTTCTCCATGGTGTAAAGAGGACCACCTTTTTTACGTAGTTAATTGAGTAGTTAAGACTCACATAAAGGAACGTGACTTAAAGAATTCAACAGTGATATTAAGAATCCAATTTAATCCAATTTTGGTCTTTAAGTCAATGAATTGTTCCTCAGGAATTTTGGTACAAGCAATAACTGGGGAACAAATAAGCTGGAAATATCCCTTTCCATCGAGAGAAATTGGAATTTTCCTTGGGTTTCCTTTTTCTAAGGTAAAGATAGACCATAAAAACAAAACCAATAAAGATGAGATAATATTTCACATGGTTACTCAATTAAGAATAGTTCTCTCGGAAAGTCATTCAATTATTGCTATTTCACCTATAAAGTCACCCAACTAATTTTTATACTTAATATTACATAGTGTTGTTTATTGCCATGCTTTTGGAATCTGCAAGTGATGCTTATTGTTATTTCCTTATAAACTAAAGAATAAAAATAAAATAGAGAGAAGTTGCTTTGTTGAAATGGTCTCCAGAGTATATGAGTATGACAAACAAAAATGGTAGTACTGACCTGAAGGGGTGTTTGTCGGAGCAACTGGTGGCTTTGCTCTTGGCCACATTTACCTGTAAGGGGTAAAATAAAAGGATCTTAGTAAATATATATTTGACCCGTATAATTTTAGCGGGTTGAGTCAAGTGGGGTGGGTCAATAAAATGGTTAAAATGGATACCTTTTATTTCTTATAAATTTGGCTTATATGGAACCCTATTCTAGTCTAATTGTAATTGTTTTATTTATGGTAAATTGAAATTATGATAATATAGGACGTGTAGTTCTATTAGAATAGGGTTGCCTTATAAGACTATGAGAAGGAAGACCTTACTTCTGTATAAGGAGGTCATTATGATGAATACAAAGTAGAAAGAATTCTCCTATTATTCTTGTCTCTCTAAATTCTCGTCCCTGTCTCGATTTTAACATTGTATCAGAGCCACGTCAGAAAGAATATAAAAACCCTAAAACAATGGTAGGTGACGGTAAAGAAACTAGCGATTACTGCAAAGGAATCGCCGATGAAGAAAACAACCCCCCCCCCCCCCCCCCCCCCGCCCCAAAACAAAAAATCTCTCCCTACGACATTACGTCGAATGATAACGCTGGAGTAGTGGTGACACAAGTCCAATTGAAGGGTGAGAATTATGAAGAATGGGCTAGATCCATGAGGACAGCCCTAAGAGCAAGAAAAAAGTTCGATTTCGTCGACAGTACAATCAAGAAGTCGGATGAGGAGTCGCCGGACTTGGAAGATTGGTGGACTATAACTCACTGTTGGTGTCGTGGGTTCGTAACACCATAGAACAACTTCTTCACTCAACAATTTAACATAAAGAGGAAGCGGAAGAATTATGGACGAGCATCCAGAAAGCTTCGCCGTTATTAACGACCCTCGGATGCAACAACTAAAGGTAGAACTTGTGGAGTGCAACCAGAAGATACTATGGAAAACTCACTAAGTTGTGGGAGGAATTGACGAATTATGAACAGATTCTAACTTGTAAGTGCGGAAAGTACATGTGCAATCTAAGAACGGTCCTAGAAGCCAAAAGAGAAGAAGAAAAAGTGCATCTTTTCCTCATGGGATTGGATGAGACAACGTATGGTACGGTGAGGTCGAACATACTGGCCCACGAACCATTTCCATTATTGAACAAGGTCTATTCAAAGCTGGTCCAAGAAGAAGGTGTGAGAGGAATCGCACGAAAAACGGAGGACCATAGTGAATCCATGGCTTTTGCCGTACAAGGAAGAAACCCTTACCGTGACCAAGATAAAGGGAAAAATGATAGTGCGTTCTGCACATAATGCAAGAGATCCAATCACATAGTGGACAGATGTTTTCGACTCATTAGTTATCCGGATTGGTGGCCAGGAAATAAAAAAGAAGACAAGAAAAACAGAGAAAAGAAGACGAGGACAACAACATCAGCAAAGGGGTGGACCGGGATCAGGACGTGGAAGAGGCAACTACCAGGCTAACACCGTGGTTGTCAAAGAAGGAACTTAGGCGGAGACAGGACTGGTGAACACAGGTGGGACAGGACCCCATAATTTGATCGATGAGATCCAGAAGACTTTGATTCATGTGGTGAATTCTCAAGGAATAAACTCGAATGTCAAGATGGATAATAAGACCAAAAACTCATCCTGGATTATTGACTTCAAAGCTCCAATCATGTGATTGGTAATTTGGAGGAACTGAGCTATCAGCGGGACATTCCTAAGTGTTCGGTTGGGCTTGCTGATGGAAGTAGCTAGGTGGCCATGAGAGAAGGAACAACCAGGCTAAATAATAAGATATGGTTGAAGGATATCCTTTACGTTCAAGATTTAACATGTAATTTAATTTCTTTGTTACAACTTGTTCATCATCTAGATTGTGATGTAAAATTTAACAAAATATGTGACAGGACCCCACCACAAGGAAGGTGTTTGGAAGATGAGCATTGAGATGGAGTTTAATATTTTCGAAATGTGCCTCGGATACGAGCTATGAAGGCGGAGGCAGTTGACTAGTTCAATCTTTGGCACAAAGGGTTACATCATTCTTCAACACAAGTAACGAAGTTCATTACGGTATCAGGTCTAAAAGAGAGTAGTATTAGATCAGATAAAGAATGTGATATATGCCAGAGGGCAAAGCAAATAAGAAGTATTTTTCCCTTAAGTGATAATATAGCTTCGGATATTCTTGAAATGATTCATTGTGATTTATGGGGACCGTATAGAACCCCTTCTTTTTGTGATGCTTTGTATTTTTTGACTGTTGTGGATGATCCTTCGGGAGCCTTGTAGATTTTCCTGTTAGTCGACAAGAAAGAAGTATCCTAAACCCTGAAGAATTTCTTCACCTTAGTGGATAGGCAGTTTGGTAAGAGGGTGAATATTGTTAGAAGTGATAACAAAACTGAGTTCACATGTATGAAGACTTACTTCTTTGAACATGGAATACTTTTCCAAACATCTTGCTCAGGGACACCACAACAGAATGGAATTTGAAATAAAAAATCACTATATTCTTAATGTGAAGCAAGCATTGAGACTTCAGGGTCATCTTCTGATCAAATTCTAAGGAGAATGTGTTTTGACTGCGGGGTACTTGATCAATAGAACACCATCTTTGGTTTTGAATGGAAAAACCCCTTATGAATTTTTTTACGGGGAGGCGTCGCGATATGATTATTTAAGGGTGATAGGGTCACTATGCTATGCACACATAAAGGGAAGAATGAGGGACAAGTTTGAGAGTCGGAGTCGTAGGTGTGTCTTCTTAGGATAGCCCTACGGAAAAAAGTGTTGGAGATTGTATGACTTAAAGAACGATGAATATTTAGTCTGAAGAGATGTGAACTTCTACGAGACTAAGTTCCCCTTTGCTGAACTAAGTTCAACTTTGCTGTAGGATTAGGTAACTTAGTCGAGAACATAGAAGTGATTCAGAACGAAACAGAGGGAGAAAGAAACCAACACAACTTTGAACAGGACCATACTGATAATGTAGGTATGAATAAAACTCAGATGGGTGAAGGACGGACACCGGATACTGAACCTATGGATCAACTAGAATTAGATCGGATAGATACCGATCCAGATAGAGAAAACATGGAGGAAGTACAGACGGAAGGTGTATAGCCCAATAAAGCGCCACCGCGAGAACAATTGAGTCGGGGTAAACATCAGAAGCATGAATCGATTCGGTTGCGCAACTACGTCACTGAAATATTTCAGAAAGAAAGTCCATCGACGCGTCTGCCCGATCTTCAGCAACCCTCAGGTGCGCCTTACCCTTTAGCTCATTATATATCTTGTGATAATTTTTCCTCGTAACACCAAAGTTTCCTTGCAGCAATCACCACAGGAACCGAGCCAAAAACCTTCTCGGAGGTAATGAAAAAGCAACATTGGAGAAAAATCATGCAGCAAGAGATCCAAGCATTGGAGGACAATGGAACGAGAACATTAGAAATACTGCCACCGAACAAGAAAGCACTCGGATGTCAATGAGTGTATAATATCAAGTACAATTCTGACGGCATAATTGAGTGTTATAAAGCTCAGTTGGTTATTTTTGGGAATAAACAAGAGGAAGGACTTGACAACAATGAAATATTTGCTCCGGTTGCCAAGGTAGTAATCGTTCGGACCTCCCTGGCAGTTGCGGCTGCGCGAAATTGAGAGTTGCATCAAATAGATATTCATAATGCCTTCTTGCATGGTGACCTTACAGAAAAAGTTTATATGAAATTACTATCGGGATTTAGTGTTCCTGGTCAGGACCAAGTATATCGACTCCAGAAATTTTTGTATGCTTTGAAACAAGCCCCACGGTGCTGGTTTGCGAAATTGTCAAGTGCTTTGATGAAATATGGGTTCAAACAGTCGTTCTCGGATTATTATTTCTTCATGATGCACCAAGAAGGTATGCAACTTAACGCTATAGTCTATGTGGATGACTTGATTATATCCGAAAAAACGACCATAGTGCCATTGAATGATTCAAAAACTATCTCCCGACATGTTTTCATATGAAGAATTTGGGCATCTCAAGTATTTTCTGGGAGTTGAAGTTGCACGTGGACCAACTGGGTTATTTCTCTGTTAACAGAAATATGCCTCAGATATAATCTTTGAGTCTGGATTATAAGGAACTAAACCAATCAATACTCATGGAACAGAATCATAGTTTGGCGTTGGCCGAAGGAGCCAATTTGGGTGATCCAGAACCATACCGACATCGAGTCGGTAGATTGATATACCTCAGTTTTACGCGACTTGAGTTGTCGTATTGTGTGCATATTATGTCCCAATTCATGCAGCAACTGAAGAAAGCACACTGGAATGCAACTCTCCGTGTGGGAAGCTACTTGAAGAAAACCCAGGACAAGGCATTGTGATGAGAATAGATTGTAATCTCCAGTTGTACAGATGGTGTGATTTGGAGTGGGCTGGATGTTCGTTGACTCAAAAATCACTTACCGATTGATTTATCTTCCTTGAAAATTCACCCTATATTATGAAAAATCAAGAAGCAACACATTGTCTGTCGCTCGTCAGTGGAGACAGAATACCGATCAATGGCACCCTCATGCTCCAACTTTGGGGGGGAGGGGTTTACGAAACCCTATTCTAGTCTAATTGTAATAATTTTATTTATGATCAATTGTAATTATGGTAGCATAGGATGTGTAATCCTATTAGTATAAGTTTGCCTTATTAGACTAGGAGAAGGAAGACCTTACTTCTATATAAGAAGGTTATTATGATGCATATAAAACAGAAATAATTCTCCCATTATTCTTGTCTCTCTAAATTCTCGTCCCTATCTCAATTTTAACAACTAAAAATAAAAATTTCATGTCCTTAAAACATAATGAAAAAATCATTTAAATTGGTTGGGTGACTTTGTAGGTGAAATAGATAGTTGGGTGAACAATGGAGTCACCATTTTTGTTGCTTTCAAAATTTCTTTTTAGAGCTAATGGTGATGGTGGTTGCCAAAAATGGTTAATGATGATGGTTGATTATGGTAGTTGGTTGTGACAACTGATAATTGTGGTGGATGGTGGTGATGGTGATTGATAGTGGCTGCCAAAAGTGGTTAATTCTTGTTCCTCTCACATGGTGATTTAAGATTTTGTGTAAAAGATACAAAAGTTGAGTTAGGTTTATTAGAAATGAGTTTGGGTTTTTGCTTGGGTTGAGTCTTTTTATTTGGTCAAAAATTTATGCGGACTAATAAAAAATGACCACTTGTTTAATGATATTCCATGTCATAATTCTTTTTATTAAGGGACATTTTTTAACCTAAAGAAAACGTTAAGGGCATTTTTATCCCAATAGGTGGAAGGATGACATTTTTGAGCCTTTTCGTTCAGACTTATCTTGGTCTTTCCGCTTTGAACCAACTAGGCTGTTTTTTTTTTTTTTCCTTGAACCAATTTAGCTGTTTGACTATTGATTCTGAATCTGGAAAATGAAATGTATAAATAAAGCACCCCATTACTTCTTTTGCTTCATCTCCTTGTAACATCTATGATATCAAATTCCTTATCCATATTCTTCTAGCCATGAAAAGTTTCAAATTTTTCTATCTTTTTCCTTTTTTAGTTCTTTCATTTCTTATCTTGTCCATCCCGTTGACAACAGCAAGCATCCTGTTTAGAGGGAATTCTTTTTCAGTTAAAGATGATTTAAATTTCATTACTTCGCCACAAAACACATTCACTTGTGGATTTTATCCTATTGGCAGTACTAATGCTTATTACTTTGGCATTTGGTACACAAATTCAAGGGACAAAACTGTTGTCTGGAATGCCAAACAAGAGAGGCCTGTCAATCTCCAAGGCTCAAAGCTAACACTAAGAAAAATTGGAGCTTTGGTATTAACAGATGTTGATCACACAATTGTCTGGCAAACAAACACAACATCATTTGATATCGAAAGAGCTGAGGTTCTTGAAACAGGCAACTTAGTTTTGAGAAATCCACAAGGTGATATTTTGTGGCAGAGTTTTGATTTTCCTACTGATACTTTACTGCCTGACCAATTATTCACCAAGAATCATAGATTGGTACCTCCTTTGAGAAAAGGCAGTTTGTCACCTGGATATTTTAGTTTGTATTTTGATAGTGATAATGTTTTGAGGATGATCTATGATGGTCCCCAAGTTTCAAGCATATATTGGCCAAATCCTGATAGGGATGTGTATGGGAATGGTAGAACTAGCCAGAATAGTTGTAGAGTTGCTTATTTTGATGGAATGGGTAGATTTTTCTCAAGTGATAATCTGAAATTCAATGTTTCTGACATGGGGTTTGGGATTTTAAGAAGGATGACTATAGACACTGATGGGAATTTGAGAATCTATAGTTTGGATAACTCGACGGGGTTATGGAAGATTTCTTGGCAAGCTGTTGCACAGCCTTGTGTTGTGCATGGAATATGTGGAAGATTTTCGATTTGTACTTATGTAACTGACCCTAAATGTACATGTTCTCCTGGACATCAGATGTTTAATGCAAGTGATTGGAGCCAAGGTTGCAGGCCAGTGTTCAGTTCAAGAAGTTTGATTAATCCTAAACATGTCAAGTTTGTGGAGGTTCCTAATGTTGATTACTGGGGTTTTGATCTCAACTACAGCCGTTCTTTTTCACTGGAATCCTGCAGGACATTGTGCTTGGAGGATCCCAGTTGTCGTGCATTTGTTTATAGGCTAAATGGGGAGGGGACATGCTATACTAAAGGTACCCTTTTCAATGGATATCGGTCTCCCGGTTTTCCTGGAAGTGTATTCTTGAAAGTCCCTATGAATCTAAATGCTTCGGCATCAGGCCTTTTGATTCTTGATGAAGGTACAAAGTGTGGATCGAGTCCAGAAGACGTTCTTTTTGGCTCTCCTTCTATGTATGTAATGGATTTTAAGAAGGTGAAGTGGATTTATCTTTACGTGTTTTGTTCCACCCTTGGCGGAATAGAGATTTTGTTTTTCGTGTTAGGTTGGTGGGTGTTTTTTAGCAAACATGGGATTCCTGCTTCCATTGAGGACGGATATAAAATGGTGTCATCGACTCAGTTCAGGAGGTTCACTTATAGTGAACTTAAAAAAACAACAAAAAACTTCAAGGTTGAGCTAGGAAGAGGAGGTTCAGGAGCTGTTTACAAAGGTGTTTTAGCAGATGGAAGAGCAGTAGCAGTCAAGAAACTTGCAAATGATCAGTTTCAAGAAGAATTCTTTGCAGAAATGGCCACCATAGGAAGGATCAACCATATGAATTTGGTAAGAATGTGGGGATTTTGTTCTGAAAGGAGACATCAGATTTTGGTCTACGAATACATCGAGAACTCATCACTCGACAGACATCTTTTCAACACTGATTTTCTTGGATGGGAACAAAGGTTTGGAGTGGCATTAGGGACAGCAAAAGGTCTTGCATACCTTCATCATGAATGCCTTGAATGGGTGATTCATTGTGATGTGAAGCCTGAAAATTTACTTCTCGATGGTGAACTCGAGCCCAAGATTGCAGATTTTGGACTTGCAAAGCTCTCCCAAAGAGGCGGCCCTGGTTCAGATTTCACAAAGATTCGCGGTACTAAAGGCTATATGGCTCCAGAATGGGCTTTGAACCAACCTATTACTGCAAAAGTTGATGTTTATGCCTTTGGGATTGTAATACTCGAGATGGTCAAGGGAAGTAGGCTGTCAAGTTGGGTGGTGGATGATGGTGAATGTGATCACGAGCAAGATTCACAGCTCGGAAAATTTAATAGGATGGTGAAGAGGAAGATTCAAAGTGGAGAACATTCTTGCGTGGAGAAAATAGTGGATCCAAGATTAGAGGGCAAATTTAGCAAGAACCAGGCTGTTACATTGATTGAAATAGGCCTTTCTTGTGTGGAGCAAGATAGAAATAAAAGGCCTACAATGGCTGAAGTCGTCCAAACACTGCTGGATTGTGAAGATGAAACAACACTACTAACATAAATGTAAAGAGTGCTTGGTATTTGGAAAGGAAATTGAATTAACCATTTTGTTTTTCCTGTTTGAATGTAATTGGTATTTTCTTCAAGTGAAAAATCACAAGCAAACTCTTAATTTTTGTTATGTCCGCTCGTTAAGTTATGCAATCGCGTATTCTTTAGTACTTCACATCCTGTAACCATAGACTGATTTAGATCCTTCTAATGAGGTGAAAGCATTTTTCATTTAGAGTCTGAGAAAATAGGACAGTATCTTGCTGAAGTATCAAAGTAAACATATTACATTATTCGTTGAAAGCTAATAATATGCTCGTTCAAGTTTTTGCATCCTAAGTATGAGCTTGATGGTTAAAACACCGGGGGTGTGGATAGGATAATGAAGTATTGCAAACATTAATTATGCATTTGCATATTCTAATATTTATGTGGATGAATAAATCAGTATCACCTATTTAAATAAAACCTGGCATATGTCATCTCATAAGCCTTTTTTAGCTTCTAAGGTTTATTTCTTAATTCAAGATCCCTCCTACTAATTGGAATAAAAAAAATAGTATATCTATGCTGCTCAAAATGGGAATGGGCTAAAATGAGGGACAATTTCAACTATAAAAGGTCAGTTAAGGTCTAACAAATGGAAGGAAGGACATTTTAACTCGAAAATTGGTGTTACGGCAATTATGGTCTACCAAGTGGAAGAAGTGCAAATAAAAACCACTCTCAATATTTTGGGAGCATTTTTGACCATTTTCCGTTTAATTTATGACTAATGACATGCTTGAAACTATGCATCGTATATTCAGATTTTAACATGCTAAAATAAACATCCGATGAAATAAAAGCACACTGATTCTTATATATCGTATTACAGTTCTTGTATTATTATTTGCAGTCCACAAACCAAACGATCTTAAGATCCAATCCTCTAAGAAACTAAAAGTTTTGCCTGGGTAGAGCTAATAAACATCCCTTCTGATTTATTATTTCTGTTTCGTTATTTGCTTAGGCAGAAGTACAAAAGAGCTAATTTGTATAGAACATAGACGACATGGCGGAGTTAAGGGCGCAGGGGATTCAACCAAACATTATTTGCCGGAAGATATATATATATATATATATATATATATATATATATATATATATATATATATATATATATATATATATATATTACTTCCTTTTATTTTGAATTTTCTTAGTAAAAATTATGATTCTGCCACTAATATGAAATTCCCTTAATAAAAGCTCTGACTCGACCGGCAAGAGTGCCGGTCCAAGGACCATCAAGAATGGCATGCGTGCAAAGGTCCTTTTCTTTTTGATTCTCTTTGTTGTCTTGAAAATGATATACACCACTCTTTTAATTTTCCTTCTCTTTTGGTGTAAAGAGGACCACCTTTTTTACATGGTTAATAGAGTAGTTAAGGCTCAAATAAAGGAACATGACTTAAAGACAATTCAACAGTGATATTAAGAATCCAGTTTTGGTCTTTGAGTCAATGGATTGTTCCTTAGAAATTTTGGTACATGACAGTAACTGGGAAATAAATAAACTGGAAATATTCCTTTCCATCGAGGGAAACTGGATTTTCCGTGGGTTTCCTTTTTCTAAGGTAAAGACTGGAAAAACAAAACCTATAATGACTTTTGACAAATTCATTTAGAAGTTCAACATGAGAAGGCAAATGCAGCTATCTCCATCAATTATTCCAATTCTAGCTAATCCTCTCCACTTGTGTCATGTGTTACGTTTATGGGAGAAGACTTTTAACTTTGTTATTTTTTATTTCCAAATAATTCAGAAATAGGTCCAATGGGAGTCACCATTTTTCTTGCTTTCAGTATTTCTTTTTATAGCTAATGGTGACGGTGACTGCCAAAAGCAGATAATGATAGTTGATTATGGTACTTGGTTGTAACAACTGATAATTGTAGTGGATGATAGTGATAACTAATAGTGATGGTGACTGATAACAGTAGTTGGCGATATATAGAGATGGTTGATGGTGGCGATTGTCAGTAGTGATTGATCGTTATTGTGGTAATGGTTGTTGGTTGTGATGATAAAAAATAGTGGCTAGTGGTACTGGTGACTGATTGTCGTAATTGACGACAGTTGTGGTTGTGAATGGGGACGATGGTTATGGGTAATGGATGGTAATAGTTAATAATGATGGGTGACAGTGATAGTTAGCGGTGAAAAGGGATGGAGTAGTGGTGAAAACTTTGAAGAATTCCTTCAATATTCAAATGTTGTATCCAAAAAATAATACAATACATAAGAAATGACTGGTAACAATTATCCAAATAAAATATGAAATTCAAACCTCAAAGACAAATACACTTAATGACTAATATTTGAAATTTTGAATAATTAAGGTTCAAACTTTCATTAAGTGTAAATAAATGGGGCCTAAATGTAGAGTTATGTATAGGGCAATGAAAATGTTAATACATATCTTATGATCCTAGCCGATTTTGACAAATTAGCTGATGCTTTGCCTGGGGGCAGGTAATATATTATCCCTACATTTGATGTAGGGTCCTGTTAGTTTTATTCTTTCTGTTTCATAATGTCCTCATGCAAGACAGATAATTTCTATACAGAAATGTGCATTTTCTTTTTAATTCCCGTTTACTTCCATTGAAAGAGGAAGAGGGATAATTCAAATGCCACCACAGAAATAGAAAGAGTCGTGCTTCAAAGTGAAATTCTTCTAAAGATTTATTGCACGATTTTGCTGCCTGCTCAGCTCCCAAAATGCAAAGTGACTTGCAAAGACAGACCCGAATTGGTTGATCTTGTTAAAATCGAGACAGGAACGAGAGTTTAGCGAGACAAGAACAATGGAAGAATTCTTTCTACCTTTCATTCATCATAATGATCTCCTTATATACAGATGTTATATTTACTGTAATTACAAATTCACCACAAATAGACAAAATCTATTACAATTAGACTAGAATAGGGTTCCCATTGAAATAGAGATTCATCGACTTACCGACGTGACCGGACACACTGGTACAGTCACACCCGGACTCAATACCCCTCTCAACTTGAAGCATAAGGGTCACGAATGCCCAACTTGACAAGTATATATTGATGTTGCGATTTGCCCAAAGTGTTTGTAAACACATCGGCCAATTGCTCACTAGTTGACACGTGACTGAGAAGTATTAGACCCGATTGGAGTGCGTCCCGGACGTAGTCATAGTCAACTTCAATGTGTTTAGTCCGTTCATGAAATACTGGATTTTGTGCAATATATAATGTCGCTTGACTATCACAATACTTTTTCGCTGAAGATTTATGTTTAACTCCCAAACTATGCAAGATTCCCTTTAACCATTTCAATTCACAGTCTGTCATTGCCATTGACCGGTATTCCATCTCTGCTGATGAGTGAAAGACAATGTGTTGCTTCTTGGTTTTCCATGATATAGGTGATTTCCCAAAGGAGATAAACCACCTGGTAAGTGATTTTCGAGTCAACAGACATCCGGCCCAGTCCAAAATCACTCCATCCGTACAACTGGAGAACACAATCTTTTCTCATCACAATACATTATCATGGGTTCTTCTTCAAGTAGCACACCACACAAAGAGTCGTGGTCCAATGTGCTTCCTTTGGTTGATGCATGAATTGGGACAGAACATGCACGCAATACGATAGCTCAGGTCTCGTAAAACTGAGATATATGAGTCTACCTACAAGACATCGATATGATTTTGGATCTCCCAAAGGGTCTCCTTTGGCCAACGCCAAATCGTGATTCTGCTCCATGAGCTGATTGGTTTAACTCCCAGTAAATCGGACTTAGATTATATCCAAGACATATTTTCATTGACAGAGAAATAACCAGTCGTTCCACGTGCAACTTCAACTCCCAGAAAGTACTTCAGAGGACTCAAATCCTTCATGTGAAAGCATGCACATAGGTAATTTTTGAATCATTCAATATAATGGAACTGTGGTCGTTTTTGGAGATAATCAAGTCATCCACATGAACTAAGACGTTAAGTTGCATACCTTTTTGGTGCACCGTGAAGAGAGAGTAATCTGAGTACGACTGTTTGAACCCATATTTCGTCAAAGCACTTGACAATTTTGAAAACCAGCATTATGGGGCTTGTTTCAAACCATACAAAGATTCTCAGAATCGTCATACTTGGCCCGGACCAGGAACACGAAATCCCCGTGGTAATTTCATATAAACCTCCTCCGTAAGGTCACCGTTCAAGAAGGAATTATGAACATTCATCTGATGCAACTCCCAATTACGCGCAACCGCAACCACCAGGAAGGCTCGAACGGTTACTACCTTAGCAACCGGAGCAAAAGTTTCATTGTAGTCATTTCCTTCCTCCTGTTTATTCCTGAAAATCTCCAAATGGGCTTTATATCGCTCGATTGTGTCGTCAGAGTTGTACTGGATCTTGTACCCATTCGTAATTTTATTTAATTACGAAAAATTCTTGGAACTCAAACGGAGTGGAATATGCACTTAAAAATCAAAATGAATTTACAAAATTATTTTTATAATATTTTGTCATTTTACTGGGCAAGATAACCATCAAATATATATGGTAAATCATTTTAAAATTTAGTGCCATATTTTATTAAAATATTTGACAAGATTAAATCAGAAAATGAATAAAAAACAATTATTAAATTAATTTTTTAAATTATCAAGTGTTAAATTGGCAAGTATTTTTTACTCCTTTTAATTTGAGAAATTTGATTAATTAAAATAATTATTTTTACCCCTCGACCTTTAATTTTTTGCATAATCAACTTGCATTTGTGATTTTTAAATTAATCATGATTAATTAGATATTCAATTGTGGTTATATTTTAGAAATTACTTATTATGTGTTTAATTATGGCTACAATTTAAACAATCAATTGATTAGTCAATTAAGGTCATAATTGAAATAGCCAATTTCTTGATTTATTCTAATTGAGGCCATATTTGCAAATTTAGTCTCTTTATGCCGTTAGCCGTGTCTTTAATTTGATTGATTAGTTAATTTTGGCCATAATTGAAATGTTTAATTGAATAGGCACTTTCAATTTTGGCTATTTATTAAATGATCATATTTTTGTCCCTAGTATTATACACGCATATACATGAATATACACAAGTATATGAATATACTCATGTATATCATGCATATAAATGAAAGGCGGGCTATTTCCTTTTATTTTTAAACCTGTCAAGCCCAGTCCATTAGGACTTGACCCGACCCAATAACTAAGAACATATATACATATGACCAAGCGACCAAACAGACCTTTGGTCTTTTAGCTTTAGCGAACAATGGTTCCATGTAAATCCTAGGCACCGCCAAGAGGCGAGTTGCTTCTCTCTTGCGTCACCACGCCATTTTTGTCAAAGTGGTAGGTGCACGATGCTTTTCTCAGTCCTTTCATAGTCGGATCGAGCAAATCATCAATGCCCGTTCTCTTTCATTCAAAACTACAACCAAACAAGGCATTGCTTTTCTTTTTCTTTCACTTTTCTGCAAATCAACGGTCGAACTAGTGCGTTTTCTTAATGGTTTTTGTCATGAGGTGATTTTGAATCCTCAAACCTCATTGGTTCGATTGTCATTGTGAGGATTCGTCGGGGTTGATTGAGATTTGGCCTTTTATTTGTTGTTTTCTCTTAATCTGAGCCGCACAATGTTGGATTATGAGGAACAAGTCTGAATTTTTGACTTGTCCCACATCGAATTGAATTAGGGTTTCTCTGATTTTTGGGGTTCTATATGTCACGCCCCGAACCATGGCCTGGACGTAACACGGCACTCGGTGCCTGACTGCATGTGACCGAGCGAACCACATGGCTTGCTGAACTATCATGAGGCATACATGAGCGGAAATATAACGTGAATGCATGATGAGCCTTTATAAAACGTAATAAGTCATAATACTTAATAAAAACACTTGTTTAAACATGAGTGCGGAAATAACATAAATGAGCCAAAAATGGCTATACGACTCCGAATGTCTGACATAACATAACTGACTTGTCTAGTCTATGAAACCTCTATCATGATCCGACTGGAAAACATACTTACTGGGACAAGGCCCCCAGCATACCTTAGATGCATAATTAATCATAAAACAAAAGTTGACTAAACCCCGAATGAGATGGGGCTCACCAATAAGCTGATACGAATGTTGTCCTACTGAGCAGATATGTCGTCCTGTGTATCAGTACCTGCATCGTGAAATGCAGGCCCCCGGGCAATAAAAAGGGGACGTCAGCACATTGAATGTACTGTTATGTAAAACAACTGAAAGAAATAACATGGGACATGGAATAACATGATAAGAACTGAAACTGAAAACCTGGACATGAACATGAGTGCATACATATACATATAAAACATGGTAAAAATATCATAAGTAGGGAGAGCAATAACTTATAACCGATCCATGGTCTGGTGCTTGCGTCCCGCCAGCAGAACACTCAGTCCTTGCCAGGGAACATGAGATTTAATAAAGTATGAAAGGATCCAGTCATTATGAGAGATTGTCCGGGACATGGGTGGAGCGATCCTCATCCTACGGTGGCTACGTAGTTTCAGGCTATCTGAAGCCCTCCTCGGTAATTAATGCAACTCCCAAACATGAACATGTAAAATAGTGGCACTTGCTGCCCATGGTTATCATGAATCGTAACTTGCTTGTACATGGTATTCATGATCATAACTTGCTTGTACATGGTTTTCATGAATCATAACTTGCTTGTACATGATTTTCATAAATCATAACTTGCTTGTACATGGTTTTCATAAATCATAACTTGCTTGTACATGGTTTTCATAAATCATAACTTGCTTGTACATGGTTTTCATAAATCATAACTTGCTTGTACATGGTTTTCATAAATCATAACTTGTAAATATAGTTTCATAAGATAACTTGTCATAGTCTTGCAAAACATGTTTTTGATGCATGAGTAATAACAATAGTTCATAATCATATATATATATATATATATACTTGACTTGAAAACATGCTTGTAACTTGCTGGATGAAATCATAAAGTTTCATATAAACATAATGAGAACACATGAGGAAGAATTCATGATTCATGGATTTAGATAGGATTCCTAATAACCGTAATGGAAGATTAGGAATACAACAACGAATATAGATACAAAATTCATGTACATAAATACTTAAATACGGGCTACCAATATGTTGGATTTAGTGCCCTAAGATTTGAACTTCATGGATATCAAGGAAACGAAGCATGGGGAAGAACATAGAGATTCCCTCATGTGGATGGAAGTTCTACATACCTTAGTTGTTCCAAAACTTGAATTAAAGACTTGGATTTTGAAGAAGATTTCCTAAATCTTGATTCTTGAATCTTGAGATGGGTTTTCTTGAAAACCCTAGATTAGGAATGATTATTTCTTGTTTAGATTACAAGGATATATGTTAGAATTGAGTTGGAATAATTGGAATGGACTTACCTTGGTGTTCTTGATGTTGGAGGAGAGTAGGAGGTCGTTCTAGGGTTTGTGGGAATGAAAAATAATGACTTGAACTGATATAAACGAACATATAATGTTTTGGAAAATGCAGTTTACGTCCAGCACTGTGCTGGCCGTATTTCAAGTTTACGGGCCGTAAACTGCAATACGGACAGTATTCTGCCATATGGACTGCACTGTCTCTCTTCAATAAAATAGCCATAACTCTTTGCACAGATGTCCGTTTGACCCCCGTAAGATACCGTTGGAAAGGTATTTCAATGCTCTACAACTTTCATCAAGGAAGTTTTCCCAAATTCCAAACACGTTTTGAAATACGGGCCGTAAAGTGAAATACGGTCCGTATTTAACCATATGACCTCAAAATGTCAAATTCCAGAATGTTCAGAAATTCTTGGTTTCAGTTTACGGGCACTGTTCATGGTCGTAAATTGAAATACGACCACTGTTCATGGGCGTAAACCACCATATCACAACTTAACGGAAAAATTTCAATTCCCACATTCTTTATCTGATGTTCTAAGTCTAGGATCGTGGTCAAAACTTTCATTAAAAGTACGGGGTGTTACACTATAAATAGAACCCCCCATCCTTCACAACACACAGAATATCATCCATTCACAAAAACACTCAAATTATCTAAGTTTTTGCACTTTGCTTTGAAACTTTAATTATTCGGGTTAAGTCTAAAATTTTAAGTATTTTCTTTGATTTTGTGGCTGAGTTTTGAGGCTAGAGGAGCAAAGGAATCTCCAATTTCTATTCTCGATCAACGCTGCACTCAAAAGAGGTAATAATTCTCCCTTTTAGTTTAATTTTTTAGCTTATGTGTGTTTACTATTACGTTAATTAGCCTGTTGAGCATGTTTAGTATTAGGTGTTCGTCCTGGTTTTAGTTTAAAGTAATAATATGTTAGTTTGTAGTCATTGTATGGTTATTTTATGTAGTTCAAATGTTGAGTGTAGTTTTAAATTAGTTAAAATGTTAGATAATCTTGTTATCAGCCTATTAAGTATGATTAGTCCAATAGTTCATGTATCTTTCATATTAGTCCTCATGTTTATCCTAATCACTTGTTATACAAATACACTATTTTCTACTGTAGAATAGCATCATATAGCCTGATTATCCGTTCAAACAATTTAGATACTTTGGTTGTCTGTTTTGTTTAGTTTGCTTATCTTAGCCCCCTGAATAGGTGTTCAGCATGCTGTATTAATCATGTTTAATTCATATGAGCATTTTGTATATTTTAGGTGCAAAAATGATAGTTTGAATGATAGGTGCTAGGTCAAATGACATCATATTAGCACTGCAGTTTTCACTGAGAATAAGGTCTAATTATTAGTATAAGCACTCATGTTTAGTTTATTCAACTCAAGTTAGCTGTGATAGCATGTGCACCTGTTAAATACATGAAACAAAACATCATGTTTCCCTTCAAATGTTAATGACATTAGTTAATTAGTCTAATAATTATGGATTTCAGGATGTTAATAGTTACTTGTTAAAATAGGGCTCAGATTTAGCTTTTCCCTTTATGTATTTTATTTATATTTGTTGGAATGATGCCTAAGTTGATTGAGAAGGAACTCTACTTTGAAAATGAATTTGGAGTCTATATGTATCAACCCCTTCATCAACTTTTTTTTTCTTGTTCTGTGTTGATATGTATGTTCAGTATATTCTAGATATATGAGGTATACATTGCTTGTATACACTCTGATGTATAAAAGGAAGGTATATTGCGTATATCATTGAAATTAAGTTGTGTATTTAGCCTTGTATTTTCTGTAGCTTAACTATGGGCCCAAATCTCCCTATGTGACCATTTGTTGGGCCTGCTCCCTTTATTCATGATCTGAATGCTTTGTTTCTTCATCTGATTTTATACTTGGGCCTTCCCCTTTATTTCTTACTAGTGAAAGTGGCCGCGCTTCGCGCGATGATAAAAGTATCATCAAACTTGTATCTTCATAAATTACATGTGTTCTATAGTAAAAAGTAAAAATATACAAAAGTTTGTATTGTCACGTATCTTAGAGACCTCAATTTATGATGCCGGAGGTGCCCTCTTTGACCAACTATATTGTTAGTAGATTCTTCAGTCATAACTATCAGTATGTTTTAAAATAAATGTTTTCTCAAGGTTTATTGTTCTTATTTTTAGATATTTAACCCTCATTTTTTGAATTATAACGTGTAATATCAAGCAAAAAACTTTCCTAATCATATGACACACTTATAGGGAAGTAATATGTATTTGTTATGATCTTTAAAAGACACGTGCATCTAAAATTACTCGTTAAACTTAATCCTATTACAAAATATCATAGCCAAGTAACTCTACTGTCATTATATGCTAATCTTGTTTAAGCCAAATCATAGCGAACCACTAACATTGACCTAAGTTAGCAGGGAGTAGAAACATACAACAATATTTAACTTGTATAGATACAATAGTTGGAACTATTAGGTGGTAGTCTTTTTCGCGATAAAAAATAATAAATAAAAAACATGTAAATTAAGACACACATACAAATAGAAAGATATTCAGAAAATAAAAATACCACAAGTAGATTAGTAATTATCTCATAATCAAGCAGCACATCTAAAATAAATTGGTGCTCCCTATGCTTGGTCTCTCTGCTTTCCCTAATTCTTTATTATTGAGTCTTGAGGATTTTCGTGGATGCAATGTGTGATGACCCAACAACTACAAGTTATATATAGCCCTCCATAATTCATATCTTTCCAACTTCATGACCCCTCAATGAGCTTATTACAATTGAAAGTGTATGTGTCGTTTTATTCCCCATGGTCAAGACGTTAGGCATATTGGAATAATGCTCCAAATAAATCTAATTAATTGGGTAGTTACTTTTGTAACATCTTGAATAGTGGGAGGGAAGAAGAACTAAAATATTGAATAGGAATGAGTGGAGTTGTAAATATTGAGACATTTAAATATAAACATTAAAGAATAAGAATGAATAGACGAGTAGTAATTGACACATTTATTTTTGTACAATAAAAAGTAATAAAAATGAAGGGGAAAATGTCAAAAAAATCAGAAAAAAGATAAATATGATTCTTGACCAAATAGAAGTGCCACATCACTTCTCTAATTCGTAGCTTTATAATATATATAGAATTATTAAGCTGGGCTGCTCCTTCATGGTTGTTACATTTGGGCTTGCGTATCTTTGTCACTACCCATTTTGCTTAGGCCGTGCAGACACTTACCTTCCCACCTCGGTAAGCGAACCCTCAACCCAACAATGAATAAATACAAGAAGTATGAATTTAAAACAGCGGAATCGAACAAATACGTAAGTCTCACGATATATCTATATATAAGTAGTAGAAAGTGCGGAAGACAATAAACTCCCCCATGGTCTAGTTTGAATAATACAAAAGCATCTAAGGAGAATAATACAATCTGGAATACTAATACATAATGTCTATGTCTCTAAAGTAAAAGTAAGACATATAATAGGAAAGTCTTTAAGGTCAGCGGACGTCATGCTCACCCTGGAAACTTAAGATAAAGCTAAAGTGTCGATCAGCCACAGGTCACAGAAGTGGATCCGACTTGGTACTCTACATTCATCAAAGAATGTAGCAAGTGTTGGTCAGTACAACCAAATGGTACTGGTAGGCATCATCGGACGACTAAGCATAGTTAGCACAATTCAGAAAATAAAGCAGATAAGCAATTAAACCAACCAAGCATGAGATAATATATTCGCCATCGAGTATCCATCATCGCTTATGTAAAGCATCTAAATTTGAATATGTCAAGTCTGAATATATATCCGATCCAGTACAATTATCACAATCCAAACATCAAACATCTCAATCAAGTCATAATCCATGCACTAATAACGATTCCGGGATATCATCTGTCACGACCCAACCCCATGGGCCATGACTAGTGCCCGAGCTGGACACTCATATACGTACCTGTTAGATATAGCCAAATTGAAACTATGAACAATATGGAAACTTGCAAAAGAACTCCGAAGGTTCATAACGTCATCATATATATATGTCCAGATAACTGTCTCCTGAGGAGTCACAACTGATCAAATCATAAAATGATACGCAACATATTAATATCATGCGCAAGCCGACAAGGCTGCCACTACATACGAACATATCCATAGCACATCGTATAAACACAGCTGAACAAACTTATACATAACCCACACATATGTCTACAGACCTCTAAGAGTATCGATAGCGAAATATGACGGGACAGGGCCCCGCCGTACCCCTAGGTAAACATATACGTACATCATAAGATCTGTACCAAAAGTCTAGGCTCCGGAACAATAGAGCTCTCCAAGACAGCTGAGTGGAAGTCCTATGATGAAGGGTCACCAAACCGACTATCTGTACCTGCGGGCAGGAAACGCAGCCCCCCCTCCCCCCCCCCCCCCCCGAAGAAGGGGGGTCAGTACGAGATATGTACTGAGTATATAAAGCATTAAATACAATAAAGAAGATCATAAATGAAATAGAGATTACCGAAAAATATCAATACAGTTTAAAATATCAATACAGTTGCCTTATGAAGTGAAAATCATGTATATCAATATCATATATCATATCCGGCCCATTATGGGACTCGGTGAATAAGGTCGCCACATACCATCCTTGGCGCCATAATCACATCATCATATCATCACATCATCACACCATCACATCATCTATATATATATATATATATATATATATATATATATATATATATACCGTATCCCGGCCCTCTAGTGAGGGACTCGGTGAACAATGCAGTGAAACTGTGCACGAGAACGTATCCTGGCCCGGGACTCAATGAAAGATGTATTGAGGCATGCACAAGTAGAGTAGTGAGCAACCATATGCAAATTGAATCATATCTGAGACTCAATAAGATAATCAAAATGAACCATCATTTGAAAATTTAGACGATAGTCATATCAAGTACCTTTCGAATGTCACTATGGATTAAATTAAAATAGAACTTCTGGAATCATATACACGTATCAAGACATAATGAAATAGCTTCTGGAAGTCAAGAACATTAGTCATCCTAGTGGCTCTAAGAATAGGAGCTTCTTTGGAGTCATATATATACATCGTCTGTTTGTTTCATAAAGATCATGCCAAAAAGAAAAAAAAAGGGTTAGCTTTACATACCTTTAACGCTTATTTAAATGTCCAACGTCTACTTCTCGAGCTCGTAGGTTTAAAATTAAGATAACATAAGCCACAGTTAGATCATCCACATCACTTACTAACCAATCCAAGTACGAATGAAACTTAACGAAATTCGGGCAGCATTTCCCCTGAAAACTTAACAATCCTCGAGATTCCAATATGTCCAAACATCAATCAAAATACCAACAACAGCAACACCAACAATTACATATCAAACTAGAATTAAATCCACTCTTATATCACCTCCAAAACAGCCCAATATACATTCGTATACCAATGCTTGTATACACTTCTTTAGTTTCGTATATCTATAGTATAACAACAAATACAACAACCACAACAACTACAGCCAATCTCACGATATTCCAGCCCACAAAACCATTCATAACAACCACCAAACAGCCCCAAAATATTGTCACAAAACAACCACCGATCCATAAATCTCAATAAAACAACAAACGAATTTATAACGCTATTTTCTCCGTTCTAATCCGTTAAAACTCTAAATGAACTTATTAACAATGAAAAAGGGACCTTAATCTTACCTTAAGTATGCAGAAACCACGTCAACACTCTTCTTCTTGGCTGATTTTAGCTCAAATTGAAGGCAACGCAACGTACCACACTTTTCTCTTCATGGACTTCGGGATTCGGGGCTCAGATTTTGATCAACACTTGGTTTTTATCTCTAAGGCTTTCCTCCCTCTCTCTCTCTCAAGAATTTTATGGGTCTTTTTGGTCTGAAAATGAGGAGGAGAAGGGTGAAACTTCCCTTAAATAACAAGGGAAATGGGCCTGACCCGGATTGGAATCGGGTTGGGCCCATTTCACTGCCCAGCTTGACCTTTCTGCCTTAAAACGTCCATAACTCTTTATCCCGATGTCACATGCAGGCCCACGACCTATGGTTGGAAAGGTATTTCAATTATCTACAACTTTCATTTTGGGAGTTTTCCCAAATTCTCAAATACGGATGGGGTTATGGCCTCCCGAAGTCAGATCACCCAAAAACGTAACTTAAAAACATCTTTTTGGAGGGCTTACACTTGAATTTGGCTCAAGGGTCCTTCTTGAGTTGTATTTAACTTCACATATATTATCCATATAACTTGTCATATGTCTTTTAAAAAAATCTCGATATGTGGACCCCACCTCAGCTTACGAATAATACAACGTACAAAAATATGGGATATAACATCCTTCCCCCCCTTTGGAAAATTCGTCCTCGAATGTTGTTCCTTGCGAGCTTATGATGCTTTGATTAGTTTCTTGAAATGGTTGTCCCCTTTAGTTCCTGATTTCCATGCTATTATGCTATGGGCTCCTTAATCTTCTCTAGTATTAGACAAATTCCCTTATTCAGATACGACACTCTTCCTTGCTTGCTTCTTGGTGCTATTTTGGATCGTCCCTTTTTGTACTCGTCGACCTCTTTTTTTTCAACTAGTCTAGGAACCTTTCGTCCATATCGTTACTCCTTCCCACAATCTTAATCGCATAGTCATTACCTCTATACCCACATTATGAAGTCAACCACGTGAATCATCTGTTACATACTGATAGCATGTCATCTCTTAACCTTTTGCGATTACTTAATAATCAGGAACCTTCTTCTCATCTTTAGAATCTTCTCCGGGTGTCTCTTCTCGCTTAACTTATATCTGAATAAAGGTTAAAACACATGATGATCGTAAGGGGTTTTAAATCTCATGTTAATCATGTCCCATAATGAATCTCTCGAGAGCACTATTTTTGAGGTAAATACCCATCTCGCATCGTAAGTGAACACTTGTATAGGTAGTTTTCCCTATAGCACCCCTATCCTCACATTGAGGTAATACCTCTCTTCTATCATATGCCTATTTTTCAAATCTGTTTCACATTTTGCATCACTTACGAAGTGCTATCTTGAACTTTCCGTCCCTCTTTTGTCCTTCCGTCCATACCTCTATTCTATAAGTTACTCCCTTAAGAGGTATCGTTCACTGCATCTTACCTCTTAATCTTTACATAAGATTCTATAATGCGCTGTCCCTCGTCGATTTATTAGACTTTACAGTCTTTGGAGTATTTCATGCCTCTGGTAACCTTTAGACCCTTTGCAGACTCGACGAATAAAACGAAATTTTCCAAGGTGTAACATTGTTTTACTTCAATAACTTTGCATTTCTCTGCTATTACAGTCCATATTCTGGAATCTTCAGCCTCATGTATCACTTCTCGACTTCTTTAACTGTCACTCTACTTTTTTTAGCTCTTAATCTCAATCTTTAGAGTTGACTATCAAGTAGCGCTAGAGTTCCCTCATATAATAACTTTACATAGCTGCTCTGTGCTCTTTCTATCATTAACTGGTATAACTCTGAATGAATTTTTGATTTGACATATAAATTCACTGTCATCCAGTAACCAGCTTGTTCTGATCGTCTCGCCTAAACCATTTCACAATTTCCCTTAACCCAACTTGTAACACTTTAGGCATATCATCTCGTGTTGTTTCTTTACCTTTAATTCACACTCTTCTACTGCCTCTTTACTCAGATTTTTTTGTTCTTATTATTATTATTTTTTTCTTAGCTTTTCTGTCACACATTATATTGCGATCTTTTCAAGAGCATGCGAAGGTGCTCAAATACCTTAGCGTCATTTCACTAGTCCTTATGCTTTACTTGCATTTTTCTCTTGTATCTTTCAATCGGTATGGGGGCTCAACTATGGCCATGTCCTATTTTCCCTCAGTACTAATTCTATCTCGGTACCTTGGTTCAAACCATCTTACACCTTTCCTTAATGTATCCAAAATATCGCAACCGCATTGTTATTACCGAATCCTTACTCTTCTTATCAAGTACTCACTTGGTCTCATTCTTAGCATACAAATACTCATAGGTTGTATAACTATTCTTGTACAGCTTGTATAAAGTATGTCCAATCTTAGTCGCAGTCCTTCCTTTTCCTGGTTCATTCTGCTTTACATATTTCATCCTTACTAAAGCTCGCTCGTAGCTATGTTGTCATACTCCTTTCCCTTTCTTTATTTTACCATTTGATTTTCTCATATCCTACTATAGGAGATTTTCTATCTCTCCCCTTTGCTACTTATAAGTTGCAACATCATTAGCGCACAATTCTATTGCCAAATCTTAGCCTCTAATCTAGTATAGCATTGCTATCCTTTACAATATCTCTTAAGTTACTCGTTACCATTCTCTTGTCGTATTCTTCTTTTTTATAAGCACTCACTTTGTAATGCCATATCATTCAAGATCTTTTATAGATGCTTCTCCGCACCATCTCAAATATCATACTGACTTCTATCCATTCATTGCTGGCTTTCAGATCTTACTAACTTGTTTCAGCAAGGGATCTTACTTGAAGTTTAAGTATCCATATCAAACATATTGCAGTGTCAATTGCTTCCATCTTACACTCGCTTCCCCCCTTTAGGGTGTACTTATACCATTATCTGTTTATATTCCGTTCTACGTCCCTATTTCCAATCTTCAAATTCATCTGATCCTCTTTCCAATTCACTTGGTATACTGTACAATATATATGTATTTTCTTTATAATTTATAACTTTGATTATCCACGTACGAAACCTTTAACAAAATCACGAAGCGACGAAAACCTTCCTATATATAGTATGAAATCTCATCCGATAATCTGTACTCGAGTAATGCGACCAATGTAGCAACTCATCCAAGGTCACATTCCACTGAATCCAATCGATAATTAATGAGTGCTTGTAGTCGTTCCAAGTTCTCAATTAGATAACACTTATTTTCCGATGATAAGTGTCCAAAGTTCTTGTAATATTGTCTTTATCCCAACCTATATCATCTGTTTCCTTTGATAAATTTACAACACATTATTTGTTCCTCAGGCCTACAGTCTTTGTCCTTTAAGGATTTCACTATTTTCGAGGTGAAATCATATACGCAATACTCCTTTGTGCCTTATGCTCTTTTACCCTTGTTGTGTACCCAACACTGGCTTCTAACTTACTCAAAATCATATCAAGTTCGTCTTAATAATGGTCTTATCTTATCACCTTGTCGTCGTGTTACACCTTTAAGTTCATAGCTATATATTTCCCTTTTGTTCTATACTCGTACTCAATTTATCACGTCTATCTTAGGTGTTTCCTTTTGAATTCTCTTACCATTTCTCCAGTCTATATCCATCTTTTATTCTGTACACGAGGAATCTCATGCTACCTCTGTACCCTTCGGAAAACACTACTTCTGCATAATCCCTTTCTCATTTAAAACATATTCTGTTCATCCCTATTTGTTCTTATCATAACAGTCATTTTCTAGCACTCATTCTGCTTCGTTGCTCATCTTTCTGTAATTTGGTCTTTCACAACTCTGTCACTTATATTACTCGTGTTCTCGGCTATACATGTCGTAACCTATTACTGCACTGTTATCTCGCTCGCTTCCTTCTTATTTCCTTCTTTCAATTAACTCCTTCTTTTCTTGTGCTTGCTTTAATTTCCGTTACCACATAATCTGTATTCTGAACCTTCCCTATAAAAGAACTTTATAAGTCTTTCTTATTCGTTATATACCTTGCCTTTCCATTTCACATTTGCCTTTATACCTCAGTCGCATAGACCACGCCATATCCTTTAGTCACTTCCTCACTAGGCTTTACTCATTTTCATAAAAATCCTTATTATATTCACATAATATCCTGTTCGTAATTAATCCTATGGTGTAATACTTCTTAACCTTAAGGATTCACGTTTCTTACTATGGTTTAATTACACTCTGTGGAGTAGGCGTACTTAACCCTTTTACCCTCCCTGATTAATCTTAGCCTTAATACCTCACAGGCTGTCTTATCAATACATTCGTATTCGTCACAATTATTCCTCCTCCGTACTCTTGTCTCAATCATACTATTACTCCTTTTAACTATAGACTCGTCGTAATTTATCCCTACTGATCAATTCAGTTGATATCTCAACATAACACTCTATTAAGATTTGCCAGCCCTTTCTAAATCATCTTTTATTATCACAAGCCCTTCCAAATTGTCTTAACATTTCCTTTTTACCATATTGATCTTGATCTCATAATTACTATTACCATCAATTCAACCGTTAACTTATTTCTCGAAGTCAGACTTGCAACTTGGTCAAATCCTATCATTACTGTTGACACAACCTTTCAAGATATATTACGAACTTATATCTCATTCCCTTTTTATTTCTAAGAAAATTTTGGCAGAGTTTCCTCTGTATTTCTTACTATTCCAAAACCTGCACGCAGGAAATACCAACAATGCCTCACAGGGCCAACATATATACGTATATATTATATCACATCATAGCCACACAGGGCTCCCAATCTCAAGTAAAAGTATAAAGATGTCGAAACTTACCTCATATATCACACCTCGAGACGTACTTGATCCTTTAGCGATCTGTCCTGTTATACCTTCCTATCTACCTTCCCTTTCATTCTTTAACTTTACATTTCAATCATACTTCAATATTCTTACCTTATTCGGCATGCGTCTTTCGCATCGTTGCTTACCTGTGTACTTTGTAACTTCCAATATCATCAATCACTTTCTTCTGTCGATGTCGTTCTTCAGCTGAAATCAAGGGTTAGTATAAGGAATTTCATTTCCTATGGATGGGCTCTATCGCACGATCTTAGATATGAAAGAAAGGTAACATCCTAAATGTCCTGTAGCTTCTTGTTTATAGGTGTGGTGCACAACACACCGATAAACAAGACTCTACTAGACACGGTCTGTAGACACTCCGATGATGAACTGCTCTAATACCACTTTTGTCACGACCCAACCCTATGGGCCATGACTAGTGCCCGAGCTGGACACTCATATATGTACCTATTAGATATAGCCAAATTCAAACTATGAACAATATGGAAACTTGCAAAAGAACTCCGAAGGTTCATAACGTCATCATATATATATATATATATATATATATATATATATATATATATATATATATATATATATATATATATATATATATGTCCAGATAACTGTCTCCTGAGGAGTCACAACTGATCAAATCATAAAATGATACACAAGCCGAAAAGGCTGCCACTACATATCAATATCATGCGCAAGCCGACAAGGCTGCCACTACATACGAACATATCCATAGCACATCGTATAAACACAGCTGAACAAACTTATACACAACCCACACACATGTCTACAGACCTCTAAGAGTATCGATAGCGAAATATGACGGGACAGGGCCCCGCCATACCCCTGGGTAAACATATACGTACATCATAAGATCTGTATCAAAAGTTTAGGCTCCGGAACAACAGAGCTCTCCAAGACAGCTGAGTGGAAGTCCTATGATGAAGGGTCACCAAACCGACTATCTGTACCTGCGGGCATGAAACGCAGCCCCCCCGAAGAAGGGGGGTCAGTACAAGATATGTACTGAGTATATAAAGCATTAAATACAATAAAGAGAATCATCACATCATCACACCATCACATCATCTATATATATATATATATATATATACCGTATCCCGGCCCTCTAGTGAGGGACTCGGTGAACAATGCAGTGAAACTGTG
Organism: Lycium barbarum; assembly: GCF_019175385.1. Taxonomy (NCBI): domain Eukaryota; kingdom Viridiplantae; phylum Streptophyta; class Magnoliopsida; order Solanales; family Solanaceae; genus Lycium; species Lycium barbarum. The sequence continues at coordinate 15,155,028 of NC_083339.1, read as the reverse complement.
CACGAGAACGTATCCTGGCCCGGGACTCAGTGAAAGATGTATTGAGGCATGCACGAGTAGCGTAGTGAGCAACCATATGCAAATTAAATCATATGAGAGACTCAATAAGATAATCAAAATGAACCATCATTTGAAAATTTAGACGATAGTCATATCAAGTACCTTTCGAATGTCACTACGGATTAAATTAAAATAGAACTTCTGGAATCATATACACGTATCAAGACATAATGAAATAGCTTTTGGAAGTCAAGAACATTAGTCATCCTAGTGGCTCTAAGAATATGAGCTTCTTTGGAGTCATATATATACATCGTCTGTTTGTTTCATAAAGATCATGCCAAAAAGAAAGAAGGGTTAGCTTTACATACCTTTAACGCTTATTTAAATGTCCAACGTCTACTTCTCGAGCTCGTAGGTCTAATATTAAGATAACATAAGCCACAGTTAGATCATCCACATCACTTACTAACCAATCCAAGTACGAATGAAACTTAACGAAATTCGGGCAGCATTTCCCCTGAAAACTTAACAATCCTCGAGATTCCAATATAGCCAAACATCAATCAAAATACCAACAACAGCAACACCAACAATTTCATATCAAACTAGAATTAAATCCATTCTTAAATCACCTCCAAAACAGCTCAATATACATTCGTATACCAATGCTTGTATACACTTCTTTAGTTTCGTATATCTATAGTATAACAACAAACACAACAACAACAACAACTACAGCCAATCTCACGATATTCCAGCCCACAAAACCATTCATAACAACCACCAAATAGCCCCAAAATATTGTCACAAAACAGCCACCGATCCATAAATCTCAATAAAACAACAAACGAATTTATAACGCTATTTTCTCCGTTCTAATCCGTTAAAACTCTAAATGAACTTATTGACAATGAAAAAGGGAACTTAATATTACCTTAAGTATGCAGCAACCACGTCAACACTCTTCTTCTTGGCTGATTTTTAGTTCAAATTGAAGGCAACGCAACGTACCACACTTTTCTCTTCATGGACTTCGGGATTCGGGGCTCGGGGCTCGGGGCTCGGATTTTGATCAACACTTGGTTTTTCTCTCTAAGGCTTTCCTCCCTCTCTCTCTCTAGAATTTTCTGGGTATTTTTGGTCTGAAAATGAGGAGGAGAAGGGTGAAACTTCCCTTAAATAACAAGGGAAATGGGCCTGACCCGGATTGGAATCGGGTTGGGCCCATTTCACTGCCCAGCTTGACCTTTCTACCTTAAAACGTCCATAACTCTTTATCCCGATGTCGCATACAGGCCCACGACCTATGGTTGGAAAGGTATTTCAATTATCTACAACTCTCATTTTGGGAGTTTTCCAAAATTCCCAAATACTGATGGGGTTATGGCCTTCTGAAGTCAGATCACCCAAAAACGTAACTTAAAAACATCTTTTTGGAGGGCTTACACTTGGATTTGGCTCAAGGGTCCTTCTTGAGTTGTGTTTAACTTCACCTATATTATCCATATAACTTGTCATATGTCTTTTAAAAAATCTCGACATGTGGATCCCACCTCAGCTTACGAATAATCCAACGTACAAAAATACGGGATATAACATCATCGAAATTGGCCATGCAACAACAATGCCGGAATAGATCATCGGGCATCAGCCATCTCACAGCCACTCAAGTAAAAGAGTCTGTCAATGTCATTTTCACACAATCAACGATTTTGGAATTGAACCTCGGACATCGACCTTCTCACAATCACTCAAGAAAAAAAGTTTATTAAATATCAGTTTCATATAATCAATGATTCAGGAATGGATCTTTGGACATCGGCCTTTTCATAATCACTCAAGTAAAGAATTTATCAAAATATCAGTTCCGCTCAATTAACGATACCGAACCGGGTATCGGCTATACATCATGAATATGAGAGAATATGTGCAATGCATATGTAAATCAATCAAGTTTAATATCACAAGTACCACAACGGGGTACGCCAACAACGTATCACATCACAACACCAACAGTGGGTATGCCAACATATATCAATAACTCAAGTACCAACAGTGGGTATGCCAACAATATAAACAAGTACAAATAGCAATAACGGGTTGGTCAGTTCTATCCAAATCAACACGACAAAACAACATTTGATATCTATCAACTACACATAGCATCAAGCCAACACAATTGAACAATCAAGGCACACATAACGGGGTGGCTAGTCCCAACACACATCAAGGCCCAACCTAAGGCGATATCCATCCCAACTTCATACCTGAAGGTTCACATGCTGTCTCTGACATTATAATCTAAATATGTGATTCACTATACGAAGTCTGACCAAAGGTAAACCATAACCTACCTAGATTGCCAAACCGCAACACCAACAACTCACTCCTTTGCCTTGCCTTTCCGCTGTAGCTTAGAACCAAACTAGTCTTAAGAATAATAAAATTCTATATTAGAAATCATGAAGAATAATACTAATATTTCTATGATTTCAATTAGGTCCATTCTAACCCTAGAAATCGGGAAAACTGGCCCACAAAGGCAAAACAGGAAATTCGGGGGCAAATTACTAAATTAAGTACTAGGTAATCATAACCCAATCATTAATTGTTGATTTAGCTTAAGGATTAGCCTAATTTCTGATTTCAAGCAAAACCCCCAAAATTGGGTATAAACGCTAAGTCTTTGATTCCGAAATTCAACACTAAAAGTGGAAGATATATGATTAAGAGGCTTAGATTAGTCAAAATTTAACATAAACATCATCAATTTCCTCATACATGAGCCTAAGGGAAAGTTCATCAAAACCCTCTTTCAAATTCCATCTCTAAGGGATTGTTAAAGGGAAGGGGGAAATCTAAGATGATTGTGATTAAGGAAGAGTAAACAATTAGGCAAGGTTTACCTCCAAGAATTTCTCCAAAGTATCTCCATGAACCATTCACTAAGGATCTAATATCGAAAATGGAAAATGATGAGGGTCTAAGACTTATTTAAACCACACTTAATGAAAAATAACTGCCCTACACCGCCACGGCGGTAGAGATGCCGCTACAGCGACACTGCTACTGCGGCTGGGAGATCGCCACAGCGGTATGGCCAACAATATACATGGCCTCCCCAGCGGCCAACACACTGCAACAACAGTGCCGCCATTGCGGGCACCAGACATCAGAATCCCCCATTTTTCTAAGTCTTCAATCGAAATCCTGGGTTATTCCCGAGGCCATCTTCTCACAAACAAAACACACAGACCCACACAAAAATATGCTGGGAACGCGCTCGTGGTCTCAAAATTTCCAACGGGGGCTTCGTTGACCGAGTCAACCCCTGATGCCTCATTTCTAATTTCCCATCCCAAGTCTCGAAATGCATCTGAATGCATTGGGAACTGAACCAAATATATATACAAGTTCTAAACGACCATCCGGACCTCTCGGAATCGACGAAATTCCGAAAAAGATCCATTTTCCCAAAAGTCAACTTTGGGTCAATCATTTTTCACTTTAAGCCTATATTTTCACCAAAGTTTCCCGAATCCGATCTAGACACCTCGAAAAGCGTGTCAATGGTTCCCTCGATTCTAGTGAGATAATCAATTCTCGGGAATGGGCAAAAATGTCGAAGAGACTATAACGACCAAACGGTTCGTTACATAAGATACTAATTGAATCGTTGCTCGTCCTAGAGCGAAGAAAAGAAGGAAAATAGGAAATAACTGAATCAGTGAACAACTAGGGATATCGGCTATGCATATCAGACTCAATCTCCTAAGTAGCCTCTTTCACAGGACAGTGCTTCTATTGCACCTTTACAAAAGCAATCTTCTTTGACCTCAACTTCCGAACTTGCCCATTCAAGATCGCGATAGGCTCCTCCTCATAAGTCAAATTCTCATCAAGTAATATAGAATCCCAACAGATAATGTAGGTACCGTCGGCATGGTATTTTTTCAGCATCAAAACATAAAAGACCGGATGGACTCCCGCTAAGCCTGGCGGCAATGCTAAATCATAAACTACATCGCCGATACAATCCAAAATTTCAAACGTACCAATGTACCTCGGGCTCAACTTGCCCCTCTTAACAAACCTCATAACACCCTTCATGGGTGAAAGCTTTAATAGAACTTGATCACCAATAGCAAACTTCAAATCCCAAACCTTTCGGTCCGCATATATCTTTTGCCAAATCTGAGCACGAGCCTGGCCTGAATAACTCTCACTCTATCAAGGGACTCTCTTAATAGATCCATGCTCCCAGGTCGAGCCTCGAATCCATCGAACCAACTAATCGGAGATCTACACCTACTAACATATAATGCCTCAAAATGCGCCATACCAATACTCGAATGGTAATTGTTATTGTATGCAAACTCTACCAAAGGAAAGTGCTTGATATTTGGCACAAATATTGATATTTAGTGTCACTTTACCTCTCGTTCTTAGTACTTTAATTGCAATTTCTATGATGGAATCGTTGTATTCGCGCTTATGTTAGTATGGTTTGTGTGTTTAGGTACAATGAGGACAAATAACTGGAAATCGAGCAGTTTGGTCAAGTTTTGGAAGCAAGGACCAAGTGTGCATGAGAAGGAGAAAAGAAGGGAGCTGGACGAAACAAAAAATTGAAAAATCCCTCCTAGGGCGTCGCGGCGCCGCCCTGGGCGACGCCCGTACACAATGGTCGGATAAAGCTTAGGAAACGAAGACACTAAAAAAGCCCTCTTGGGGCGCCGCCTGGGGAGAAGCCCAGGGCCGCACACCAAGCCATTTTGCGCGGCAGTTCTCCCGGTTCGACTGGGATTAGGATTACTTAATTTATTTTTTGCCATAGTCTATAAATATACGTTTTATTTAGCTGAAAACGGTGTGTTGGGATATTTCTAAGACTTGTAAGCCACCATTATAATTTCTCTCTCTAGGTTTATTTTATTTTTCATCTTTTAAACCCTAGTTTCTTCATGAATTCTTATGGTTCATTAAGAATCATGAATAGCTAAATTTCTTAATTCTAGGGTTGTGGCGAAAGACATGATAGTTGGTTTGACGACAATTATCATCTATTGATTTTCCATATTTTTGGTTGCTTATTTATTCTTGATCTTAATTGTTTGATTATCTGGCCAATAGTTAGACACTATCTGTGGTGCGTGAATTGGACTTGAGAAAGGGGATTCGCGTACGTAATAAGAATAAATAGAGTTTGTTCGATTTAATCGCTTTGCTACTGAGGATAGAGATATACCCTTTAGCCCTACTTAGTTGAATACGGAGAATTAAATGCATTCTTGTTACCTCTGACGACCATAGAGATATAGGCGTTATAGTAACATCTACAGGCTTGTGACTAGTTTGAGAGAATATCATAAAGTTATAATTAACGCGTCAACTAGTAACCCAGTAAATAAAATATGTGGAATTGTCCGAAGATCAACTGGATTGTCGAAAGCCATAGCCTTAGATTTATCTCTCATTTGATAAATCTTATAGTCTTTGTCAAAATATTCTCAGTCACAAAAACATCCACTACAAATTATTTACTTTTCAGTTTTAGTTTAGTTACAACAAACACCTGGATTTTCACCTTCTTGAATAGTTTTATTTGAATTTGAATTAGCTAAACAGTAGAATCTAAGTCTCTGTGGGATCGATATCTGGACTTATAAGTTCTATATTACTTGTACGACCACGTATACTTGCGTGTGCATTTGGGAGCAACAGGTTTTTGGTGCCGTTGCCAGGGACTTAGAAAAATTTACTGTTTTTCCAATTTTATTTATTCAAGTTTTTACTTTTTTCGTTGTTCTACTTGTGTCACTTCAGTTTTCTCTGGTTTATGCCAAGTGTTGACACCCAATTTTGTCCCTCCTTTATTCCAATTTATTTCCTTGGGCTTCTAAATTTATTAACGAGCTAAATACTTTATTTTCACCACTATTTTCATTGCTACTACTATTAATATTGTTACCCTTCTTATTACTTTCGTCTTCACTATTTTACTATCAACATTACTAGCATTACTTTATCACAATTTTTAGTGGTTCGTCACCATTTCATTTTTGGATTTGGACTCGTTAAATTAATTATAAGTCAATATTTTATTAATTCCTTATTTTCTACATATTAATCAGTAATTGCCATCATAATATATATAAAAGTTAATCACTTAGGAGTTGTAGAAGTTAATTACTAAGAAGCCCAAAGAGAATTAAGTTGAAGGAAGAAAAGGGCCATGAAATTCGGCCAATTTGAACCCAATCAGCCCACAAAACTTTTTTTTTTCAGACCAGCCAATTGGCCCATTTTCGCCCAAAATACAACAGCCCATAAGTTAACAACCCAGCCCATAATTATTTTCTTCCTAAGCCCAATAAAACAGACCCTTAGTCTTTCTTTTGAAAAGGACCAGCAAAATGATGCCCTAATATTTTCAACCTAATGAGCAGCCACGCCTCTTCTTGTCTTCTTCCTCTTTTCCAATTCTACATAAAAATCCGAACCTTCCTAGTCGAATTCAGTCTTGGTTCGCCCATTTCGGGCAAGTAATTAACGTTACCTCTGTCTTCTTCTTCGTAAGTCTCTTTCTCTCTTTTGATTTTCATTTTTCGGGGATTCAAGTACAAGATTTTGAATTTCAATTCCGGATCCCAAACGAAATTCAAAAGGATTTCAAATCCAAAATTTGTAGTCCCACATCGTTTTTAAAATAGGAACTTAGCATTTGGGGTTCTATATATAGAACCCTATTCTTCATTCTCGGAGGGGGTAACTGGACTGGATACAGATCCTTGCTCTCTATTTTCTTTATAGTTTCTCACTCGATTTATCCCACAAGAAATACGAAAACTTTAGTTCGCTAGAACCCTCGACACTTTCATTCGAACTTATTTGGCTTAAGGTTCGGATCTGTTCATAATGGGAGAGTAGATTCGAGGCCGACGACTCTCGTTCACTGCACCCACAAGAGGTAAAATTCGATGCTATTCTGATTTATGGTTTTGTTAAAATTTTGTTCGTTTAGAAAAATCATGGCCTAATGCCTTGCTATTATCATTTGTGATTTAAATCTGTGCTACAGTTGATGTTGTTTTTTTTGTCTCTTAAAGGTTATTGTTTGACTGATATGGAAGTCATGTTCTTATTGAAGTGCAACTATAAATATTTGTACTAGAATTCCTATTTCAGGTATTCCTTTAACCATAGTAAGATTTGTTGAAAATCACGACAGTTTAATGTAGTCCGGAAGTCAGTCTTTATGCATTACTTGAGACACTAAAATCTTTACCATTTGACATAGAGTGTTTATGTTATCTATTTCCATGAGTTGAATAGTTTATCCAAACATCTTATATGTGATTTTCGATCAATCTTCAAAAAATCATGATTTAAAATTCAATATTTGTCATATTAGATCATACTCTAGGTCATGGATACTTTGCTTGATTTCGGTATGGTCAAGAGCGCAAATCATATGCTTGAATAAGGCTTGAGATACCATGAATATAGGTTTCCTTGGCTATTTTGCCACATTTTAGAAATTATCTCGCTTTGACGATGCTACTCGCTTCTTTGTCCAAAACAGTGAGTTAGACTTTCTTTCCTATTTTTTAAGTATATGTGTGAAGTTCTGTTTGTGGTTTCCATAATTTTAACCAGTATTAAAGCAATGAATCCATGCGTGTATTGTCTTCTGCATAATACTAAGAATGCGTGTTTTTCATTTTCTTTCTTTACAGACACTTTAAAAAGAGTACCTTTTAGGTCTTATAGTTTGTTAAAACTTAATTCTGAACATGTTTAAATGTAAACGAGAGTCCAGATTATTTTAAAAACAAAGTATATGATGTTAGTATATAAACCAGGCTGCTGGACTGTTGGTTGTGGCTGAATGTTACCATATCTCGTGGATTGTTATGATTCTCATGGCTGACCCTGTAATCGTTTCTTCAGGCCATACATTTGAATGCCATTGTGTTCATGCCTGTAAATCACTATCTTTTACACCAGGAATCATAAAAAAAAAATTGATGCTTTGCTACACTTATTTGTTTTGAGCCTTAGCCCTATATAAAGGAGAACCATGAATATGCATTTGTAGTTTAGTGACATAACACTCAAGGACCCTTTCTTGTTTATATGTAAAATCTTGATATAGGATTCACTAATGTTATTAGGATCTATATTTCTATTCCAGAAGACGTGAAAGCGCAATAGTAAATTCCTTATTCGAATTTATCGATTCATACGAATCTATAATATATGCTCTTATATTTAGCACACTTTTTACATATTTAGAATTCATGTTATACGACTGTTCGATTTCCTTCCTGTTACCTTCATTAGATGTAGTGTTTTGAGGTTACTTTATGATTATATCCTGTTCAACTTGGATGTAATTTTCCATGAATCAAAAATATTCTTTCTTTGTAACCTTCATGCTGAATTTAAATAGTAGTACGAGAGTCCTGTTTTATGACTTAGGAATCATAGTAATATTTTTTAGCTGTTAAGAAGAATTATGAAATATACCTTTTTTTATTTGGAGATCATGCTTATAGGATGATATTAATCTTTACTTTGAATGGATGTCATAATATGCTCTACTCCAGTGCTATAAATATCTTGATTTTTATTTATTTATTGTGTTACCAAGAATCATATTTCCCCTCTAACTATTTCTCCCGTTTCTTCTTTATTTGACATGTACACCGGAGCTGAAGAGTTTCACTTCGAAACTCAACGACACCGCTACCGCATGGAGTATCCGCACATCCTCATTCTTTCTCGTCTCCCAAACGTCGAGTTACAAAGGCGATTTCTGCCCTTCTGTTGAAGCCTAACATGGCCATTGATCATATCACTTATTTTCGCTTCTTTTGCTTACCTGTGTTGGTGAATGATTGTTATTTTCAATTATGTGTTCATTGTTGAAGGTAGAATCGTTATATAATTGATTAGTGACTAAGCCGTCATTAGCTATTTAAAGTCTCTGCCTCATAACATAAACCTCCAAAACTAGTCCAGAAGCCCTGAGTTTCTTCAAAGCTTAAACTCTTAGTCAATATTTTCCTAGTATATGCCTTTGTTAAAATAAACCTATTTTGGGCTTCAACAGAATTCAAGAATCCTTTTTTTTTTTTTTTTTTTTTTTTTTAAGTTAAGGGCCTTCAGGTGTTTATAATGGTTAATGACGATTTTCCTTAAAATTGAACGAGGGTGTTTGACTTCCATTTCATCATTGTCTAGTTTTCATTTTATACTTATTAAACTAATTATATATTTTGTCACTGCTGTTCTAATCATGAATAACTTTCTTATCTAGACTTATATTATGCACCGTAACACTAGCCTTAATTAATTAACATAAGTCCGGTCGGTTAATCATTTTAAATGGATCTTAAAGGATGCTTAATACATTCCTTTAGATTAATTGAACCTTTACCTAGAATTTTAAGTTAGTAGATTTTTTAAAACGGAGTTAACTTTAATGAACTTTAGGTGTCATAATTCACCATAAATAATTAGGTGGCGACTAACTTTAATTAACTCCAGAATTATCGAAATGTTGTAAATCATTTTGACTCCGGTTAAAATGGGGTATAACACCAAGCATTAGAAGTTTAGGAAAATCGTTAGTTGATCTTGATCTCGAAATCGAAAGAGCTTTACATAGACAGAGAAAAATGGCTAACAAAGCAGCAAGACTTACTCTTGAATAGGCAGAAAGGGATAGAAATAGAAACGGGGATGAACAAGGTGCAAGAGCAGCTGCGAGGGCACAAGAACAACAAATTCTTTTTTCCAGTTATGCCAGTCCTAGTCTGACAACTATTGCTAAGGCTATCGTTAGGCCTGACATTACTGAAAATTTTGAGCTGAAAGAAGAAACAGTGCAGTTAGTGCAGCATACGTGCCAGTATATGGGTAAGTCTAGTGAAGACTCGCATAAGCACTTGATGCAGTTCGTGGAGTTTAGCAAGTATTTCCAATATAGAGGTGTTCCCGATGATTATGTAAAGTTGTCCTTATTTTCGTTCTCATTGATTGGCAAAGCAAGGGAATCGTTGGCGAATCTGCCTGCTGGTTGTATCACTTCTTGGGAGATATTATCAAATAAGTTTATCGACAGGTTTTTCTCACCCAAGAAAACAAAGAAGCTGCGAGGAAGAATTGCTAATTACACTTAGAGAGATTCTGAATCTCTTCCACACGCTTGGAAAAGGTATAAGGGCTATTTGCGAGATTGCCCACATCATATGCAGCCAAAGGAGATCATTGGAAACTATTTTGTAGAAGGTCTTAGCCATGAATCAAGAGCTTTGTTGAATGTTTCGGCTCAAGGGCAGATCTTAAACAAAACATGTAAAGAGATGGCAGCTCTCCTTGAGATGATGTCCGAGGGTCATCATGAGTATCACGAGACTAGCCAAGGGTTACCACAGAAAGTTGCTCGGGTTTTTCAAGTTGATGATGTTGTAGCTATTCGGGCTGATATAGGTACTCTTACTAACATGATGTTGAGGGCGTTCCCTCAAGCTCAGAAGATCCAACCAGTTCAACATATTCAGCAAGCAACATGTGTAAGTTGTGGTGAGCCTCATGATTATAACAATTACCCATTGAATTCAGAGTGTGTCTATTTTGTGAGGCAGCAGAATCGTGGTATTGGACAGGGAAACTATTATGGAAATAATTACAACACTCCATTTGGGAAGCACAAGCCAAACAACTATTAGCAACCTCAAGCTCAGCCAGCTAGCAATTTGGAAGAGATGATGAAACAACTCATAGCTCAAACACAAGTAACGCAACAGCAGAATCAGAAAGTTCAAAGTGAGATGCAGAAATCTAATCACGAGCTTGAGCGTCAGATAGGGCAGATGGCTCTTATGTAGAATGTTAGACCACCAGGTGCTCTTCTTAGTGATACTGAGAATAATCCAAAAGAATACAAGACAGTCACCTTAAGGAATGGCGGAGAACTAGGAGAAGTTTCTCCGAAAAAGAAAAACATAGCAGAAGCAGAACTTATCCCTGCTAAGCGAGCTGAGCCAAAGCAGACAGTCGCGGAGCAACACGTAAAGGAAGTGGTTCGACCACCCCCTCCCTTTCCACAGCGGCTTCAGAAACAGAAAGAAGATTCGGTTTGAAAGAAATTTCTTGTACTCCTAAAATAGGTGTAACGACCCTTCCGGTCGTTATGGGAATTTAGGACTCCATTGAGAATTCCAAGGTTGCGATCGATTCGTAGGGCGTCTTTTTGTATGTGTGCATGTTTTGTATTATGTTTTGAGGCCTTGAATAAAATATGGGGTGATAGGGGGAAAAACTGGACAGAAAGCCGACCTCACTACCCAAAATGGACCGCTGTAGCTGTGGGATTACCACTGCGGCGGTACCGCTATAGCGGTGCCTCGACTGCTGCAAGCGGGCAAACCATTTCTTTGGTGGCCGCTGTGGCGGATGGCGGACTGCTATAGCGGTTAACTGACCGCCATAGCGGTCAGGAGGGAAAGTTGGGGACCGCTATAGCGGTCACTTGACCGCCATAGCGGGACCACTGCAGCGGCGGAGCGACCGCCGCAGCGGTCGACGGGAGGCAGTAGCTGAGTTTTAAATGCCTTAGTTTTATTTTCTCATTCATAACACCCCAATACACTTCCCAACAAACACTTAGAGAGGATTTTTCAAGCTAGGGCAAGACAATCTTGTGAGGTAAGTTCCATTGCTTTTCATTCTATCATTCATTTCCCCTTCATTATTGTAATCATCCCCATGAGTCTTTAATGATGAAATTGAAATAGAAACCCTAGAATATTAATGAACCTTCTAAACTTGATGGGTTATGGTTACTATCGCTTAGTAATCATCTAAATGCGTTGGTTAGTTGCTATTTGTCCTAAATTGAATATTTAGAGACATAAACTAAGTGAGTGGAGGAGACCTAGGGTTCTATAAAAATTGTGTCTTTGCCATGGAAAACTAGTTGTAATGGGAATGTTTGATAGAATGTGGTATGAATTGATGATGTATGAATGTTAGGAGCTTTGATAGGCTGTTTATCACCTAGAAAATCACCCCCCCCCCCCCCCCTTAGAAAGAGGAGAGGGAAGGGAAATTCTTGCCTTGGTATTTGCAATTGGAGCAATGTGTCTCATTAAGCCTTATATTTTTAGACCGCGAATGTATTGAGGCTTTGAGGAAAGGAAGGGCGGTAGCAGAGTGACAAGCATTGATCCAACTCTACCTTGAGGTAGGTTACGATTTTCTTGAGTTAGAATTTGGTTAGTTGAATGTATGTTTGTGATTTCATTAGGAGAAAACATGTCTAGTATTCATTACATGATATTGTGTGGTTAAGCCCCTATGTGTTTGTGATTGAATGGCGTGTAGGCTTCATGCTATTATTGTTGTGTGATTTAATCTGCAGTGGTTATATTGTGATGAGAAGTTAATATAGTCTTCTCGAGGGTATTGTGATATGAAATGATAAGGTGAATATAAATATTGAGAAAGTAAGAAACACTGTCTGTAAAAGGTATGACAAGGCACACATGTGGCCTGGATTATGGGCTCGTGGTCCGAGGATAGTTCTGAAAACAAGAGGTTTATTGTTATATCCCGCGTCCGAGGTTCGCTCCGGAGCGGAGGTTGTGCTCGGGTCCGAGGAGTGTTCCGGAGTGAGTGGTATATGGACACCATGGGTCCTCTGCAGGTCATGACTACTAAGCTATGACATCAGATAGCATGCGTGTACAATGAGTGGGGGTATAGTGTACTTTTATCTCCGTTATAGTTAACGTGTTTGTGATTCTTGGCAATTCGATGATTTGTTGTGTTTTTCTGTGGGTGACTTGTTGTAATGTATTGATATTTGTGTATGATTTACTGGCTTGTTTATTTTAGTGATTTCATAAGATATACATGATACTAATCTTAGTCGGCCTATGATGCTTACCGGTACATAGTGTTTGTACTGATACTACCTTGCTGCATCCTTTAAGTGCAGATTTTGATATAGAGGCCGCTACTCATCCTCACATCTAGCGTGGTGGATATTTGCTGACAGATTTTGGGGTGAGCTTCTTCTCATGCCAGGCCGCCCGAAGATCTTCTACTTATGATGTCTTTTCTTATTCTAGACATTATGGATATTTATTAGACATATTTCAGTTCTTCGACGTGTTTTTAGCTTAGAGTCCTATACGATGACTTTCAAATTTGGGGGAATTTGCAATAGTTAAACTTCCACACTTGTTTCAGCATTTTATGGTATGACTTACTCAGTTTATTTGATGTGTGAATGAGTATAATTGTTTGACTTGTTTAATATAAAATCAGACTTGAATGAATAGAGATCTTGTGTGTTGGTTCGCCCACTAGGATTTAGTTGGGTACCAGGCATGGCGGGTTGGGTCGTGACAACAGGTACACATCAACATACCTTTGGTGGAGCTTTTGCAAGAAGTTTCAAAATATGCTAAGTATATCAAGGATGTGGTTGCAAACAAAAGGCGTTGCACAAAGTTTGAGACTGTTGCACTTACTGAGGAGTGTAGTTCTAGGGTGAGGAGTAAAATTCCTCCAAAGTTGAAAGATCCGGGCAGCTTCACGATTTCGATTACTATTGGCAACATTGAAGTTGGGCTTGCATTTTGTGATTTAGGTGCTAGTATTAATCTGATGCCCACCTCTGTGTTCCAAACATTGGGCTTGGGTGAGCCTTGGCCAACGACTATTACATTGCAGCTGACTGATCGATCTTTTCCTTATCCTGATAGTATTATTGAGGATGTTCTTGTGAAGATAGGCTCGTTTATTCTGCCAGTTGATTTTGTGATACTTGATTATGAGGCAGATAAGAGTGTTTCTCTCATCATGGGGAGAGGATTCTTGGCTACTGTTGATGCTGTGATCCGAGTGAAAGACGGGAAGATGTCCATGACATTTGATGGACAAGAGGCGACTTTTGACGTGTTTAAAGCTACCAAACTTCCAGCCCATTATGAGGAGTTGAAGATGATTTCTGTGGTGGAGCCCGAGCTCACTAATGCAGAGTTAGATCACTTTTTAGCTTCGCGAGATCCTTTAGAGACAGCTTTGGTGGATGGGGAAGACTTGATGATTGATGCAGAACTCGAGGAGTGTTTTAGCATCCTTGACACTTCATGTGCTTATCTACGAGCAAACACACCATTTGTGGAGCTAGACAGACCAGAGTCATGGAAGAAGCTGAAAGCATCTATTAAAGAGGCTCCAGTTCTTGAGTTGAAGCCATTACCTCCTCATCTTCGCTACGCTTTCTTGGGTAGTGGAGACACATTGCCTGTAATCCTCTCTGCTTATTTGACTTATGTACAGGTTGAACATGTATTACGAGTGCTAAGAGATTGAATCTGAGCCCTTGGGTGGTTGATAGCTGATATTCGAGGTATTAGTAGTTCGTTTTGCATGCACAAAATATTACTGAAGGAGGACAACAAGCCTAGTGTTGAGTGCCGAAGACGACTGAAGCCGATCATGAAGGAGGTGGTGAAGAAAGAGGTAATCAAGTGGCTTGATAGCCGTATTATTTATCCCATCTCTGACAGCAAATGGGTAAGCCCTGTACAATGTGTCCTAAACAAATGGGGCATGACTGTGGTAGAGAACGAGAAGAATAAATTGGTACCTCAATGAGTTGTTACTTGTTAGAGAATATGCATTGACTATCCTAAGCTGAACAACGCCACCAGGAAAGATCACTTTCCTTTGCCCTTCATGGATTAGATGCTCGATAGATTGGGTGGGCACGATTATTATTGCTTTCTGGATGGCTATTCGGGTTACAACCAGATCATGATTGCACCTGAGGATCAAGAGAAGACCATATTCACATGTCCATATGGTACGTTTGCATTCAGGAGGATGCCTTTCGGTTTATGCAATGCTTCAGGTACTTTCCAGCGATGTATGATGGCTATTTTCACTGATATGGTGGAAAACTATGTGGAGGTATTTATGGATGACTTCTCTATTTTTGGGGATTCTTTTGATGACTGCTTGAATCATCTTGATGTTGTGTTAGCTCGTTGTGAAGAAACAAACTTGGTACTTAACTGGGGAAAATGCCATTTCATGGTTCGCGAAGGCATTGTTCTTGGGCATAAGGTCTCGAGCAAGGGCATACAAGTTGACAAGGTGAAAATTAAAGCAATTGAAAAATTGCCACCACCCATTTCATTTCGGGGAGTGCGCAGTTTTCTTGGGCATGCAGGCTTCTATTGACGGTTCATCAAAGACTTCTCTAAAGTTGCTAATCCAATGTGCAAGCTGCTAGAGAAAGATGTGAAGTATGTATTTAATGAATCCTGTCCGACGACTTTTGATGAATTGAAAAAGAGGTTAGTATCTATTCCTATTATCATCGCACCCGATTGGTCTCTGCCGTTTATTTTGATGTGTGATGCAAGTGATTTTGCTGTGGGAGCTGTCCTTGGTCAGAAAAGGGACAAGATTTTTCATCCTATTTACTATGGTAGCAAAACACTTGATGCGTCCCAGATGAACTATACTGTCACAGAAAAAGAGTTATTGGCGGTTGTTTACGCCTTTGAGAAATTCCGATCATATCTTGTGGGCACGAAAGTGATAGTATATACTGATCACGCTGCAGTTCGTTATTTGTTTGTGAAGAAGGATGCAAAGCTGAGGCTTATTCGTTAGGTGTTGCTGCTGCAAGAGTTTGACATTGAGATTCTTGATCGAAAGGGCACAGAAAATCAAGTAACAGATCACTTATTGAGATTCGAAGATCGGGAACATGTAGATGAAGCAGTGATGATTAAGGAGACTTTTCCTGACGAACAAATTTTTGCTCTTCAATCAGCTGAGGTACCATGGTATGCAGACATGGTGAACTTTATAGTAAGTGAGATTTACCCTCCTGGTGCTAATCACAAGAAGAAGAAACGGATCTTGCATGATAGCAGTTTCTATGTATGGGATGAGCTCTATCTCTATAGGGTTGGCACAGATCAGCTGATCAGAAGGTGTATTCCAAAGAAGAGGTTTTCGCGATTCTTGAGAAGTGCCACTCATCACCCTATGGGGGACATCACGCTGGTGACAGAACAACTACGAAGGCACTTCATTCCGAGTTATATTGGCTCACTTTATTCAAAGATGCTTATGAATTTGTTCGAGCCCGCGATAGCTACCAGAGAGCCGGAAATATCTCCAAGCGTCATGAAATGCCTTTGAAGGGCATCTTAGAGATCGAACTATTTGATGTGTGGGGTATCAACTTCATGGGTCCCTTCATACCGTCCAAGGGGAATAGGTACATATTGGTTGCTGTAGACTATGTTTCGAAGTGGGTGGAAGCCATTGCACTTCCCACCAATGACGCTAGTGTGGTGGAGTGATTTCTAAAGAAGAATATTTTTATAAGGTTTGGGACCCCGAGGGCCATCATCAGTGATCAAGGTACACACTTTTGTAATCAGTTATTTGATAAATTGTTGCTCAAGTATGGGGTAAAACACAAGATGGCAACCACATATCATCCTCAGACAAACGGCCAAGTGGAAGTATCAAATCGAGAGATTAAGAGAATTCTAGAGAAGACCGTGAGTGAGTAGGAAAGATTATGTTATACCCCGTACCTCGGAGAAGCATTGGTTAAATTTGAATGTAAGTATGTCGAGCTATGGCTAGGTAAAACAACTTTGGATTGTGAGGAACAAAGCATTATTAAGTATATCTTTTAAGTAAAGAATGACTTATGATCCTGTAAGTCGTAACCGGAAAGGACAACCTTGGAACCAAAGGACATGACCTTTATTAAGTATGATTAATGATAAATATCATGTATGGAGAGTTTCAGAAGATTCCGGGATCAAGCAAATCGAAGAAAATAAGTTTGACGGAATTTTGAAAAAAGTTGGCAGGATTTTGGGCAAATTTTTAGTCAACTTTGGAGGGGCATACCTCCTAGTATATTAGGAGTTTTAAGGTGTTTCAAAAGCCTAAAATGAAGTTCGTCGAGTCTATTTTTCAACACAACAAACCTCTTGTTAATACGACATCAGAGTAGAGCATTATGGACGTTATAAGTTAGGCTGACGGAGCAGAAACGCACTGCTACAGTACCCGAATTGCTACAGTACCCCCGGGTGCTATAGTACCCGACCCGAACCACACCAACAAATACCCCTCTAAACCATTAATTTTCATCATTTTTTACCATTTTCTCATCCCTCACACTTATTGAGAGTTCTATAATTTTTCATAACTTTCCATAATTTTCTATACTTTCCATAATCCTTTCTAACCTTTCATAATCTTCCAAAATCTTTCCATATCATCAAGAGACATCAAAACCTCAAGGAAAATCTGTGGAAGATAATTGTTCTTGTTTTCTCTTCAAGGTGGTGATGAACTTGATCTTGGAAAGGGGTGAATAGAGTGAAGTTCTTCTACTGTAAGGTATGTTTTTCCTATTATTATTTCCATGATTGAGATGATGTAAAGGTTTAGCAATTCTTAGAAAGGAAAGAAACATAGGAGAAAAATCATAAAGAGTTGAATTAAAGTTGATGGCCACGAGGTGAGTTTGAAAGAGAATTTTGGATTAATTTGAGATTAAATTGAATATAATTCTTTGATTTTGGTATTATGGATGTTGTTATAGTTGGTTGAGAAATTGGAAAAACATCGTGTGAGATATTTTATGGAAAATATTGGTATGGATAATGATGTTGTTGATGTTGGTATTGTTGTTGTGTTGTTGGTTGCTGGATTATAATTTCGGGCTAGGCATATAAACAGGGGAGATGTTGCCCAATTTTCGGCAGGATATAAAGTAGTTTAAATTGAAAGCTTAGTACACATATGCAACGATGAGTCTAACCATAGTGTGAATTCTCTCAAATGTAGATTTACGAGTACAGACGGATAAGCGTAGATAATAAGAGGCCGCGCAGGTATGTTAAGGCTCATCCCTTTCTTTCAAAGGAATGATCGTATGTTATGTTTTTAACTATATATTTCCATGTCCACCTTGATTTCAAAAGCTAGCAGTTCACGACTCAAAGGCATGACTCCTTTCTTGATGATCCATAAATGTTTTCCAAAATGTCCGTATGTTCCGAAACAGAGATGTATGATTCTGTAAACTCTTATGATAACAACGATGAACATGTTTTACAATGATAATGATGATGTAAAAGATGAAAATATTTTCTATGATGATGATGATTTTATGGTTAAAAGTCTCAAGTTATGAGATCAATGATGATGTGAGAATATTGAGCTATCTTCTTGACTTTCTCAATTTTATTCATTGTTTTTTGTCTCACCTTATAATAATTGTTCCTTCAAGGTGAGATAGAGCAATGATGATTATTCCATAATATAATCGGAGATTACCGACCTTACGTCACTCCGATAGAGTTATAGCTTTCTTTGGGCTCTCATGCATGCTACTTATGTTATATATATATTTGTCTGTATATGTATATGGGGGAAGGCGAGGCATTATAAACACATGGCCACCTAATCAGCTGGTATATTATGATATCGTCCCCGATGCGGGATATATGGTTAAATTGATTGGGCCGTTCGCTCCTCGACACTATTATGTATATAATATATAGATGGATTAGGTCGTTCGTTCTGCGGCAAAATGATATGCTTTTGGATCGGGCTGCACGTTCCACAACAATTCTATTTTATGTATACGTATATGACAAATGTTTTTATGAAAGGAAAGTTAAGCATGCATGGTATCCGCCTTAAGAGGCACTCAGATGTGCAGGTTACCCTTTTCCCTCATGATATGCTCCATCTGTCTTATTATATTGTTGTTCATGCCTTACATACTCAGTACTCCGTTCGTATTGACGTCCCTTCTTGTGGGCGCTGCGTTCATGCCCGTAGGTAAATAGGTAGACGCGTCTGGCTTCTAGGAGTTCCACCAACGACATCTCGAAAGCGCTCCAGTTGTTTTGGAGCTACAACTTAGTGGTACTACTATTGTGTATATATTTGGGCACGGTGAAACCCTGCCCCGTCCTCGTGGATTTATGCATCTTATTTAGAGGCTTGTAGACAGACGTATGTGGGTAGATGTTTCGTAGCCTTGTCCGTTCTTGTTGTTGCATAATATTTTGGTAAGGCTTATTGATATATGATTGCGGGCATAACTATGGATAGCTATATTAAGTGAGATGTTCATAAATTATCCGTGTGACCCACCTAGTAGTGAGAAAGGAATGTTAGATCAGAGGTGCTCGGTAAGCAAGTACTAGGTACCCGTCATGGCCTCTACCAGGGTCGTGACAAAAGTGGTATCAGAGCAGATCGTCCTAGGGTATGTCTACGAGCCGTGTCCAGTAGAGTCCTGTTTATGGGTGTGAAGTGCGCCACACTTATATACAGGAGGTTGCAGGACATTTAGGAATGATTGACCTTTCTTCCTTATCTTAGATCGTGCGGTAGAGCTATGTTATCAGGTTCCCCCCCCCCCCCCCCCCCTCCTAATCGCGTGTTATGATTTTAGCAATGCCTGTGAAGAGGAAAGCTTCGGCGGCCTATAGGGGAAAGACAGTGGCCGAAAGGATAGTTGAACGGGAGCCACTGGTGGAGGTAGAAGAGGGTGAGTCTCATAATGAGGCTCCCTCCCGGACCTCTCATGTTTCGCCCTCATCAGCGGGGCAAGAAAGAACTTTAGCTCCAACCCCAGCATCTCCAGTTCCACCGCCAGGAGCTCCGGGCTAGCAGATAACAGAAGTTATTCAGTTGCTGAACTAGTTGGTTGCCGCACAGGCTCAGCGGCAAGGTACGGGGCATGGTGATAGGGCAGTGACTGCAAGAGCCCGCGATTTTATTAGTCCGAATCCTTCAAAATTCTATGGATCGAAACTAGATGAAGACTTGCAAGGTTTTATAGATGAGATGCTGAGGACACTACGGATAATACATGCTTCAGATACAGATTTAGTAGAGTTGGCATCCTATAGGTTCCAGAATGTTGCCGTTTTATAGTACAATAATTGGATATCTTCAAGGAAGGAAGATGCACCTCCCCTAGCTTGGCAACAATTTACAATGCTTTTCTGCGACATTACCTACCACCGGCGGTTCGACGGGCCTGAGCTGATAAATTTTTAAATCTCAAGCAAGGGAATATGAGCTCTCGGGAATACAGCCTCCGCTTTAATTTTTTAGCCAGGTACGCCCCATCCATGGTAGCCAATATGGGAGATCGTGTGCATTGATTTGTGAGTGGGTTGGAGCCATATTTGTTTAAGGAATGCTTGACGGCCTCACTTCAAGACGGGATGGATATTGCTCGCATTCAGCCCCATGCCCAGAACCTGGAGGAGCAGCAGCAGCCACAGGGAGGTGAACGTGATTCTGATAGGGGGCACAGAAAAAGGGCCAGATCTTTTGGTGCTAGCAGTGAGTATAGAGGAGAGCAGAAACAATAATATTCCAGGTATTCAGGCCAATCAATGGCCAGCGCACCCTCTCGATTTGCGAGCAAGAGATTTGATCGTCCTATTTATTCTGGATCGGCGAAAGCTTTAGAGTTTTGGGCTCCCAGTATAGGGATGATTCAGGCCGGGTGAGACCACCTTCACCCCGATGTGCTCAGTGTGGCAGGCCACACTCTGGGAAGTGCCGTGTAGGTTCAGGAGCTTGCTACGCTTGCGGTCGGATTGGTCATATGATGCGCGATTGTCCGTTAAGGAATGGAGGAAATAAGGCTCAGCCCACAGGATTAGCGGTTGGCTCTTCATTGTCCATACTCCCGGTGGGGAAAGTTCGCAGGTGCCAGTAGGTCACAGTAGAGGTAGAGGAGGAGCATCCAGTTCAAGTGGCCCTCAAAACCATATCTATGCACTAGCTGGACGACAGGATCTTGAGTCCTCCCCCGATGCTGACGCAGGTATATTGCCAGTATTCTCTCATGATATATGTGCGTTGATTGACCCGAGTTCTACATTGCTATATACTACTTCTTATATTGCTCGTGGGACCGGAGCGAAACTTGAGTTGATTAAATCTTTCAAAGTGTTCCATTAGTAAGACGTCAATATGATTAGATAGGATTTGTAACTTCTGCTTGGAGTATGAAGTGGAAGGGATAAGTATAAATTTAGGCATGACTCTTGAGCATAAATAATTTAATAAGTTACGAGTACGAAGCGGTAGAAGAGGTAAGAGGATGATATGCATGCCAAAAGAGCTAGATATCGATAAGAGCCTTTTTATCATATAAAGTATAATAGCAAGGATGTTGTACGGAGGTACGAGTATAGGGATATATGATATGAGACAAAGTTAAGACTAAGGTGCAAAAAGATTCTTTTTAAGAAGTCTTCTTGTTATCAGATTATTGAATTAGTAATATAAGGCTGAATGCCTAATGAAGGGTGTGAATGATGCGTCAAAGAGATTGGTTATGTAATGGTAGGCGAATGAGTGGAAATCGCGAATTGATATAAGATGTACCCTCCATTGAGAAGATGAATTTATAGTTTAAAACAGGTTTGTCTAAAGACCGAGTGTTTATGTGGCAAAGAGAAGGAGGAACATTAACAATCAGGGTAGATTTTGCGAATCAAAATTGGGGCCAGATACCATCACGATGAGGAAGTGGGGAAAGATGAGACAAACGAGTATTGGAACAGAAGTAGGCCTTGTTAAGAGATAGAAATATGGCAATAAAGGGAATTGGAAACCACCTCAAAGGGATACTACACTGGCAGGCCAATAAGATAAAATGACGATTCGACGATGACAATACCCATCCAGTCATGTGGATGACTAAATAAAGATTGAAAAGGAGTACACTAAGAAAAAAGAAATTACCCAGGAATTCGAAAAAAAAGAGGTGTAATAGGAAGTTCAGAAATGAGGAAGCAGGGAGGGATTGAGTATGATGGTATTCGAAGTAGATGGTAGACTAAGATAAAAGTTGAGTGAAATAGCCACTAAGGATAAGAGGAAGGCTAATAGGCTAACAAGTCTGGCAAGAGACAACACGTCTATAACAGGGGATAAGAGTCTTGATAAAGAGTACGGAAATTCGATCACAAAGAAAATAGGATGAATATACAAGGGATATGTAAAAAATATGAACAAGTTACGGTGTGGATGGGAGGATAAGGAGGGGACAAATATTGATAAAATATTGGAATAACTATGACGCCTGAATATGGTATGACCACCTAATAAAGGCAGACTACAACACAGTATGAGCTGAGCAAATAAAAAAAAAATGGGTCGTGGAAAAATGGATGCGATAGTACATCAACTACGATTGTACTGAAAAAAAAGAGATCATTGAAGAAGGGACTTAAGATATTCTAGATGTAAGTATAAGAATTACTGATGGCCCAAACCGAGCATAAAAGAAAAGCGAGGATTAAGTAAAGCGGGTGGTGAAAGGAAATTTCGGGGTTATATTAACTGAAAAATACAATACCAGGAGGATCGATTCAGTTGCTATAAGAAAGCAAGAGATACTATATTACCAGTTTCTGAGGTTGTCCTTAAAAGAAGAAGAATAACATCCAAGAATCGATCGAGCAAGAAATTCAACAAACTCGAAAGTATGCCCATTGGTGGTAAACCACGGTAATCAAGAGATACCAAAGGAATTGTAAAGCCGTGAATATAGAGTCCATAAGTACGTAAGGATTATGAGCTAGTAGTTGCAGAGTAAGAACTGCTTATGTATTAAGAAGAAACCATGGTATTGCTTATATAAAGAAACCAAGGAATCCAATAAAGATTAGTCATAAAAAATTGAGGCGCTCTCTAGCCCAAAAGATCATCGAATACTATTGTAGCAAAACTAGGAATGCCAGAGATTCAGAGTGAGAAAACCCAAAGGGGTTAAGGGAAATACAAGCTAACTGGACGATTCGGTCAGTGCCAATACAACCAAACGGCATGCAGACAAGGAATGATGTAACATCTTCCCAGAGGAGCTCCAGATAGAGACACCAGCACCCTCAGGTATGTACTGCTTCCTTAAAGGATTTCTTGCTCGTATGTCGCTAGTATGGATATTTATGTTGTAGCCCTGTGAGGCATTGCATATTTTGGGTTGTTATGACAGGATGGTAGTGGTACAATTACAGGGGAAACTCTGGCAAAATTTTTGTAAAAATCCCTAAGAGCTCAACATTTGAGGACGAATGTTTCTAAAGGGGGGGAGGATGTTCATCCCGTACCTCGGAGAAGCACTGGTTAAATTTTAATGTAAGTATGTCGAGCTATGGCTAGGTAAAACAACTTTGGATTGTGAGGAACGAAGCATTATTAAGTATATTTTTTAAGTAAAGGATGACTTATGATCTTGTAAGTCGTAACCGGGAAGAATAACCTTAGAACCAAAGGACATGACCATTATCAAGTATGATTAATGATAAATATCATGTATGGAGAGTTTTGGAAGATTCCGGGATCAACCAAATCGAAGAAAATAAGTTTGACGAAAATTTGGAAAAAGTTGACAGGATTTTGGGCAGATTTTTAGTCAACTTTGGAAGGGGTATATTAGGGGTTTTAATATGTTTCATCCAGTCTAGTTTCCAACGCAACAAACCGTTTGTCAATACGACATCAGAGTAGAGCTTTAAGGACGTTACAAGTTAGGCTGACGGAGCAGAAACACACTTCTACAGTACCCGGATTGCTACAGTACCTGACCCGAACCACACCAACAAATACCCTTCTAACCCATTAATTTTCATCATGTTTTACCATTTTATCATCCCTCACACTTCTTGAGAGTTCTATAATTTTCCATAATTTTCTATCCTTTCCATAATCCTTCCTAACCTTCCATAATCTTCCAAAACCTTTCCATATCATCAAGAGACATCAAAACCTCAAGGAAAATCTATGGAAGATAATTGTTCTTGTTTTCTCTTCAAGGTGGTGATGAACTTGATCTTGGAAAAGGGTGAATAGAGTGAAGTTCTTCTACTGTAAGGTATGTTTTTCCTATTATTATTACATGATTGAGATGATGTAAAGGTTTAGCAATTCTTAGAAAGGAAAGAATCATAGGAGAAAAATCGTAAAGAGTTGAATTAAAGTTGATGGCCATGAGGTGAGTTTGAAAGAGAATTTTGGATTAATTTGAGATTAAATTGAATATAATTCTTTGATTTTGGTATTATGGATGTTGTTATGGTTGGTTGAGAAATTGAAAAAACATCGTGTGGGATATTTTATGGAAAATATTGGTATGGATAATGATGTTGTTGATGTTGGTATTGTTGTTGTGTTGTTGGTTGCTGGATTATAATTTCGGGCTAGGCATATAAACAGGGGAGATGCTGCCCAATTTTCGACAGGATATAAAGTAGTTTAACTTGAAAGCTTAGTACACGTATGCGATGTGGCGTGATTTTACGCCACAATCGATGCTTTTCGGCTATAAGTTTTACTTGTTTTTAAGCAAGTCTATGTGATTTTATGTGGTGTTTATTATGTTTCAGGTAATATGAGGTCCCCAGAGCCTAAGTGTGGAAAACAAGCGAAAAAAGAGAAAAAAAGTTAATCACTGGAAACAACTAGAGATTCTGGAAATTTTGGTGGAAAATTACTCTGCTCATTCGCGCAGGTAAGTCACGCGTTTGCGCCCACGCGCGTCAGTGACTCTGCGTGTTCGCGCTAGTATGTCACGCGTTCGTGCTGAAGTAAGAGATGTGATGCTGACGTCAGCCACGCGTTCGCGCAGACATGTGGCGCGTTCCCGTTGAAGGTTTTTCGGCCCAGTCCGAGCAAAACTTGGACTTTGATGATTTTTGCTATTCCAGTTCTTTTAAAAAGCCAACTGAGAGCACTGTAAAATTATCTTTGGCATAAAACACAAGTTTGGAGGCTAGGGTTCCTATGTAAATATTCTTTCTTTTATTTAATCCTTGTTTATAGGAATTTCTTGGTGACAATTAAGACTGATACTCTTGTTATGCTTATTTATTCATCGACATTATTCTTAATCAAGTAAGTTCATGTTATTTTAATTATTCTTGTTCTTGAACTTTTGTCAAGGGAGTAGCTAACCCTAGGACTCGCCCATTTACTTTTTTTGAAACTCGGAAGAGGAAAAACGGGGTTGGGATAGAATAATTAACATGAATTTGGGGCGTTAACCCTCATCTAATGGAAATTGACCTAGGAATAGGCGATACCACTTGTAGTCATATTTGGGTGTTCTTAATGCTCCTAATTGCTTGAGGGATCTTCAATTGGGTAGTCTAGTTAATCTTCGAGAGAAGTTAATTTAGAGTCATTATCCGAGGCTAAATAACATAAACGTGCTATTATTTATAATTCGTGAAATATATTGGATCGTTACTTGAGAAACAGTTTCCTTTATTCCATTCTTGTGGCCATTGATCAATTTACTTGCTTTCTAGATTAGAATTTATATTTCCGTATTTTATTAAAACCTTATCAAAAACCACCATTGATGCGTTCGGTCTAGCTATTGTTAGTGATAACTCCTAATGTACTTAAATTGCCTACATATTATTCTCTGTGGGATTCGACCCCAACCTTGTTAGGTAACTATATTTGACAACGTCCGCGTTATACTATTACTAGGTGTAATTTGAGCGTATCAAATTTTGGCGCTGTTGCCGGGGAACAATTGGCGTATTTTGACTAATTTAGGAAATAAGCTAACTTTATTTGAACCGAACTTGTGAATATTTGTATAGTTGTTCTCTGTGTTTTATTTTATTTTGAAAAAAAATGGCATCTTTCCATGAAAACTTGTTTAGTAGTGATTTTTATTGTGAGCATGGCCAAATTGATGAGTTCAAACTCATGATGGAGTGCCTGCTAGGTGAGGGTAACGAAAATAAAAAAGCCTTGGAAGAATACTTGGAAACTAGTCTCCAACTTGGTTTGATGACAGACGAAGAAAATCCTCCAAGGGCAAATCATTATGAACTTCCCAATGCTCAAGATGAAAGGATAAATCATGAAGATGAGTTTATTGGGAATGCCAAAGAAAAAAAAATGGAGTCAACCATTGTTCTGGAAAATTTGGTTGGTGTTGATTCCAATCCGGGGGAATAAGGGGATGTCATAATTCAAGAAGTTCAAGAGCCTTATATTTTGCAATTTGAAAATTCAAGAAGGTAGAACGACATTCCTCACTTAAAAGCCAAGAAGTGTAAGATGAAAAATATTTTACTTGGCATGCTCATATATTTACCACCCCCCGCTGCTCGTGGTCACAAACTTGAATCCAAGTTGGGTGCCCAATTCATAAGCTCCAAATGGCGAGAAAAGTGGTAAAGTTGGTAACCGTCGTGCCGCGACGTTAAATCAAACGCTTGGTGGGAGGCAACCCATCATTTATAAATTTTTAGAATAGTTTATTTTATTATTTTTGACTAAAAACAAAGAGAGAGAGAGAGAAAAAAAGCGATTTGGAAAAAGGGGGTTTCATATACCTCTGCGCGAAAGCGTACCATTTGGCGCGAATGCGCTGAACAAAAAAAAAAGACATTGATCAGCGCGAACGCACCATATGACCACGCGAACGCGCCAACGCGAATTTCCCAGGTAAGCATACGGTTACAAAACAGAAGCAAAGGGGTATAACCCCCATTTCCCTCCCTTTTCTCTCACTTTTCTCTCAAACCCAACTTCAAATCTTAAAAAATTCTTCAACTTGCAACCACAAGGTATGTGATTCTCTCATTCTCTTGTTCATAGGGTTGATTTTATCATCTTTTCATGTTTAGAAATTGTGAAAGAAAATTTTACTTTCACTTGTTCAAGCATTAAAATTTGATGAAATTGTTGAATTTCTTGTCATGTAAATTGTTGATTAGTTGTTGAGTGATGTGAGTTGAGAGTTGGGTGTTGATTTGTTGCAAAATTTGGGGCAAAATACGTGGTTAATATCATGAAATCGAAGCCCCAAAATCATGCCCATAACCTATTTGTGAAAATGCCTGCTGAAACTGTCACGACTCAGCGCGATCGCGCTGGTCCTTCACGCGAACGCGCAGAAATAAAAATGCGAAGTGGCTCGAACGCGCATTTCTGTGGCGCGAAAGCGCTGAAGGAAAACAGATAGTGCAGAAAAAGAATGCTCGCACAGAGCTACTTGAAACTTTTGTGACCCATTTCTTTGGCCTAATTTCCTCATTATACATCGTTTTAGGTATTCATATGTATGTTAGACATGTGTGTTCGTTTTTTAGGTACTTAAGCTTGAAAAATGGCTACAATATCCAATGTTGTCCAAGTGCCCTTGATTGAATACTACGATACCACCACCTTTCAGTCAGCAAAATGTTCGAAGCTCTATGATAGACTGCTGGGAAAGAGCTTCATCGAAGAAAAGGGCATCGTAACAGAAAATTTGGGAGAAAATATTCATGAGTTCTATGAAAGGCTGGTAACAAGCGGATGGATACGCTTTGCGGATGAACCAATCAAGGAAAATTATACCTTTGTGCGGGAATTCTATGCAAATGCTGCAGAGGCAGACATTACAGATCGGGCGATTATCAAAGTCAAAGGCGTAGATGTCCTGTGCAATGCTTCTCGAATCAATGCCTACTACAATCTGCAAGATGGTGATAACAGTGAGATGGCGCAGAGGTACGAACAAATGAAGCAACAATGGTTTGTGAACCACCTTCACGGTGGGGAGTAACCAAAGTGGTTGACCACAATGCAAAGGAAGATTGACTCCACATAATTCACTGTTGAGGCCAAAACTTGGCTAGATATTGTGACATCCAGGGTGCTTCCTTCTAAACATGATTCAGAGGTGCCCCTTGAGAGGGCTAAATTAATTTTTGTTGTGATGGACGGGTTGCCGGTGGACGTGGGGAAGCTTATTATGCAAGAAATACGGGAGGTGGTGATTGAAAGGACTAAGAGTCTATTCTTCCCGTCGTTGATCACTTATTTGTGCTCCACTGATGGGGTGCCCACAAGGCTAGGTGACAAATAAAAGGGGCCCGGTGGACCGATTCATCCATTGAAGAAGAGAGGGTCCGGTAATGTGCAGAAGAAAAGGGAGATTGATGTAGCAGCCCCGTCATTTAGGCAGTTCACCTCTACTGCATTGGATTCGACTGATGGTGTGCCTGCTCCTACTCCAGCTATACCACTCTTGCCACCACTGCAAGAGGCCGCCAGGCTTTTTTTCAGTATATCTCCACCCAGGTCCATGGGGTGGACACTCGAATTCAGCAACTAGTGGCTAGTCTCCATTCAGGCCCATCTGGATCTGGTGGTCCAACATTAGCAGGTGTAGTGGAGGAATTGAAGCATATAAAGGAAAAGCAGGGTAAGATGGAGAGGAGGCAGAAAAAGGCAAGAGAGCACGCCAAAAATCAAAGCAAGTTTTTGAACAAGATGATGAGTATTCTGAGGAGTGTATGCGGAGCACAGAATGAGAAGGAGGAAAATGAGGAAGATTTTGTCTTGCTAGAGCCCAACAGCTCCAGCTCCGAGGGTGAGCAGAGATGACTATAGCACTCAGTTCTAGCAGGTATGCCTACGATTTTTAGTATGCTTATGTGATGCAGTGAGGACACTGTAAATTTTTTAGTTGGGGGTGGCTATCTGGTATTGTTGTATTGTAAATATGTGTTTAGGACCCCCCTCGGCTTTTCTTTGCTAGAGTTCTTTTCCTGAGGGTTTTTATTTTTTTTGTTGAAACTGGCATATTTAGGATGTTGCTTAGGTTGAATAGAGTAGTTGTGACTTATTTGGTGTTACTCTGTGACTGATGGCATGTTGTTATGGTTGTTGGAAATTTTGGACCCCTCGAAATTTTGAAAAATGCATACTTAGAACAGTTATTGGTTGACATGATTGATTCTTTATATGACATTATGATTATTGGGGTATTGTGTGTGATAAATGACTATTTAGGAGGTCACAAGTGTAAAAATAATTGTCCTTATGCCAATGTGTGTGTGAGCTGTTGGTTTGGTTCTGTTTATACATGTATAATCTAGAACTTGCCCGGCTGGTCTTGTTTGAAATCCGAAAGTTAGTTTTGTTGTGAGATGATCTTAGGCTTTCTTTGTGTAAATAGTCACTTTGCCTAAATAAGCCTTACCAAAAGTTTCAAATATCCATAGTTTCCCTTTTTGAGCCTTTTGATTGGCTAGCCAATTATGAAACCTTACTCTTTGTGCAATTAATTCGTCTTCACACCCGTTCCCTCCTTGATGCTACTAGATAGATGAGGCAAAATACCTAAGTTGGGGGTGAATTAAATGTGGAGTAGATGTTTAAAATATAAGTTGGGGAGTGGTGGAGTTTGCTAGTGGAGATTCGATGTGGTAGTTGCATATTAAAAAAAAAATCAGAAAGTTGTAACACAAAAAGATTTGTAAGTTGGTTAGGAGTAAAACCACATCGAGATCGAAAACTTGAAAGAAAATAAAGGGGTTGGAAAGAAAAGAGGTGAATTAAGGTGAAGAGATGTTGTAGTGTTCAAGGAGGGTAAGTCACTAATATCCAAAAAGTATCCTAACCGTCTCTAAGCCTACATTACAAGCCAAAACAAGTCCTAATGTGATCACAACCGAGCGAGCCTAGGATGAAAACATAGAAAATAAGGGCATGCCTATGGTATTTGCATGTGTAGATATGAAGTTCTTTGTGAGTGTGAGTGTTTTTCTCTTCTTTTTGGTCTTCGTCCAATTCTTGTTGTATATATGTGTGTTGGGACATTCTTTGGTCTATGTGAGGGCATAAGGACGAGAATTGAGCAAAATAAAGTGACAACCTAAAGTAGCATTTGTGTGCATCATAATATGTTCGATAATGTAATGTCATGAATTGAAGCTTCATTGTTAGTCATAGCGTTCCTGAGTTGTGTATATTGCGTTAAAATAGAAAATTGGGGTGGTCCTTGGAAGAACAACATGCATGCCGGTAGTTCAGAGTCAAAACCAATGTAGACATTATCTAGGTGTTAGATTGAGTCGTTTTTTGTATGGCTTGCTTGAGGACAAGCAAATACTTTAAGTTGGGGGTGTTGATGTGGCGCGATTTTACGTAACAATCGATGCTTTTCGGCTATAAGTTTTACTTGTTTTTAAGCAAGTCTATGTGATTTTACGTGGTTTTTATTATGTTTCAGGTAATACGAGGTCCCTAGAGCCTAAGTATGGAAAACAAGTGATGTTGCGTGATTTTACGCCACAATCGATGCTTTTTGGCTATAAGTTTTACTTGTTTTTAAGCAAGTCTATGTGATTTTACGTGTTTTTTAGTGTTTTTCAAGTGAAGGAACAGATTTGACATGACAACAGTTGAAGTGCATAACCATGTTGTAAATGCAGTTTACGGTCCGTATTCTACAATACGGGTCGTATTCCATGGTTGTGTTAAAGGATAACAGAACCAGAAAGGCATGTTCGGAAGATGGTGATTTACGAGCTCAGTTTACGGTCCGTATTCCATCACGTATTTAACCAGTTGAGCATCTGGCAGAAATTCGAAGTGTTGGATGTTGAAATACGACCAGGCAGTTTACGGACCGTAAACCACTTTACGGTCCGTATTTCAGAAGGGTGAAGTTGCACACAACTGAGAAGATGACTTGGGCGTAAACCACTTTACAGTCCGTAAAGTGATTTAAGGACCGTATTTCGTAATGACGGGACCAAAGTGCAAATCTGTAACTTTTATATTTCCAAAACTTATAAATAGTCATTGTAGGGTTTTAATAGTTATCAGTTATTATATTTTTCTCTCTTGACTTAGAATATCAAATACTATCTAGTTTTTGAAGATTTCAAACATCAATTCAAGTATTATCAATTCATCTTTCATTCCAAAGTAAGCAATTATGAATTCTTCAATTTCTTATTTCTTGTTCTGTGTCAAGAGTAGCTAAATTCCCTTACTAGGGTTGAAAAACCCAATGATGGGTGTTTTGTGATTGGGTTTTGTGAATGATAGACACATAATGGATTATTAGGGTTTAGTTATTCTTCATTCTTCACTCATAATTAATGGTTGCAAACATTTATTAAAGCCATAAACCTTAATTTATTTGGGAAAATAATTAGGGTTGGTAAGAATAACTAATAAGGACTCAAAGCTTTAAACTTTGTTTAATAAATTCACTTAGGAATAAGATGAATTTACTTGGCATGATTAATCGTTCTTCATGGTCACTTTCTTATATTTGGGAAAATCATAGAAAGACATAATCTTTATTTATTGGGAAATAGTAGAGATTCACATAGAGATTAAGTGCATTCATATAATGGTCCATTATAAGTATATCAAGATCAATACCCATGATCATACATCCTATCTAGCGGGGACACAACCTTAGTTTCTTTTACCATAAATTTCCATCAAAGCAATAGTTTAGCAATTAGTTATAGAAAAAAAAACAACTTTTACCAAAATCATCGGATTAAGACATTAGACCTAGAACTTAGCATCTACGACTTTAGTAACCTTTTCACACCATATTCCCTGTGGGATTCGATCCCAACCTCGTTGGGTTACTATATTTGACAACGTCCGCGTTATACTATTAATAGGTGTAATTTGAGCGTATCAACAAGCGAAAAAGAGAAAAAAAGTTGATCACTGGAAACAACTGGAGATTCTGGAAATTTTGGTGGGAAATTACTCTGCGCATTCGCGCAGGTAAGTCACGCGTTCGCGCCCACTCACGTCAGTGACTCTGCGCGTTCGCGCTAGTATGTCACGCGTTCGTGCTGAAGTAAGAGAAGTGATGCTGACGTCAGCCACGCGTTCGCGCAGACACGTGGAGCGATCGCGTTGAAGGTTTTCCGGCCCAGTCCGAGCAGAACTTGGACTTTGACGATTTTTGCTATTCCAGTTCTTTTAAAAAGCCAACTGAGAGCACTGTAAAATTATCTTTGGCATAAAACACAAGTTTGGAGGCTAGGGTTCCTATGTAAATATTCTTTCTTTTATTTAATCCTTGTTTATGGGAATTTCTTGGTGACAATTAAGATTGATACTCTTGTTATGCTTATTTATTCATCGACATTATTCTTAATCAAGTAAGTTCATGTTATTTTAATTATTCTTGTTCTTGAACTTTTGTCAAGGGAGTAGCTAACCCTAGGACTCGCCCATTTACTTTTTTTGAAACTCGGAAGAGGAAGAACGGGGTTGGGATAGAATAATTAACATGAATTTGGGGTGTTAACCCTCATCTAATGGAAATTGACCTAGGAATAAGCGATACCACTTGTAGTCATATTCGGGTGTTCTTAATGATCCTAATTTCTTGAGGGATCTTCAATTGGGTAGTCTAGTTAATCTTCGAGAGAAGTTAATTTAGAGTCATTATCCGAGGCTAAATAACATAAACGTGCTATTATTTGTATTTCGTGAAATATATTGGATCGTTACTTGAGAAGCAGTTTCCTTTATTCCATTCTTGTGACCATTGATCAATTTACTTACTTTCTAGATTAGAATTTATATTTCCGTATTTTATCAAAACCTTATCAAAAACCACCATTGATGCGTTCGGTCTAGCTATTGTTAGTGATAACTCCTAATCTACTTAAATTGCCTACATATTATTCTCTGTGGGATTCGACCCCAACCTTGTTGGGTTACTATATTTGACAACGTCCGCGTTATACTATTAATAGGTGTAATTTGTGCGTATTAGTATGCAACGATGAGTCTAACCATAGTGTGAATTCTCTCAAATGTAGATTTACAAGTACAGACGGATAAGCGTAGATAATAGGAGGTCGTGCAGGTATGTTAAGGCTCGTCCCTTTCTTTCAAAGGCATGATCGTATGTTATGTTTTTAACTATATATTTCCATGTCCACCTTGATTTCAAAAGCTAGCAGTTCACGACTCAAAGGCATGACTCCTTTCCTGATGAACCATAAATGTTTTCCAAAATGTCCGTATGTTCCGAAACAGAGATGTATGATTCTGTAAGCTCTTATGATAACAGCGATGAACATGTTTTACAATGATAATGATGATGTCAAAGATGAAAATATTTTTTATGATGATGATGATTTTATCCTTAAAAGTCTCAAGTTAAGAGATTAATGATGATGTGAGAATATTGAGCTATCTTCTTGACTTTCTCAATTTTATTCATTGTTGTTGGACTCACCTTATAATAATTGTTCCTTCAAGGTGCGATAGAGCGATGATGATTATTTCATAATATAATCAGAGGTTACCGACCTTACGTCACTCCGATAGAGTTATAGCTTTATTTGGGCTCTCATGATTGCTACTTATGTTATAATATATATATATATATATATATATATATATATATATATATGTATGTATACGGGGGATATAGGGGTAGGCGAGGCATTATAGACGCATGGCTACCTGATCAGCTGGTATATTATGATATCGTCCTGGACACGGGATATATGGTTAAATGGATCGGGTCGTTCGTTCCTCAGCACTATTATGTATATAATATATAGATGGATTGGGCCATTCGTTTCGCGACAAAATGATATGCTTTTGGATCGGGCTGCAAATTCCGCAGCAATTTATGTATATGTATATGAGAAATGTTTTTATGAAAGGAAAGTTAACAATGCATGGTATCCGCCTTAAGAGGCACTCAGATGTGCAGGTCACCCTTTTCCTTCATGATATGTTCCATGTGTCTTATTATATTGTTGTTCATGCCTTACATACTCAATACTCCATTCGTACTGACGTCCCTTCTTGTGGACGCTGCGTTCATGCCCGCAGGTAAACAGGTAGACGCGTCTGGCTTCTAGGAGTTCCACCAGCGGTATCTCGAAAGCGCTCCAATTGTTCCGGAGCTACAGCTTATTGGTACTACTATTGTGTATATATTTGGGCACGGTGAAACCTTGCCCCATCCTCGTGGATTTATGTATCTTATTTAGAGGCTCGTAGACAGACATATGTGGGTAGATGTTTTGTAACCTTGTCCATTCTTATTGTTGTGTAATATTTTGGTAAGGCTTATTGATATATGATTGTGGGCATAACTATGGATAGCTATATTAAGTGAGATGTCCATAAATTATCTGTGTGACCCACCTGGTAGTGAGAAAGGAATGTTAGATCAGAGGTGCTCAGTAAGCAAGTACTAGGTACCCGTCATGGCCTCTAGCGGGGTCGTGACAGATTGGTCGCTGAAACTTAATGATGCTCTGTGAGCGTACAAAATAGCTTATAAAACTCCCATCAGCACATCTCCCTATAAGCTGGTCTTCAGTAAGGCATGTCATCTACCGGTTGAGCTTGAGCATAGAGCCTACTGGGCGATAAAGAAGCTTAATCTGGATTTGGAACAGGCTGGTGAAAAGCGGTTGTTGCAATTGCACAAGTTGGATGAGTTTCGATATCATGCATATGAGAACGTTGTCACGCCCCGAACCATGGCCTGGGCGTAACACGACACTCGGGCCTTGCTTGCATGTGTCCGAGCGAACCTCATGGCTTGCTTGTCAACATGGGCATCAAAACAATATGATCTATATGATGCAATTTAAATGAATCATGAAAATGTAATTTGCGAAATAATGTCTTGAAATTATCTCATAGCATGAAATATCATGCACACATGAAAGCATAACTGACTCTGTGAACTAACATCTGTCTATGAAACCTCTAAAACATGTCTGAATACTAACTACCAAGACATGGCCCTGGACTACCATAAACTGAATACTAATGTAGACTCTATGTTGAACCCCGAGAGGAGTGGGGCTCACCAATAAGCTGATAACTGAAGTGATCCTACTGCGCAAGTGTATGCTCCTGAAAATCGGTATCTGCACCGTGAAGTGCAGGCCCCGGGCAAAAGGGACGTTAGTACATAGTGAATAATACTAGTATGTAAAACCTGCTGAAATGAAGAACATGGTACAACATAGGTATCGGACATGAACTGAAACTGAATGTAACTTGAACATAAGCATGAAACGTGAGTAAAGTCTGAAAACAGTAAATCAATGAAAATACATGTATGTAAAACTGCTTGTAATGTGGGGAACGCTATAGTATAACCGACAACATGATCTGGTACTTGAGTCCTACCAGCAGAACACTCACACCTTGCCAGGGATATGAGATTTAAGTAATAATAAGCATGTAAGGATCCAAACTGCATAATGAAGGTGTTGCCTCCTTGCTGACAACCCTTATCCTACGGTGGCTACATAGTTTCAAGCTATCTGAGCCTTCTCGGTTAACTAAGCAAATCCCAAAAACATGAACATGATATAGTTGGCTAAGAAGCCCATGATTTTCGTGAAATAACATGTAAATAACTTGTAATCATGATTTCACGAAATAAGTTGTAACATGGTTTCATGAAATATCTTGTAATATGGTTTCATAAGATAACTTGTCATAGTCTTGCAAACATGTTCTTGATTCAAGAGTAAATATATATATAATTGACTTAAAAACATGTTTGTAACTTGCTAGATAAAATCATAAAGTCTCATATAAACATAATGAGAACACATGAGGAAGAATTCATGATTCATGGATTAAGCTAGGGTTCCTAATAATAGTAATAGAAGATTAGGAATACAATAACGAATATAGATACCAAATTCATGTACATAAATACATAAATACGGGCTACCAATATGTTGGGTTTAATGCCCTAGGATTTGAACTTCATGGATATCAAGAAACGGAGCATGGGGAAGAACGTAGAGATTCCCACATATGGATGGAAGTTTTACATACCTTAGTTGCTCCAAAACATGAATTAGAGACTTGAGTTTTGGAGAAGATTTCCTAAATCTTGATTCTTGAACCTTGAGATGGGGTTTCTTGAAAATCCTAGATTAGGAACAATAATTTCTTGCTTAGATTATTAGAGTATATGTTAGAATTGAGTTGGAATAATTAGAGTAGGCTTACCTTGGTGTTCTTGATGATGGAAGAGGGTAGGGGGTCATTCTAGGGCTTGAAGGAATGAAAAATAATGATGTGAACTGATACGGACGAATATATACTGTTCTGGAAAATTAAAATTTCCGCCTAGTTAAATACTGGTCGTATTTTGAAATACGGGCCGTATTTTGAAATACGGTCCGTATTTTGAAATACGGTCCGTATTTTGAAATACGGTCCGTATTTTGAAATATGGTCTGCACTACATCTCTTCAGTAAAATTGCCATAAATCTTTGCACAGATGTCCGTTTGACCCCCCACAATATATTGTTGAAAGGTATTTCAAAGCTCTACAACTTTCATCAAGGAAGTTTTCCCAAATTCCAAATACGTTTTGAAATATGGGTCATATTTTGAAATACAGTCCGTATTTAACCATTTGACATCCAAATGCCAAATTCCAGAATGCTCAGAAATCGTTGGTACCAGTTTATGACTCGAATTACGACCCGTATAATGAAGTACGATCACTGTTCATGGGCGTAAACCCCCATATTAAAACTGAACAGGGAAATTCTAATTCCCACATTCTTTATCTGATTTTCTAAGTCTAGGATCATGGTCAAAGCTTTCGTTAAAGGTATGAGGTATTACAAACGCTAAGATGTACAAGGAGCGGACAAAGAGACTTCATGACAAGCGCATCCAACCCCGTGAATTCGAGCCCGGGTAGTTAGTGTTGTTGTATAATTCGCGGCTGAAGATCTTTGGCGAAAAATTGAAGAGCAAGTGGCCTGGACCTTTTGAAGTCGTCCGTGTCACAGCACATGGAGCAGTTGAGTTAGAGCCGCTGAATTTGGATGAGTCATTCTTGGTGAATGGATAACGGGTAAAGCACTACTTTGGAGAGGTCACTGAGCGTGAAAGGATCTCGGTGGAATTAGAAGAGGCTTGAGAGAAGCCTACGTCATGCCAGTACGTTAAATCTGGCGCTTCTCGGGAGTCAAACCGTGTTTGTAAAAAAAATGAAAATATGATAAAAATACAAAAAGTGTCATGCCACGACCTTAACTAAGGCGCTTATTGGGAGGCAACCCAATGTTTTTATAATTATAGGTCACATTTGTTCATGCTGCATGATTTTAGAGTGGCAATTCGGAGAAAAAGGGAAAACACGCACTTAAACAAGGTAGGAATACAAAAAGTCATCCAGGTAAGAAATGACTATGTATGCTGCCTGGGGCATCGCCCCAGGAGACGCACACGTTGCTGCGACGGTGATTTGGATGACGAGAAAAAAAAATGGGGGGATTCTGAAAAAACCCTCTTAGGGCGCCGCCTAGGCACCACTCTAGGGTCTTTTATTTTTTCAGAATTTTCGTGAAAATAAATAAATAAAAATTTAAATCTGAAAACCTTAGAAAACGTACAACCCTTTCTTTCTTTTCTTTTTCTTAAGTTTCTCTCCTTACTCTCTCCCTCTCTAACCCAAAACCCTCCCCAATCCTAAATCCTCAAAACCCTCCTATTATTTGCAAAAATCAAGGTATGTATCCTTCTCCCTCTTTCCTTATGATTAGTTTGAAGGTAAGATTGTTCCATGGCAAACCCATTTCCCCATTTTTCCATTAATTTCGTTTTCCATGAAATATCAGCATGTAATATGTGAAAATTTGTGGAATATGAGGTGTAATGGCCAAAAATTAAGTGTGGGGTGGTGTTAATGTGTGTGTTGGAGTGAATTATTAGAAAAAACCCTAGGTTGCTAAGTGAATGAATGAAAAACATCTTTATGCATGCTAGGTGTTTGTTAAAATGCCAAAAAGAAAGAAAATATGTTGTTAAGGGGCATGAATGTTTGTGTTGTTGAGATAATGTTTTTTACATGCTAGGTGGATATTATGTTGTGAAAAATAATTGTGGGGTGTAGTCTTGTGTTGGAATTGTTTTCATAAAAATTGATGGCCCCTAATGCCATTCGACTATCACTTGCACGAATTGGATAAAATGGGGTAGTCTGAATCCCCGTGATAACACCACCACTCTATTGTCACCATGAGTATAACAATGCTTTAAATGTGGGGTAGACCCTCTTGACTATCGTTGGGCTAATTGGTTTATTTGATTGCAGGAATAATGTCTCAAAGGCCTAAACGAGCAAATACGGGCAAAGCTCCGGCTGCCTTAAGTAGCCGAGCCAAAAACAAGAGGCCTGTTCCCATCGAAGAGGAGGACACAAATAATGCACCGCAGGTTGGAGCAATAGAACCACATGGTCGCTACTGGTTCCAACACTTTGAACCAGCAATTGCCCCCGCTCCTGAAGTTGTCATTGATGCGAACAAGCTGCGCGTTAAGTTCCCGAGCATCCATATGAGTATTTTTTCCTTGGGGTATGCTCGCTTGGCACAAATAGTTGGCCCCGCGAATATTGATATAGTCAAAGAATTTTATGCCAATTGGGAGCCTGGGCTGGATTACGAAATGGAGAAGGAGTATGTCATCCCAATTCGGGGAAAACAAATTTCATTCTCTTACCACACTATCAAATAATGGATGCAAATCCCCGATATGGATCATACTCGCTTTGAGAGGTTCTTGCGTAGGCCTAACTATAGAGAGATTCGCAACACATTATGCGGGTTGGACTCCACAGTCTTATGGGATAGAGATACAGATGGGCGACATAAGTCCTTGAAGAGGAACAACTTTGTACTCGAGGCCAAGGTAATGCTCAGGTTCGTCAACTGTCGGATCATGCCAACCACAAATGATACTAACGTTTCCAAATTGAGGTGTTGCTTTGTCTATTTTCTCTTGAATAATATGAACCTCAACACGGGCAAGGTGTTGTTGGATGAATTTCCAAAATGAGGAATTAGGGAAAAGGGACACCTCTCTACCCCAGCATGTTGTCCCAGATATTGCACCAGAAGTTTGATGTGCCTACCAATACAGGGGTCAATTTTGAGATGCCCCACCCGGATAAATCTTTTGATATCACAGCCATCAACCCGGCAAAAAGTGGCTCGACATCCCTCATGTTTGAGCAGCGGACCAACTGTAAGGATGTTAATTACTAACCTGAGGGTGAGAATGGAGTAGGGGGAGGCAAGTAAGGAGGAACTTCAGTAGATGGCCCCACTAGATTCCACCACGAGGACCTTTCTTGTCCTTGATGACATCTCCGAGCTTCCACCGGATGAGGATGCCAACTCTGTTGATGAGGATGACCAGTTCTATGGAACCACCGCTACTGGTGCCGAGTCGGACTAGGCCCTAGTGGGCCCCAGGGAGTATCTCTCGCCTTACTTTTATTTTTATCTTTTCGTATGCATTGAGGGCACTGCATGAAAGTAAGTGTGGTGCTGGAGTATGTTTCGAGATAGAGGATGCTTATGCCTTAGGATTTTTTTTTTAGGATCTAATTTTAGTTTATTCTTCCTTTCTAATTAGGAAGACTTGAAAAAAAAAAATTCCTTCTAGTTTTAGTAAGCTTTTGGTAGTGGCATAAGTCATCCGTTAGGATTTTGCTTTTGTTAATTTTTTTAGTCAATAGAAAGGGCTTTTCCTGATGACGGGTGGATGACAACCTGCTTGAGGCAAGATTAGTCTATAGGAATGACCATTCAAATGCTAGGTGCTCAGCCTAGGTGAAATATTGGCAATGTGAGCTACTCTTGATTTTGATTTCAAAGCATGCCGTGACCTTTCTCGAAATACTAAATTCTTAGTGCTTGACTCATGTATGACCCACTTGGCATTGATTGATATGTTGTTGCTTAAATTAAGGAACAATATGATCCTTCTTGTGTTGATTTTGTGCCAATATGTGTGTAAGGAATTAATATGTATCCATGTTGGTATTGATGTCTAGAACTTGCCCCGTGTGTTCGTGAAGCGAAATCGAGCGTGTTGTAACTTAGGAGGTGATAGAGGCATTTCTTTGAATAGCCTAAATTTTGACTTGTTCCGACCAACCCATGCATGTATATGTTACCCTAGTTAGCCCTGTTGAGCCTTTAGCCTTTTTCTTTGATAACAATTGATAAGCCACACCCTTTCGTTTGTTTAGCCTATTGTTGATCCAATATACTCCTTGAGCACTTTATTAATGAAAAGATGTAATTTGAGTTAGGAGTTGATGAAAAGGTTAGTGTTAGTTGGTTGAGATCTAGTTAAGTCTATTGTTGCACTTAAAATGAAGCAAGCTCACTTGTTAGTTAGGGAGAAATAAAAAAAAAACTGAACTGAAAAGAAAGAAAAAAAATATGCAATGAGCTGGTTGTTATGGATAAAAATTTCCCCTCTAACTTGAAATTGTTGAGTAAAATGGTGCTTAATTATGATGAATGACTAATATAGATTGGGTGGTTGGTTCTAAAATAGGTGAACAAGGAAAGTGAACAAAATGGAAATGTTGTATGTATTAAAGTGCTTAGGGAGGTTAGTCACTCCTATCCAAATGATTCCTACCCGTCCCCTAGCCTACATTACAACCCTCTTAAATCCTACTTGATCCTAGGTTCAATATGCTTAGATTAGTAAAGCGGTTACACTACGGGCCAGCTTATGGTATATGTCGTATCTAGCATGTGATGTTCTTTGTGAGAGTGAGCGTTTCTTGTTGAATTCATGTCCTTTGAACGATGTCTACTTGATTCTTGTGAGATATATGGACAACTCTCTTCTTGTGAGGGCACTTAGTTGACAATAGAATGGTGAAATGTTCGATTCATGGTTAAGTAGCATGATCACCTTGTTTTTAAGTAGTGTCTTTGAGTCATGTTGTTCTTGAAAGAAAATTTGTTTTTGAGAAGGTTAGTGGTTGTTTTAACAAAAATTTTGATCTTTGGCATGTCTTTTGAGAGAATTTGCTCAAGTGATTGTTTTGAGAAACGTTATTGAAATAGCCATATTTAACCGAAACCTGAGCAGACCTATTTGGATGGCATGATTGTGAATATGGTAGACTGGTGTAGGTAAGTGTTTGCTCGAGGGCGAGCAAAGTCTAAGTGGGGGTGGTGATATTTGGCACAAATATTGATATTTAGCGTCACTTTACCTCTCATTCTTAGTACTTTAATCGCAATTTCTATGATGGAATCGTTGTATTCGCGCTTATGTTAGTATGGTTTGTGTGTTTAGGTACAATGAGGACAAATGACTAGAAACCGAGCAGTTTGGTCAAGTTTTGGAAGCAAGTACCAAGTGTGCACGAGAAGGAGCAAAGAAGGGAGCTGGACGAAACAAGAAACTGAAAAATCCCTCCTAGGCCGCCGTCTATGCACAATGGTCAGATGATGCACAGGAAATGAAGACACTGAAAAATACCTCTTAGGGCGGCGCACCAAGCCATTTTGTGCGGAAGTTCTCCCGGTTCGACCGGGATTAGGATTACTTAATTTATTTTTTGCCCTAGACTATAAATATACGTTTTATTTAGCTGAAAATGGTGTGCTGGGATATTTCTAAGACTTGTAAGCCACCGTTCTAATTTCTCTCTCTAGGTTTATTTTATTTTTCATCTTTTAAAACCTAGTTTCTTCATGAATTCTTATGGTTCATTAAGAATCATGAGTAGCTAAATTTCTTAATTCTAGGGTTGTGGCGAAAGACATTATAGTTGGTTTGACGACAATTATAATCTATTGATTTTTCATATTTTGGGTTGCTTATTTATTCTTGATCTTAGTTGTTTGATTATCTAGCAAATAGTTAGACACTATCTCTGGTGCGTAAATTAGACTTGAGAAAGGGGATTCACGTACGTAATAAGAATAAATAGAGTTTGTTCGTTTTAATCGATTCGCTACTGAGGATAGAGATATACCCTTTAGCCCTGCTTAGTTGAATATGGAGAATTAAATGCGTTCTTGTTACCTCTGATGACCATAGAGATAGGCGTTATAGTAACATCTACTGGCTTGTGAGTAGTTCGAGAGAATATCATAAAGCTATGATTAACCCGTCAACTAGTAACCCAGTAAATAAAATAGGTGGAATTGTCCGAAGATTAACTAGATTGTCGAAAGCCATAACCCTGGATCTTTCTCTCATCTGATAAATCTTACAGTCTTTGTCAAAATATTCTCAGTCACAAAAACATCCATCACAAATTGTTTACTTTTCAGTTTTAGTTTAGTTACAATAAACACCTTGATTTTCACCTTCTTGAATAGTTTTATTCAAATTTGAATTAGCTAAACAATAGAATCTAAGTCTCTGTGGGATCGATATCTGGACTTATAAGTTCTATATTACCTGTATGACCACGTATAATTACGTGTGCATTTGGGAGTAACAGTGCTAATCCCAATGACCACCAAAGTCAATAACACACGCTCTCAACATGTCCTTGAGCACCTGTATGGTCCGCTCGGACTGGCCATCGGTCTGGGGATGGAAAGCTGTACTAAAGTACAATCGGGTATCCAACTCCTCATGAAATGCCCTTCAGAATTGGGAAGTGAAGATAGTACCATGATCAGATACCACAGAAATAGGGATCCATACAATCTCACAATATCTCGAATATACATCTTGGCTAATTTCTCCGTGGTATAGGAAACCTGAACCTGAATAAAGTGAGCGGACTTGGTCAACCGATCCACTATCACCTAAATAGAATCAAACTTTCCAAGGGTCTTAGGAAGACCCGTGAAAAAATCCATGGTAATCCTCTCCCACTTCTACTCGGGAATGACCATCCTCTGAAGCACCCTACCGGGTCGCTGGTGCTCATACTTTACCTGCTGACAATTTCCACACTTAGCCACAAAATCAACTATATCTCTCTTCATACGACGCCACCAATAGTGCTATCTCAAGTCACGGTACATCTTAGTCGCTCCCGGATGGATGGAATAGCGAGAACTATGGGCCTCAGACAAAATCAACTAAATCAGATCACCAATACGAGGAACACACATGCGTCCTCTAATCCTCAGAATCAAACACGGCCTCCTTGGCCTTCCCTCTCGAAACCCTACCTTAGATCTTGCTCAACTGAGCATCCTCAAACTGATGAGCCTTGATCCGATTGAATAACGATGGTCTCGCCTCTATACAAGCCAAAATCCTGCCCGGGGCTGAAATATCAGGAAGAACGAAATTGTTGGCCAGAGTCTGAACATCCCTAGCCAACAGACACTCGAAAATAATCAATCGAGCTAAACTCCCCATACTCACTGCCTTGCGACTCAAGGCATCCGCCACCACATTGGCTTTACCAGGGTGATATAGAATAGATATGCCATTGTCACGACCCAGCTAGGGGCCACGACGGGTACCTGGGGCTAGCCACCGAGCACCATTCGTTCTGCTACTCATCTTACTCATTCAATGCTCTTTTATCGATTTATACTTAGGACATAATAAAAATCATCTTTTCATTTTGAGAACACAAAAACTCTTTTATATGCATAAGCCTCTCGGCCATCCAAATAATATATACATGTACATTAGAGCATCTCGTGAGACCATCTACCCCACACTGCGCATCTACGAGACTCTACTGGA
This sequence comes from Lycium barbarum, assembly GCF_019175385.1. NCBI lineage: Eukaryota > Viridiplantae > Streptophyta > Magnoliopsida > Solanales > Solanaceae > Lycium > Lycium barbarum. The sequence goes on along the minus strand of NC_083339.1, from coordinate 15,111,608 downwards.
GTACTGAACATAGGGAGGGGACAAGACCCCGTCATGCCCAAAAATACATATACATAACTATATACACAAAAGAATAATCAAGCACCTCCGGGACAAGGGAGTGCTTCCAATCAGCTGACAGCTACTACGGGTCTGGATCGAGCTCTCCTGCCTGTCTACCTGTGGGCATGAACACAGCGTCCAAAGAAAACGGACGTCAGTACGAACATTGTACTGAGTATGAGAGGCAGGAACAATGAAATAAGTTAATGATATAGAGAAGATACTCATATGGAACATCGGAATCTAACTGCCAAGTATAAGAAAACAAATCATGTTGTCTTACTCATGCTCATCATCATATCATATCATCTATGCATCATGTATAAACTGCCCGTCCATATCGGATCGGTGTGATAATCATAACATGAGCCCGCGTCCAGGCCTCCCGCGTCCGGGGTAACATCTCATGCCGCCCACTAGTGGTGTCTGGCTATGGTGTATAGCATAGCTGCCCGCCTTGGCGGTGACTGCCCGGCCGAATCGGCGCGGTGTAATAGTAATATCATCATATGCTCATCACAATATGCTTATCTTATCATAATACATACTCTATCGGGGTGACGTAAGGTCGTGATCCCCCGATTGCATTATGGAACAATCATGGACATTCTGCCTCACCTTGAAGGAATTAGCATATAAGGTGAGTGTAAGTGATAAATAACATCATTAGACTTTCTATACTTTAACTCATTACCTTGTGTAGCTAATTATAGACATAGGATCATGGATAAGAAACAAGTTACGCTATAGGATTCATGTCATTAGAAAGAAGGGAATAGCCTCACATACCGTTAATGTTTAACTAAACTATCGCTCGCTTGTTCTCCTTCGATATCGCGTTTCTACCTTCAAAAGAGGATTCGCATTTACGTTGGTTAATCGACTATAAGAACGCACTACTATTTCTAGAGACAATTGGGCATCACTTACTTTGTTTACACTACTTTTCCCATATTTCATGTCAACTTCCAACACCCACAACAACAATTACGATATAGCAATCAACAATCATCATTCATATACAATGACCACGATCCACCATTTCTCTTCATTTTTCCCACATTTATGGTTTTGGGTTCACTATCGTATTTTCTCATGTATCACACTTATCTCATGGTTTACATGTCATTTATAACGTATTCATACTTACAACACACTAACATTCATGATTCAATATAACTACCATTCACTCATTTATGACCCATTTGCTATGCTTTTCTACAATTCGGGTGTCTTAACCTTCCAATACCTTAAACAACATGAAATGGTCATGAAACTTACCTTAGATGATGGTTGAACAAGCTTTGAATGGATCTACTCCTCTAGCACCAAAACCCTACTTCACTCTTTTTTGGAACTTCTTGGTTTGGATGAACTTCACTTGAGTTTCACACACTTTGTTTCATGGATTTAATGTTGTTGATCATTGATTTCCTTGTTATTCTTATGGTTGAAGTGTTAGGAGAATTTTCTAGGGAGTTCTTGAGTGGTGTAGATGAGAAAATGAAATGAAATGAATGAAAAGGGTCCCTCATAGTAATCACAAAATCTGATTTTTTATGAACAGTAGTCGGGATGCACAGTGGTCGTAAAGCCCACTTTACGGGTCGTATTATGGTTTACGGTTCGTCCTTTGCAACTGTATTTAAGCATATCAAAACCAGAAAGGCATGCTGGAGATCATGGCAGTTTACGACTCAGTTTACAGGCCGTATTTCAATTTACGGTCCGTATTCCAAGTCGTTTTTAACCATTTGAAGCATTTGACAGAAAGTTGATATTTTTGAAAGGTTGGAGGACGATAGCGGTTAACGGTCCGTAAATCACTTTACGGGCTGTATTCCACTTTACGACCAACTGGATCAAAGTGCCAACCTGCAACTTTTCATTGTACGTTCGCGGGGAAATTTCCAAGGTGTAACAGCCATAGTCCTTCAGGAGCTCCATCCATCGACACCGCCTGGAATTAAGATCTCTTTGGGTAACATATGCTGAAGGCTATGGTGATCGGGAAAAACCTCACAACGGACACCGTACAAGAAATGCCTCCAAAGCTTTAAGGCAAAGACTATGGCCAACAACTTCAAATCATGGGTAGGGTAATTCTTCTCGTGAACTTTTAACTGACGGGAAGCATAAGCTATCACTCTACCCTACTGCATCAAAACTGAACCCAAACCCATACGGGAAGCATCACAATAAACAGCGAAGTCCTTACCTTCCACGGGTAAGGCTAGGATCGGTGTTGTGGTCAAAAGAAGCTTGAGTTTTTGGAAGCTCTCCTCGCAGTTATCCGTCCACTGGAAGGGCACATCCTTCTGTGTCAATCTGGTCAAGGATGAAGCAATGGTAGCAAAACCTTCACAAAGCAACGGTAATAACTGGCTAAACCCACAAAACTACGAATCTCAGTAACCGTAGTGGGCCTCGCCCAACCCTTCATAGCCTAAATCTTCTGTGGATCAACCATAATCCCCTCCTTGGACACCACATGGCCTAAGAATGCTACAGACTCCAACCAGAATTCACACTTAGAAAATTTAGCAAACAAGCTATGTTTCTTCAACAACCCAAGGATGGTACAAAAATGGCTCTCATGCTCCTCCCTACTCTTGGAATATACCAAGAAGTCATCAATAAATACAATCACAAAAGAATCAAGGAACGGCATAAAAATGCCATTCATCAAGGTCATAACTGCAGTCAGGGCATTGGTAAGCCCGAAAGTCATCACTAAAAACTCATAGTGGCCATATCTCGTGTCAAAGGCTGTGTTTAGAATATCCTCCGCCCTGATCTTCAACTGGTGATAGCCGGACCACAAATCAGTCTTCGAAAACATCGAAGCACCCTGAAGCTGGTCAAACAGATCATCAATACGAGGCATAGGGCAATTGTTCCGGATTGTGACCTTGTTCAACTGGCGGTAATCAATACACATCCTCATGGTTCCATCTTTCTTTTTCACTAATAATACTGGAGCACCCAAAGGGGAGACGCTCGGTCTAATGAACCCCTTGCTAAATAAATTTTGTAATTATTCCTTAAGCTCCCTCAACTCGGCAGGTGCCATCCGATATAGTGGGATGGAAATGGGACGAGTGCTTAGGTCTACGTCGATACAGAAGTCAATATTGCGATCGGGTGGCATACCCTGCAAATCTGATGGAAATAACTCCACGAACTCGCTCATAATAGGGATAGACTCAAGGGGTAGAGATACAACAGTCTATTGGGAACATGCGCTAAATATACTAAACACCCCTTACTTACTAACTTCTTCGCCCAAAGAAAGAAAATGATCTTCTTCGGAGCGGGACTAGGAGTACCTCTCCACTCAAGCCTAGGAATACCCGGCATGGCTAAAGTAAATGTCTTAGCGTGACAGTCCAAGATCGCATAATAAAGAGAAAGTCAGGACATACCTAATATAATATCAAACTCCACCATATCAAGAATCATAAAATCTACCCAAGTTCCGTACCCTATAAAATTAACCAAACAAAACCGGTAGACTCGATCAACAACCACAGAATCTCCGATCGGAGTAGACACATGAACAGGTATATCTATGCTATCACAACGCACATACCAACCAACGACATGAAATGCAAATACATATCAATAATTGGATCCATGATCAAATAATACAGATGCTGCTCTATGACGGACAGAAATAGTACCTGAGATTACAGCATCAGAGGCCTCTGCCTCGGGCCTACCAGGAAATAAGTAATAATAGGCTCCACCATGCCCAGTCTGAAATCCCCCTCTCGCACTCTAAGTACCACCTCTAGCTGGCTGGGACCCACCTCTAGAATCATTGGAAGTACAGCGGCCTGACTGAGCACTGCCTCTCTGAGAAGTCCCGCCTCGTCTACTGGATTGATACAGGAGTCCTTGGCGGCTGATAATCCCGCTTAGGTCGAGGACATCTCCTGGCAACATGCCCAAACTCTCCACAAAGGTAATAGGTAAGAGGAGTCAAGTGCTGAAACACGGAGGCTGAAAACCTGGATGAAGCAGTCCTGTCCACTGGTCTGGAGAAAGAACTCTTGGGAGCTCTCTACCTAGGTGACTCACTAAAGAAAGTCGGTAATGCTGAATGCATGGGAGGACCGGAGTAGGGCTGAACTGGCCTCAAAAACTGACCGGCTCCTATCATACCAGAACCCTCAAAACTGCCGGTCTTACGTGGCCTCTTGTCACCACCACTAAAAGCACGAGTCTTAGCGCCTTCAACTATAGAAGCATGCTCAATAATGGTCTGGAGGGAAGCCCCCATAGACTCCATCTAAAGACAGAGAATCTGTAGAGAGCCCACTAGTTCTCCAACAAAGTACCTAATCCTATCGGCCTCGGTAGGGATCAACGGAGTAAAATAACGGGCCAAATAGAGAAAACAGGTCATATAGGACTCCAAGGACATGCCCCTCTGCTCAAGGCGTAAAAATCGCTCCCTACGAGCCTCTTTCAAAGACCGGGGCACATACTTCTCAAGGAAGGCTCGGTAGAACTGAGTCCAAGTCAAAAGAGGAGAACCCTCAGGTCTGCACGCCACAAAATACCTCCACCACCTCTCCGCGTCGCTGTGAAACTGGTAGGACACATAATCAACACCGTGGGTCTCCACTATCCCCATACGGTGCAGCAACTCATGCATATCAAGAATAAACTCACAGGCATCCTCAGACAAACTACCAGAGAACCTCGGTGGCTCTAACATCCTGAACCTCTCCACCAAGTCCTGATCAGCCGTAGTCATAACGGCGCCCCCAATGGCCCCAATATCCTCACCAGGGGCGAGTATCGTATCAATGCAAGGAGCCATATCTGCGGCGGGATGTACTACCCACGCAGGTCTCTGCTCAGGGGTCTGCGCCTCAACCCTAGTCTGTGAACCCCCGTCGGGTATAGTAATGCCGGCGGTCGCCTGCTGAGCATCGAGATGAAGCAATACTCTGGCCATAGTATCATGCATGGCCTGATAAGAAGTAACCTCAGGATGTGTCCTTGCTAAGGCCACACCATCCTCTGTTGGCTGGTCTCTACCCGACTGATACTCGGGCTCGAGAGATGCAGTGCAATAATGGTATGAATGCAATGCAATGCCATGCAAATGAGGTGTACACATATACTCCGGACGAAAATATTGACGTCTCAGTAGCACAAGCCAGCGTGACTCGTGAAATCTAAGTGCCACCTGTCTCGGATCTTTGTCCAACAGACAGACATAACCCCGGATCTTTTCCCACGGGGGGAGTCTCACCGGCACCACCCTGGGGGACCTGTGGATTCCATGCTCTAACAACGATTTCGTGATATCATCGGAATCGGCCATGCAATAACGATGCCGGAATAAATCATTGGGCATCAGCCATCTTACAGACACTCAAGAAAAAGAGTCTGTCAAATGTCATTTTCACACAACAATTGATTCCGGAATTGAACCTTAGACATCGACCTTCTCACAATCACTCAAGTAAATGAGTTTATCAAATTCATATAATCAATGATTCTGGAATGGATCTTCGGACATCGGCCTTTTCATAATCGCTCAAGTAAAAAGTTTATCAAAATATCAATTCCGCTCAATCAATGATACCGGATCATTACCGGATATCGTCCATGCATCATGAATATGAGAGAATGCGTGCAATGCATATGTAAATCGATCAAGTTCAATATCACAAGTACCACAACGGTGTACGCCAACAACGTATCACATCGCAATACCAACAGCGGGTATGCCAACATATATCAATAACTTAAGTACCAACAGTGGGTACGCCAACAACGTATCACATCACAATACCAACAGTGGATATGCCAACATATATCAATAACTCAAGTACCAATAGTGGGTACGCCAATAGTATATCCAAGTACAAATAGCAACAACGGGTAGGTCAGTTCTATCCAAATTAAGACGACAAAACAACATTCGACATCTATCAACTACACATGGCATCGATCCAACACAACTGAACAATCAAGGCACACATAACGGGGTAGCTAGTCCCAACACACATCAAGGCCCAACTTAAGGCAATATCCATCCCAACTTCATACCCGAATATTCACATGTTATCTCTGACATTATAATCTAAATATGTGATTCACTATATGAAGTCTTACCAAAGGTAAACCATAACCTACCTAGATCGCCGAACCACAACACCAACAACTCACTACTTTGCCTTGCCCTTCAGCTGAAGCTCAGAACCAAAGTAGTCTAAGAATAATCGAATTCTATATTAGAAATCATGAAGAATAATACTAATATTGCTATTATTTCAATTAGGTCTATTCTAACCCTAGAAATTGGGGAAACAGGTCCTCAAAGGAAAAAACGGGAAATTCGGGGGCAAATTACTAAATTAAGTACTAGGTAATCATAATCCAACTACTAATTGTTGATTTATCTTAAGGATTAGCCTAATTTTTTATTTCAAGCAAAACCCCAAAATGGGTATAATCCCTAAGTCTTTGATTCTGAAATTCAACACTAAAAGTGGAAGATATATGATTAATAGGCTTAGTCAAAATCTAGCATAAACATCATCACTTTCCTCATACATGAGCCTAAGGGAAAGTTCATCAAAACCCTCTTTCAAATTCAATCTTTAAGGGATTGTTAAAGGGAAGGGGGAAATCTAAGATGATTGTGATTAAGAAAAAGTAAACGATTAGGCAAGGTTTACCGCCAAGAATTTCTCCAAAGTATCTCCAAGAACTGTGCACCAAGGCTCTAATATCGAAAATGGGAAATAATGAGGGTCTAAGACTTATTAAACCACACTTAATGAAAAATAACTGCCCGTCACTGCCACGGCGGTAGAGATGTCGCTACAGCGGCACTGCTACGGCTATTAGGAGACCACCATAGCGGTATGGCCAACAATACACATAGACGCCCCAGTGGCCAACACACCACAACAACAGTGCTGCTGGGTCGGCACTGGAGCAACCATTGCAGGCACCAAACACTAGAATCTCCCATTTTTCTAAGTCTTCAATCGAAATCCTGAGTTATTCCCGAGGCCATCTGCTCACAAACCAAACACACAGACCCACACAAAAATACACTACGAACGCACTCGTGGTCTCGAAATTTCCAACGGGGGCCTCGTTGACCGAGTTAACCCCCGATGCCTCATTGTCAATTTCTCATCCCAAGTCTCAAAATGCATCTGATTGCCTTGGGAACCAAACCAAATAAACATAGAAGTTCTAAACGACCATCCGGACCTCTCAGAATCGACGAAATTGCGAAAAAGGTCCGTTTTCCCAAAAGTCAACTTTGAGTCAACCATTTTTCACTTTAAGCCTATACTGTCACCAAAGTTGCCCGAATCCGGTCTAGACACCTCGAAAAGCATGTAAACAATTTTCTCGGGTCAAGCTAATAAATGCTCGGGAACGGGCAAAAATGCCGAAGAGACTATCACGACCAAACGGGTAGTTACAATTTTGAATTTCTTGTGTTTTGGGCCTGCAGTTCTGGTTCGTTTGTTTTGGCTGAAATCTAAGTATACTATTCTACATTTATACGCATATATGTGTGTCTACAATGTGATTATATTTCTTCCTTAGGTCCTTGTTAATTAATTGTTTAAGTATAGATACCCTCTAATATTTCCTTCTTACCTCTTTGTTGCATAGGACGTCGTTACGGGCCATTTGGGCAATCTTCGGTTGAATAAACTTCTAGGGCCTGAGGTCCAACATTCTTTCTTGATTGAATTCGAGGAAAATATGAAAAGGATGCTAATATATTGAAGGCCCAACCATGGGTGAAAATGGTCCATGAAGGCCCAATAATGGGTGAATATTGTCAATATTTATGTAGATGGGTTTGCTAAACCCATCAACCATTTCCTCTCTTCTTTTTCATATGCTATATGTATGTGTAAAACATACTTGTGAAATATTGAAACCCTTATGAATGCTTAGAACTTAGGAAAACGTTAGTATTATTAGGAAGTCGCTCGAATCATTTTCCAAATTTGGCTAATTCTTAAATACAAGCATGAAATTGGTATCTATTTTTTCAAAATGTTTTCCTTGAGTTTAAAACCGTTTTTTGACAAGTATGGACTAAGATTTGTTTGAAACTAAGTTATAAAGTTTTGGGCTTCTCCACTTTGCAAAATCCAGAAACAAACGGATAAGAAAGAAAAATCATTCTTATCGACTGTCTTCAAAATTGCATAACTGGTTTTGCCCTTTAGGCTTTAGTATTAAATTGAATTGAAAATTCGATTGCACAGTCGATTTGGGCCTAGGACTTATTTATAAAAAAGGGAATAATTTGGATTATGATTTAGAAACTAAGTTTTCAAATTTTAGCCAACTTAAAGGAATCTGGTAACAATGTTTGTTTGGACTTAAAGAATAACTTTCAAAAAAAGAGGAAAAAAAAAAGGCTTTTGGGCCAAAAGCCCAACATAAGGGACGAAGATAAAAGGAATTATACTTTGGCCAAATTTTGAGTAAGATGGCAATGGCACAAATGTGACTTGACCTATTTGGGCTTCAATAAAATAAAAATGGACTTAATAAACTTTATACTTTCCTACTACATACTTATACTAAAAAAATAGGAGATATACTCCATATTTTCTTATATATGTATAATTAAAACCTATAAGAACTAACCTCATTTTATTATGACCAAAATAGGGTGACTCTACTTGGGAGAAACCCCGAGAGTGTCTTGGTCCGGCAACAAAGTGAGTTGAACACTTATACGAGTTTTGAAACCAAAAACCCCCTTTTGTAAGGGACATTTTTATGAAATTTTCAATTTATGATAAAGAATGACATTTTTGCAATAAAGTAAACACCCTTAAGCAAATAATTACACTAATCATACATTGAAGCTCGTAGTTAACCGTATTCTACGGATTATTAATACTAGGGTGCTTAAAATCTTTCCTAGGAGATTACGATAACCCTTACCTCTAACTCTGGTATAAAAAGAATTTTTCTGGTGTTTGAATAAGTCCTTTTAACTCAGTTTTCTAATTTCCCTTAAATAAATTAGGTGGTGGCTCTAAAAATACTAAAATTCAATTAGAGTACCAAAAACGTCTTAGTAGTTTTTATGCAACCACGTAAAAGTGAATCGTAACAGATGGCGACTCTGCTGGAAAATTTTCTAGGTTCTAACCATAAGGGTTTCAATATAATGTGATTTTAATTGTAATTATTTGCCTAAGTGTTTACTTTTTCACAATTAGAAACTGTCATTCATTTCATATCATAAATTCTTCCACTCCTGGCAAAAAGCATGGTTTCAAAGGGAATACACCGGCTTGCAGTCTAGCCTTCACTAAAAAACCCGAAACACTCTTTCTTTGGAACACAGAGTTGGTGTGCGACCACCCAACAGCCGACAACGGTTCACCCCGAGTAGTCCGCTCGGGTCCAAAGTCAATTCCAAAAGTCCACTCTTGCATAAGCCTAGGTTAGAGCTAAGCCAAATCCAAAGATAAACTAGATTGGGTTTGGATATTTGAGACATATCTGAACCCGTTAGGAAGACTACTCCATGTCAAGTACGTTCTATGACCCAAAAAACACCACATCTTATATTACGTGCTAGTTAGAAACATGTAATATGCCTATGTGTTAAACCATTGCCTATTTGGGGGCAATTAACCTTATCTTTGTTTTTTAGATGTCTATTGACTTGGAATTCGACATGGTTAACACCCCAGACATACTACACATATTGTAGGGCCAAATGACTCAAGAGGAGAGAAAGGGTATTTCTTGCCATCTATGGAACTTTACCTCTGTAATGAAGATGAAGGGTTGTTAGGAATTGATAGAAGTGATCACTAGGTTTTGGGACAGAGATAGAATGGTTTTTTGCTTTGGGGATAATGTAGAAATTGCCCAGACTTTGGAAGAATTAAGAGATGTCTTGACTAGTGTAGGATCGGGCCTAAAAAGGAGAAAGAAACCCGACAGAAACACCCTAATCCCAGAAACATCTACCTACTCCTAAATACTCAAAATACTTTCCCTATCCAATGCTTAGTGGGCACATGGACCATCCATACCTTTTAGAGAGCTATAAAAATGGTTTGATAATCTAAGCGAATTTGTGGAACACTTGGGTGAATTTGAAACCTATGCTAAGTGGTTAGCCACATGACCCTTAGCTTTTGCCATTAGTTTCTTGGGACTTATGGTCTTTCCCAAAGATTGATCTATATCCATAGATACCCGAGTCATCTCAGTCACCCATGTCGTCTTTTACGGCATAACCCACCAAGAAGAGACCAAATATTTTGGCCTAACCCCTATCATCCTAGCCGATATGGGTCGAGCCCTAATCCTATGCAGAAACCACTATAAATAATTCCAAGGATGCAACTTACTCCTACAATAGTGGATCCCAAAGTTGGGGGTAGCCAATACCTAAGCAATCCAGCAGAAAAGGACGGTCTTTTTAACTTCTATTCAAATTTCAAGGACCAAACCAAGCGGAGTTGGACCTTCACTTTTTCTAGACTAAGAGAAGAAAGTGTTCAGTAGATGTTTAATGACTTTATGTCTGGCATGGTTGTGATCAAGGGTAGAAAATGTGCATTCTTACCGCTCATGGGAATTCGAGGGATTCGCCCTTATGCACCTTCTAAAGTCTTGAGGAAATTTGGGAGGACCCAAATCATACTCCAAGTGGGGAACATGGGGATTTCATCATTGACTAAGACGGAGATAAGACTCTGAGAGCAGGGGATTATTTGCGCGAGTGGAAGGGTCGCATGACCTGAGGTCCTGATACCTTAGCTCCTGACAGGTTTCAACTGGGTTGTGAAGAGGAGTATAAAGACTTACAATGCACTCTCTCTCCCTGGCCTATCCTTTAAAGTTGTGTGCAAGACAAGGATTCCAAGACCAATATCAAAGCCCGCCTAGTTCAAAGAAGAGCCGATGATAGAGATGCTAAGTATTTGGAGAAGATTGAGCATGATCAAGCTACTATAGCAAGCTTGAGACGTGAGTTAGAGCTCACTCATGCCTGCCTGATTGAGTTCGATGACTAGGTGAAGAAGACTTTAGATGATGTTGTCGCGATGAGCTTCATACATAAGGGTTTTCTTATGAAGCCCACATTGACATTGGCCCATCTCTACATCCAGACTACCCTCTAAATTGCGAAAAAGGCAAGGATTGATCGAGCCTCATCATTGGCCATAGGAGGACACTTCTGCTGATTTACTTTATGCACTATCTTTACTTTACTCCTTTGTACCTCTCTAGGGAATATTATTATTATTATTATTAATGATTATAGGGAAATGGTTTGATATAAATAACACATTTATGTTTTAAACGATTAGAATGACTTGTTTCAAAAAGGTTTAGGAACGCTAGTAGTATACTTATTAATATTACTTTACGTGCTTATTTTCTTCATATGTCCCATTTAAATGCTTGATTGATCTCGAGTACCGACCACTACCCAGAGAAAAATAATGAAAATATACCAAAATAGCTATAGGCCCGTACTAAACTTAGCTACATTCTCAGAGGTTGAAGTGGACGCTATAGCGCGAGGCTAGGAGAGAAGGTAAGGGTTCACTTCTCTAAAAGATTCAGGACCTAGAAAGGAAGATCCAGGCGGTTAAGGCCAAAATCAAAGAGGCCGATGAGTTGATGGATTCAGTGGAAAGCCCGCCCAAAGAACATGCTGCGATCAAACATCAGGTTGAGAGTTCCTTGGACAAAGGCAAAAGATATATCCCGGGGCATATATTTCAATTTAAGGGGCAATGAGATGAGGACCAGGAAGTAAACTCTGACCCTTTTGAACCAACTTAGCCATCAAGAGAGGTCGTCTCCGTCACTTCTGCAAATCGAGAGAGAGAGTTGGAGGAGTGAATAGAGTTTGTTTGCCCGGCATCGCGAGCCTGGTGGGCGATTGCACTCAAGGTCGTAGCCTGCCCTTACCGCGTCTCGCCAAGGCATGTGACAAGTGAAGAAGTCTTCGACAAACTCAAGAATATGGGAGTGGCATGCATTTTCCATGAGAGGTTACCGCTTTGTGCCCTGGTCTTTGCACACAAAAGGTGTCCATTTCATCAAGAACAGTCAAGCCATACCACTAATAAGTGCTTGGCCCTCAGAAAGAAAATTATAAGGTTAATTGGCGACAAGACTGTCACCAAGCTATGGGGGCCCATTCATTATTGGTCCACGACAGTGTTTCCCCAACTGAGGGAGTCACGCACACTGTCTTCAAATATTCATATGCTAGAATTTTCTAGAAGTTGGCAATTACTGGGAAATTCTTCCCAATCAGAGTTCGAAAAGCTCAGTCTGAGGGTACAAGTTGAATGAAGATGTGCCTTTACCATTCCGGGACCCTTAGGCATAACATTGAGGAATGTGAAGCCTTTAAGTTCGATCTAGAACATCTAGTTCATACGGCAGCACTTGGGTGGTGCGCTCACCCCAGTACTAGGATTTAGAGCCTTTGGGCCGGGAAAAGGGTTGAAAGGACAAATAACCCGTTCTGATCTCAGGGAGAGGTCATCTTTTGGGTATATTTTAGGGAATCCCATTGTTGACACCTAATTTTTGACATCCCATAATTAACTTTAACTATTCAGAAACTGTGGATATCAAACCGAGTGAAGTGTGTATTTTCTACATATCAAAATGATTTTATAAAATCATTTAGATAAAATTTCGCCATTTTTATTTAATAAAATAACTCATAAAATTATGAATCATTTAGAAAATAATTTTCATATTTTTCAAGAAAGCATAATCTGAAACAGTTGTCTATTTAATTGATAAAATTCTCAGAAAGTCAATTAACAAGCATTTCACTCTGATTGATTTAAGGGATCTCATTAATTGAATGAACTAATCGTTTTTACCCCCTCAATCCTTAATTTGCATATTCAATATGCATTTGTACAAATTATCAGAACTAATCATAATTAATCAAGTGTTTAATTACGGTTAAATTCCATAAATTATTTACTATGGCTACAATTGAAATAATCAATTGTTAAGTTTAATTCTGGCCTTACTAAAATAGCAAATTTTTATGGTTTTAGTCAATCAGTGTCATTATCGCAAAACTATCCTTAATTGCCTTAATTATTTTTATTATGGCCATTATTGAAATAGCCAATCCGTGGTTCAAGACAATTAAGGTCATTATTGCAAAATCAGCTTTTTAATGGTATTAATAATTTAATTATGTCTTAATTTGGTTATATTTGAAATATTATGATTAATAATCAACCCTTTTAGTTTGCCCATTTTTATTAAATTGCCCGCCTTGCCCTTTATACACACACACACACACATTGTGTGTATATACATGTAAAAGGGCTCCTTTCTCCTCTTTTTTATTTTGGTCGAGCCTAGGCCCATATGACCCAGACCCGGCCCAACGGAGGCGAGTATATATAACTGAGCCTTCAGTCGAATGAGACCCCTAAGGGGTCGTTCTCACTGTTGCGGCTAGGGTTCCTACAACCCTAGCGCCGCCGCCTTGTCTCTCCTCTTTCCTCCTGTCACATCGCTGTTTAAGCATACTTACAGAGGAGGTAAGTGTGTACAGGTGACGTTATGGCAGAAAAAGGATGAACATTTATTGCTTCATCCTTTTCACAAATTTTTCGCCACCAAATCCCATCCAGACACGCTTGGAGGTACAGTATCTTTTCTTTGTTTTGCATGCAGTTGGTCTTTCACCTTGAAATCATCGAGCCGTTTGTTATTATTTTGTTTCAACCTTGTTCGTTCAATTTGAAAACAAGTGAAAATTGACAAAATTTCAAAGGAGTCCCACATCAAGAAATTGAGGTTTTTCTTTCATTTTTAAGCTTTGGATTTTACACACACGGACAATGATGAAAATACACCTATAAACCCATATTTTGAGGATTTATACTCAAGATTAGTGTTCCAGCTAAAAAATTTTAATTAATTTTAAAGGTTGGGTTTCTTAGTTTAAAATTTTGATTTCGTTTATTTCTTGTCTGATCTGAGTTTAGATTGGGAGCACAAGAGGTTTTCCAAGTTCATTCTTGAATCGGCTGCGCATAAAAAAGGTAACATTTTATCTTGTTATTATTATTTATTTATTTTACTTTGCTCAGTTTAAGTGTTAGTTTATGCTGCTTAGTTAAGTGTGGTTAATGTCCTGCTTGGTTCAAAAATTAGTCTTGTTTTCTTTCTAATTCAAGTGTTTTTATGATGTTGTAGTTGTTGTTTGTTGCTTTTGAACTCTTTCTTTATGGTGCTAAAATTCCCCTTGATGGCTTCAAGAATAATCATGATAGAATGAAATGAGATGCTCATATGAAGTTAAAATACTGACATTGTCACAATGAATTAACCACTTAGTTTCAAAGATTAAAAAATTAACTAAAGAAGAGAAGAGGATGAAAAGTTTGATGTGAACTTGTCTAAAACCTTTCTCATATGAGTCTGTTAGTATGTGATTCATGTTGATTAGTATTTGTTTGTCTAGGCCAAAGTATATATGAACACCTGAAATGATCTAAGTCTATTCAGCACTACTTGTGAATGTCACATAACACTCTTTAATGTTCTTGTTGATTTGATTGAATGAGTTTAAAAGGTTTTAATGAGTGTGAGTGCACTTAAACAAGTCTAAATATGATTGAGAACACTTAGAGGTGCCAGAATAGACCTGGTTGTATCTGAACTTGCTTAGGTCTGCCTGGGTATGATTGAATTTGCCTAAATCGGTCTGAGTGTATTGATCTGAACATGATGGTCTGTTTATTGTACATTAAGGTAAAGCATGGAATATGTAGAGATTCTTAGTGGTAGAGTGTGAATCAATAATAAGTAGGCTCAACCCTCCTGTCTTAAGCTCTAATCTGGTTTAGGTGATTAAAATAAACTAGAAGATCCCATGAGTACTTTACTTGATTTGTCCATGACTTAAAATGTTTTGAAATGAATTGTATACATGAAACTGACCTTGTGTGGTCCTCAAAATCAGCTATTGGTTTTTTTTATATATGATTTGAAGTTTGAACCATAGGAAAGAATAAAAAAATAGGTGTAGGTTTGGACCCCTTTGGTTTCTGATGCACTGCTCCTTTTTCCTATCTGTGTGTATTGATTTTGTCCTTCTTGACTAAGTCTACCTAAATATTTCATAAGCTATTCATGATTAACCTAGAAGTTGGTATTAATAAGAAAAATGATGATATGAAATGATGCTATGAGACTGGAAGTGTGAAGTGGTTGTATTCAGAAGAAACTATGTTTGTTGTGATTCTGTCTTGATTTGTACTATCCCCAAAGATAAACCTCAAAATGGATGTCTATATGGTTTTTTCATGCTTAAAAGGAATTCAAAATAGTTTTCATGATCAAGGCCCTAATTTGAGTTAACTAAAATTGCTAACTCTGTGTCTATGTTGTTTAAACATTTAACTGGGATTTGATTTAAGGATAGTTGTTTGGTAGGGTTGTAAGTGACCATGTCCAAACCATGAATCACTTGACAGTGGAGAAGCCTTTTAAAAGGAACCTCAGAGAAAGGATGGAGAAGTACTAAGTTCCATTTGTTCCATAGTGTCCTCCTCCAAATAAGAGGCGCCATGGCATACTCCATTAGTCAATGGGGTTTATGTTTGCCTTTATGATCACATTTGACTCCTCAAACTTCATCATTATGTCAAAGGTTGGAAAAATGAAGTGAGTACATTAGGTGTCTAAATAGGCTTCTGATGTGCCGTGAAATTACGACACATTCGATGCTAATTCCTTAGGCTTTTGTGACTCTTTAAGGACTTTTCATATTACTTTTCGTGTGTTTATGTCATTTTGTAGGATAAGATGTCCAGAGAGCATAACAGAGTAAAATGGAGCAAAACGAGCTCAGATAAAACAAGCAGCACCTGTGATTCGCATGTGATGCATGCGAACCGTATGTACTGCAGCAAACGTGGACAAAGATATGAGAAATTGAAGAAGTAGGATGCAACATATGCGAGTAGCACCTGCGTCTGCTAGCCACATTTTGTGCAGCATGTGTTGCACATAAGCTACTCAAAGTGCACTGCCTGTGATAGTTTGGTGCAACCTGCGACTGGCAGGTTGCACATGCGATAGCATATGCGAGTGGCAGGCAGAGGCACAAGGGAATTTTGTTCCACAATTTGTTCCCATTTTTTAAGGTTATAAATACTCTCCTAGGGTTTTGGAAACATATCTTTGGCCATTTTCACAAGACTTTTGGAGGCTAGGGTTTTTGAATCACACTTTGGGGTTGAAGATTGGGTTAAGAACTTTCTTAAACTTTTCTCCGTTTCTTTGATTCTTTGCTTTGTAATGAATATCTAAGTGTGTAGTATTTATTTTCTTCACTTGAATTTTTTTAATGGAAATATTCTATGATTAAAGTGTTGGATGAAACTCTTGTTTTGCTTATGTATTGAATGATTTTTATTGCTAATGAAGTGAGTTAATATTTTTTTAATTACTCTTGCTCTTTAATGTTTCTTAAGGGAATAGCTAACCCTATGACCCGCCCATTTACTTCGATTTGAGCTCGAGAGAGGAAGATTGAGGTTGGGAAAGATTAATTAATAAGAATTTGGGGCTTTAAAACACACCTAATAACTTAAGCTAAAGATAGAAAAATTACTTGAGATTATATTGATTGTGCTTAATATCACACTCTAAGGCTTGAAAAATCTTAGAGTGAAATTTATTGATTTGATCGAGAGACTTTTGATGAGATTTTAGAGATCATTATATAATTAGCATAAACTCACTCTTAGCTATAAAATTATGAAATACATTGGATCGTTACTTGAGCATAATTTCCTTTGTATCCATACTTGTGGCCATTGATCATTTTACCCGCTTTCTAGTTAGTTTTATCTTTGTTAGTTGTTAAACCAAAAATCAAATATTGAAAAAGTGTTTGGCTTAGCTTAGTTGGTGATAATTCCTTACTTGTTTAAATCGCCTATTATATTGTTCCCTGTGGAATTGACCCCGACTCATAGTTGGGTAAATTATATTGCATACAACCGTGTACACTTTCTCATTAGGGAGTGGATTTAGACGTTATCAGCTTCTAAAGTCAAAAGAGGAAGTGATCCATAATATCTTGACTATTGTTTTTATAGGGGGTGGGGGTGGGGTGGGGGTGGGGGTGGGGGGAATGGAAAAGAAATAGGAACTAGACAAAAGAATGGAAATCTTGTTGATTAAGTCTTTGCTGGAAAAGAGGCATTAAAACACTAACTAACTTAGCTCTGTTGGGATTCTGTGTCACCTTATTTCCTTTATTGCCTTGATGAAACTGAAGGCCACCACTATTTGTGTTATTTGAGTTATGATGTACATGAATCATGCACCTTTTTTTTTTTATATGCACCTTTGTCCTGCTGAATCAGCTGAAGCAGAATAAGTGTCTTTATGTCATCTGTGATTGTTTGGGTCTGCTGGATCCTACCTATCTTGTAATTTTGCCCAGTTAAGACTGCTTAAGTTGAAATTGTCTTGTGTCCTGATTCTTTGATTCCTAAACTCTCACTGTGATCATGGTTCAATCCTTCTTGATTTATACATCACTGTTAAGTTTTGGGTACTGTTTTGACTCCATGGATGAACGTTGCTATGATTTTACTCCTTTGCTAGGCCAACTGTTACTTGAGTAAGGTCGTGTGTTTTTTTTATGTTGTGAAACTGTTCTTTTCTCAGAGTGTCCAATTGATTAGTTTAAGCTCTCACTAACCTCAGTTATAATTCTAAAGTTTTTCTCCTAAAAATATGTAAAGATTTACCTGGTAATTTGGTCAAGACATAAGCCTGAGGTCTAAGTTTAATAATTAGGTATACATAAAATATATAACATTTGATAAAGGGGGGAGGAGTATACATATGGTATACACTGGCTTGTCATCTATGTATATAATGGTATATCAAGGGTATATCTAAACAAGTTAGCTTTGACAAAATAAGTACAAAGAGAGATAGAACTCATTAGGTTTTAATTTCGGCCTAAATATAGACTTAGCAGAAGTCTGGGCCTAGCCCATTACATGTAGCACAAGAATAGCCCATATCTATACTTAGCCAAACAAGGGGAGCTCGGGCAAAACTGTTCAAGTGTATCGATGGCCCCTTTGAGGCCCAATTTTGAAACTAAACGTGTGTGTATGTGTGTTTTCATTTTATGCATATGTATGTATGTGTGTGTGTGTGTGTGTGTGTATAATAGTGATAAGTTCAGTAGTATCATTTCTAACCGGTTTCCCCTTTTTGTTTCTCTTCTCCACTGCATGGCCACTTCGGCCGAGTCAAGACAAGTCTGTTGGGCCAAGGCCCAACAAACCACTTCTTTCAATAATATGAATGTTTGGGCTAAAGGAAATGACAAATATATCGAAGGAGTGCATCAAAGGCCCAGCCATGGTGAAAATGGCCAACTAGAGGCTTGGTACACCCGTAGCCTATCCTTCTCTTTTATTTATGCCCTCTTATTTTTCAGATTGATGTATTGTATTCATGTACTAGTAAAAACTCGTACTATAATGGAATCCTCTATGGTTGAACTAGACGTCCTAGGACAACGGTACTTATGCCGTTTAGTCAATTTTAGGTCCCCAAACGAATTTTAAACAAACCGGTTTAAGTATAATGTTCACGAAGTTTGAAAAAATAACGAAAACTGATTTGGGATACAAATTAATAAGCAAGGATAAAATGAGTTTAAAAATGTTGGAACAAAAGGTCACATTTTACGGACTGTGCATAAGTCTTTGGTTGAAAGATTAAGTTCAAACCAAGTGATTTTGGACCAAGCCCAACAAATTAAAAAAAAATGATTTTGTCCCCAAGGCCAACAGCGGAAAGAATAAAGATTTTTGGGCCAAATCCCGTTGGATTTAAAAAAAGAAAAAAAGGCAATAAGGCATACGGTTTTTTTGGCCAACTCACGATAAGCCATCTTTTAAAATAATAAACATCTTGGCCTAAGCCTAAAAAACGAAAGTATCTTTTGCAGTCCATATAAAAAAAAGATTTACAAAGAGTAAAAATTTAACCATTTTTATAAATCGAGCCTATTCAAATAAGTGATACACATTTGTAATATGAAGTTTAAGATAAGGCGTTCTAACGCACCAAACGGACGGACCCGAGACAAAGTGTGTGATTTAATGGGATGGTTGTACTCTTAAACCAAAACTCTTTTACCTCTTTAAACAAAATACCTTATCCTTATATAAAGGAACTTATTTTGGATATAATAAAACCAATCTAAACGACCCTATATATAAAGGGAATATATTCGAATCTTTTTAAAACCAATGATATGCAATTCAATGATTGTATTTTAAGGTGGACAATAAACACCAAATAATTAATTTAAGTGGGTAATCACACACTGGAGTTCGAAGGTCAACTGTATAGTATGGATCCTTAATACTGGGGTGCCTGACACCTTCCCCAGGGGATCATCAGAACCCTTACCTAGAACTCTAGATTACGAAGAATTTTTCGCTGAATTGTGAATAAACCCTTCACCACTGGTTTTCCTAATTTCCTAAAAATTAGGTGGCGACTCTTTTTAAAACAAAGTCCAAGAGCACCAACAAGTTCTTAGTAGCTTTCCGAGTCCTAACTCCACCCGTGAGATGCGAACCGTAACACCCATTATGTTGTATTTTTACAGATTTGTCCCCCCTTCCTCCCATTTATGTATAAAAGGAAGTACGTTGACCCAATGTTCCAAGGAGGGATACATAGGAAGTCCTTATCAAGCTTGGTCTCGGATAAGTTTAAATTAGGAAAGTCTTATTTTATGTAAATCGAACTACGGATGGGCCTGATTTCCCGCGGAGGGATACGTAGGCAGTCTACATAATACTCGGTCTCTATATATTATAAATATATATCCCCCATTTAACAAAACCAAAATACTAAAACCCGGTACAAGGGATCAATCAAGCATTTAAATCAAACATATGATTGTTTATGTGTTTTTACCTGTCAACTCTATGTGGTATCTTGCTTATCTCTTATTACCTAATGAACTAACATTGTTTGCTTTTAATTTATTCTTTTCCGTGTTCACACTGGCATACTTCACAAGATCAAAAGCTGTAATAGCATTCCTGTCCCAACAAGACCGAGGCAAAGCAATAATGACTAGTACTTCTGAGAATGAGTCCAACCGAATTGACCTCGCTCTTAGAGAGACACCCATACAAGAACTACATAAGTCCTCGCCTGCTCAGGACGTGATGAAAATACTATTTGACAAAATCGCCGACCTCCAAGATAAGGTCACACGTACCGAAACTTCTAATGTTGCCCAAAAGACGCCTACTGAAACTAGAAGGCCTCCGCCGCCATTTCCATCTTTGAGCTCGCCATTACCCGATCATTTTCCCACTTACCCCACTGTAACCACCATTCCATTTACCCTAAATCCAATAAATTTTAGACACATTGGAACCTCATACCATACCTCGCCACCGCCCAACACTATCCGAGTCCCCCGGACCACCCATTTCGTTCCCTCTTATCAAGCACCACAAAATATCCACCCTAGCTCCACTATACAACCAAGTACCGTCTCTCTAACAACCGCCAAAGCTACCCACATGCTCCAAAATCACCCTGTGCATCCAACTGTTTCCTTCCACACCGCGGTCACTCCAAACACCTTTTCACCCGATCATTAAGAAGTTGATCATTATGAAAAGATGGAAAAGGCATGGAAGGCCGATTAAGAAAAATAAAAAGAAAGACTGGAGCGTAAAATGGCCGAGATGATGGAACGATCTGTGAGAGCTACCTGCATAGCTCTGGGTTTGAGCTTGTAACATCTTGTAGTTTTCTGTATTAAGATTCGTCGTACATTAGCTGTCTTAATTTTGGACACCGGGATTTGCCTTCGAGGTCATATGAAGTTGGACATGTTTACCGTATGCTGAAAAGCATTTAAGTTCATGTTTGGTAAGTTACGGAAGGATTGGAGAATAAGTGAATCAAAGCGGAAAGGTTCGTTAAAAGTTGTTTCTGGAAAGTATAGAATTTGGACCGTATAATTGAGCTATGATCCGTATTTTGAGATATGATCTGTATTTAAGGATTTTAAAAATTTCCAGAGAAGGCAGTTTTAGAGGTGGTATTATACAGCCAACTATATGGACCATATAATTTTATACGGCCAAGATGTTGGCCGTATAATGTTATACGGCTAGGATGTTGGCCGTATAATGTTATACGGCCAAAGATACGGAAAACCTCGCAAATTTTTCCGTTGCTTGTGCCAAAGGTAAACTAGCATAAGTTGGAGAGACTATGAAACCCTTATAAGGTTAAGGAAGAATTTTTAATAAGTGTTAAGAAAGTATCTAAAGGTTTCGGGATCAAGCGAATCGAAGCATTAAGTTTGTCGAAACTTTAGGAAAACTTGGCAGAATTTTGGACAGGATTTTTGGTCAAACTTGAGGGAGTATATCTCTTAGCATATGAGGAGTTACGAAATGCATAACCTATGTAAATTCAAGTTTAGAGAATCTTCTTCCCAAATAAATTGATAGATTGAAATTTTGAGAAATACGGCCAAAGTTACGGCCTGTATAAAATTATACGACCGGAGATACGGACCATATAATTTATAGGCCAAGAAATACGGCCAGTATAATACAATGTCAGTGTAATTTTCCAGAATTTAAGTATGATGACCCCTCTTTATTTTTATTCATTTTAGACATAACCCCATGTCCTAGAAAGCTCTAGAGAACTCTCTAAACATATTCATACACATCTCCAAGTCTAAATCCAAGATCAAAGTGAAGATCAATGTATTTAGGGTTTCAAATTGAGGTTTAAAATTTAACTTGTCTCCTTGAAGAAGCTCTGGGTGAGTATTTTAAGATGGAGTAACCTTGGAATTGAAGTATTCTTGCATTTTGAGCTATCGCGGAGTGATTACATTGTTCCAGTTCTGTTGTGAGGTAGGTTACGATTTACTTGAGTTGGACTTTGATTAGTTGATTATGTGTGTTACGAAATTGATAGGAGAAATATGATTAGGGCTTCGGACATAAAGTGTGGTTGGTAATTCCTACAGTTTGATATTAATTGATTAATTATGTGATGAACTGATATGAAATGGTAAAGGAAGAGTTCATAAATACTCTTCTTGTTGACTTGGAGATTTCCCTTATTCATTTTATTGATTTTTGAGTCTTGATATGACCTGTGACATGGTGCCTTGTGTTCTCTGATATTGATTATTTGATTGTTCACATTCCTTAATGATTGGAACAGAAATACATCGTGATGAAAAAGATATTATAAATATAAAAAGGCACATTTGACAGGGAGTGAGGATGTGGCTTAGTTATGGGCTCGTGATCCGAGGACAGTTTCAGAGCGAATGGACATGGACATCATGGGTCCCCTGCAGGTCGTGGCTAATGGGTCCAACACTACTATTTAGCATGTGCGTACGGATATGTGACAGAGTTGAGATAATTTGTGATTTACGATTGTGTTTGGTGATTACATGGGTTGAGTTACTCTTATTGATTTCTACTTGTGTGGATTTTACCTTACCCCTGTGTTGGCTGATATTTTGGTGTTGGATGATTTTTATTGATAGTTTCTTGAGGTTATGTGTTGTTGTGCCTATTTGTCTATTTTATTGATTTTGTGATTGTATACATGATATTAATCTTAGTCGGCCCATGATATCTACTAATGCATAGTGTTTGTACCAATACTACCTTGCTGCATCCTTTTAAGTGAGAATTGTGATACAGAGACATCTAAGAGACCTCAAATTTAGGGTGAGGCTAGTTTCCACCAGATTGAAGGGTGAGCTCTTATCCATGCCAGGCCGCCTGAAGATCTTTCTTATTTTACATGTTTATTTCATTTCAGACATTTATGTTTATTTTAGACAGTTATTCATTCTTTAGATAGTTATGTTTTAGAGTCCTTGTACGATGACTTTCGGACTTTGGGTTGTAATAGTTAGACTTCCGCAGATTTTATTTATTTATTGCATGACTAGACAATTAGAGATTTTATTATCGGTTATATCCTTGAATGTTTTAATATTGGCTAAGTAATGTGGTAATCGTTCGGATGGTTGGTTAAGTAGATGGTTCGCTCACTAGGAGAATTGTGTGGGTGTCACTCATGGCTGTTTGGGTCGTGACAATTTCACTCAGCATAAAGACGCATAATTCATTAATTAACACACCTAAAAAAAAAATTGAAATTGAAATGACAATACGAATGCAAATAATATTAGGTACCTATTATTTCCAATTAAGTACCAAAATCTTATCAGTAAGCTACAATTTGACTATGAAGTCTAGCATTTCGATTAGCAGAACGAAACATACTCCATTAATTAACAAAAAAATGAAAATCCAAAACTGAATTTGATGATACAAATGTCAATCATGTTGTGCAAGCGAATAATATTAGGATGACTCAGTAAGCTATAATTTACTATGAAGTCTAGCATTTCACTAAGTAGATAAACGCATACTTCATTGATCAACGCAAAAGAAAATCTAAAATTAAATTTGACGGTGCGAACCTCGATCATATCGTGCAAGCGAATAATATTGGGATGATTAATCTTCTGCAAAATTAATATTTCAGACTTTAAACTCTCTTGAACTCTATTATTAAGCCTAGCGGTAACGATCTCTTTGATTGCAACTTTCGTTCCATGAGCTCGGTGTCTAGCATGCCACCCCGTTGAGAAAGAACCAACACCGATTTGTTTCCCTATAATATATATAGTCACCTACTACTGACCTATTTCCACCTCTACTACTCTTCGATTGAGCCATTATGGTGATCGAGCTTTGAAAAAGGAAATGATTGTGTTATTATAAAGGGGGAATTAATGGAGTTAATCTTGATTATGATGCTTAATTCTTTGTTGCTTTATTTTGAGTTTTTATTTCAATAATACTCTCAATTTATGTACTCCTTCCGTCGGAAATTGACTGTATTAGTTTGATTTGGCATGGAATCAAAGAAATAAAGGAAATTTTCTGAAATATGTGGTTCAAAACAAGTTTTAGATATTTTATCACATTTTGAATTTCATGATTCAATACCGTAATTCTCTTTTTATATTTTTTAAATATCTTAAATTGTTAATTATTGTTGTTGACACCTAATTTTGACCTCTCATAATTTATTTCAAACTCTCAGAGTCCCCGGATAATAAATAAAATGAACTGGGCATTTTGAAAGCTTTAAATGATTTCTATAAATTGTCCAAGTCAATATCTCACCCCCTTAAATTGATAAAAGGGATTTTCATGCATCATAAATTTATTTAGAAATTAATGAGTATTTCCATGATATTTTATGAGATTTTGTTGAATTTAATTAATTAATCGGAAAAAAAGGGAAGAGAGAGAAGGGTTTTCATTTATTTAATTATTTAAAATTATCAAAATTTTGCAAATACTTCATTTTTAAATCCATCAAGTTTGAGGAATTTAAATAGTTTAAGTAATTTACTATTTAACCCTTTAAACTTCTGATTTTTATATAATTTGCATGATTTGTCAAAAAATAAACGTTATTGCCCATAAATGTTTTAATTTGGCTAATTATTTAATTAAGTGATAATTATTGCAAAATTTATCCTTTTGTATAAATATTTTTTTATGGCCACAATTATATTAATCAGGTCATGATTTAAAAATTAGAGTTAGTTTTTGCAAAATTATTCACTTGAAATAACCAATTTTTTTTTAAAAAAAAAAGATTTCCAAACTTGCTAATTAGGCCAAGTAAATAATTGAAATGACCAACTGAATTAAAATCAACTAAGGCCAAAATTGGCCATAATTGAAATGATCAGCTGAGTCAGGATTCATTATGGGCCATGTTCGTAACTTTGGGCCCATTGCTGTAATTTGGCCTATTTTACACTTTTTTTTATGAAATAAAATGAGTGCGCCCCAAATTTGTCTAATTAATACATTACTAATTTTAATCCTTTATATATATATATATATATACACACACACACACTAATATAACAGGCCCCTTATTTTAAATCTGGACTGAGTCTAGCCCAAACCAAGCTGAGACCCAGCCCAAATCCTTTTAAAAAAATAGGGAGGAGCGTTTAAGGGGGTATAACCCCCCCCCCCCCAAAAAAAAAAAAGAAAAACCCAATTCCTTATTTTCTATTTTCAGAAAAAGCCTACACCCCCCCCCCCCCCGGCCCCCTCCCCCTTTCTCTCTCTTCCTTTTCCTTCCTAGAAACCCTAGCGCCGCCTGTGAGTTATTTCTCTCTCTATGCCAAAATGGCGAATCCACAGAGCAATGGTAGTTGCATGCAACTTTATCATGTCCATTTTTGTGAAAGCATTTAATGTCGTACCGGAATTCGTGATTCTAAATCACGAATATGGTAATGAATCGATTTTCTTGCCTATTTTTACTTTGTTACGCTAAGATTTACATGTATTATTCTTGTGTTGTGCTTGAATTTCATTGATTGAGTTGGAAAAGGTCGGATCGAACCAATAAAGTTCAGATCTGAAATCCATATGCTTGAGAATTCATGTGAAGCATAGATCTAGCCTTGAAAGGCATTTTTCTGGTAATTGCATTTGTCCCACAACGTCTACTTGGAAGTTTTAGGTGATTTTTGGGGTTCCCAACCGCCTTGCAAAAACAAGTTTGAAAAAGGTCAGGAAAAAGTAGAAAGGGGAGAAAAAGGATTTTTGAGGGGAAAAAAAATTGATTTTCTTCAAGTTTAAATATTTGAAAGGTTTCCGGAAGTTAGAAAGGTTTGGAGAAATCCAAAGAGAGGCAAAATTTCGAATATTAAGGTTGCACTAATTGTGAGGTCCTCTCTGAGTCAAAAAAAATTATTTAATTTTCTCCCTTTTGGGTCTGTGAGGCTGGGTTGTGAGTTTTGGAAGCACTTAAGGCTTCCAAATCCGTTTTTGATCAGGCTGTACCACAAAAAGGTAATGCTCTATCCTGCTTGTTTATTTTGGTATTATTTAGTATTAGTCTACATGTTAATAATCTGTTAATGATGTTTGGTTGCTAATTTTCCTATGATTTAGTTAAGTTTATGTGTTAAATATCAAGTGGTCCTTTTCGAAGTAGGTTGAATGTGTATTCTTAAAAAATGCAATGAATGTTTAAATATCCCAGAGTAGACTTCATGAATATCCTATAGTAGATTTAGTGTAGTTTGTGGATGTTGAAGGTCATTTTCTTGATGTTCAAATGCTTGAATCTGACAAGAACTGATCACATAAATTATGATAGTTTGATGAAATTTTTGAGCTGATGCAAATTCTGCTAAATGTAATAGAACATTCATAGTGCTGTGGTGTTTATTTTGGAGACTTTGAAGTGATTGTTTCTTTGTCTGAATGAGAATGTGACTCTTTTCCTTTCTGAGTCTGTTTTTTCTGAGATCTTGTATGCTTGTTTGATTGTCAACTAAAGGATATGAGTCTGTGATTGGTATAAAGCTTAGGAAAGATCATGACTAGGCTAAAACAAACTTAGAAGAATTAAGCATGTCTATGAGAAATTTATGGCAATTGGTTAAGGCATTTGGAGTTGTGTTTGCTTATATTTATGTGGGTCTGGGATCTCTCCAGGTCTGTTTGAATGTACTTAATTTAGTCAAGCGACTCTGAATAGTGGTAAATTGTGCATTAAAGGGTAACTTTAAAGAAAATGACATCCTAAAGTAGGGCAGGACAGTCTAAAATAAAGTCGAAATTTAAGACCACTAATAAGATGATGGGGTGTCAAAGGCCCATTAGGAGTTAATGAAAGTCTATAGAAGCTATTGAGGTTGCTTTGAAATAAAAGAGGGAACATCATGTGCCATTAACAGAACTAAGTGTCATGTTTGGTTTCATTTGAGTAGAATTTGGGCTCTGCATTCATATTACCTCACTTCCTCTCTATTTCATGTATGATTTTATCAAAAGGAGTTTAAGATAGATTTAACAGGTAATTTAAAGTCTTGATGTGTATTTAACTGTCTAAAGAAATGATTGAACGGTTGGAGTTGGAATTGTCTTGAACCTGAAGTTTGATATTCAACTTGATTTTTCTTAGAACTCTTAAGTAACTTAATTGTCCCACTTTCTTGAGTATTAATGACTAAAGGTATTCAATGAGGCTTCATATGGTATGAGTTTAAAACTAAAGTTGAGTGGAAACTGTTTGGTTCATATAATTAGTTAGGATTTAGGTGAGGCTTATTTTTAAAGGGGTGGGCAGTGGCAAACCATCTTTGTTCATGAGTTTTGGTGGTTAGCATTTGGCAGGAGAGTGAGGTAAAGGGATGGGTTTTGCTTTGGGAGATTAAAAGGTGAGCCTAGGTATGAGCTGGAGGTAATGACCAGTTGACCTTGGGATCCCTTTTTGCTGAAAGTGAGGTGCAGGAAAGGGATGGGGAGGTGATGACCTCACCCTATCCTGCCTTAGGACCCTAATGCTTACTCAACTCCCTGGACCTTGTTTTCATGACTGTGGAAGTTCAGTAAGAGTTTGTAATAGGCCAATGGTAGTTTACCCAGCCTTAGGGGAAATTTTTGTGATTCCTTGTTGTTTAAAACTAAGTTGGAATAGCGGGATAGTCACTTATTATATTTTTGTCATGCCCTGGGGACTTTGAATTTATGTTGTCTAAAACTAAGTTTGGAACAAAAGGTGGGTGTTTGTCATGTCCTTGTTATGATTAGAGAGGTTGAATTGCTTTTTCTGGTGGTTACATCCATGTTTCCCTTCTTTTCCTGAGGTCTGCTTTGTCTGGTTGCTTGCTTGCCTTCCCGAGGAATGAGTTTTAAAGGTTGGTATGGTTTTATGTGAGGACTGTGGTTGTGTGAAGACACTCAACTGAGTCTAAACTTAGAAATGAACACTTGACTGATCTTAAGGTAGTAAAGACTTTTCATTTTTTTTAACTAAATAGTGTCATCTAGACCTTATTGATACTACAATATAAGAACTCTGATCTACATAGCAATAATTGGTCCTGCATCATTAGTATTTTAAAATCCTATTAAGCATAAAATTAGGAGAATGAAAAGGCTAATGTATTGTGCCTATGCTAAGAATGAATGGTGTTAAATGGGAGTTGGTCTGATGTTGGATACGAAGGTGTGTTAAGTACTCCTAAGGGTTGTATGGGCCACTTAGTCTAGACTGGTCTTTTCAAGACAACTCAAGAGGGGCAGAGAAGATTCAAGCTTAGCTTAACTCATAGTATCTACCCCCAAATGAGGGGTGTCATGACTATTCTACATGCCATGAGGTACATTCTTGTCTTAAAGAGACAGTATTTCCTTGAATCCCACTGTCTTACAAAAAGAAAATAGGACCTGAAGGTAAAAAGGGTTAGGAAATTTAGTATGATCAAAGGTCTAGGATGCACCTAGGAAACTAATAATAATGAATGAGATCATTTTAAGAAGTTGGTTTTTAGTGTGTCTAAGGTAAATGAACTAGTTTGAGTCTATAGGTAATAAGTGTGATATGTTAGGAGTCCAAAGGAGTTGGATATGTGAAGATTGGGTCTTGAACTTCATGCTTTTTCTTTTTTAGATCAATTCGCGCATATGCAGTTGATTTTTGTCCCTGTCCATTTTAAGTGGTAATTGGTATGAGACTTTGTTGTAACATGATCATTCATCTGCTGTATTAATACAAAGATTTTCTGTGGTCTTTTCTGAGAATATAAAACTGGACTACCCAGTTTCATTTGGTGTTGTTCTTTAGGCTTCTTGATGCCACAGTCTTATCTCTTGAGGATTACAAGTTGTGGAATTTCCCCTTTGTTTGTACACTTTTATTGTGCTTCTGTGATCATTTTAAACAAGCTTTAATCTTCTATCCCAAGACCTGCTATAAATATATGAATTGACAAATCATTATCTTTAATGTGCATGGAAATTAAGGTTGGGATTTTGATTAACTTTGCCTTGTGCATAGTATTTGGACATGTAAGAATAAAATAAAGCATAGACTCTACCTAGACTTGTAAAATAAGGGGAATATACACATGGTATGCACTTGGTATACACATATCATGTGTATGGCAAGGATATATTATGTGTATACCTATAAGAAAGTAGGCTGGTTATGGGTAGTATACATGTGCGAATAAAAGAATATGACTTGTTTGGGCCATTTATTTTTTCTGAAAGTGTTGTATATATCGAATGAATATTATTACATTACTGTGCTCGTTCCAGTCTTTCATCTTGATTCTGAATTCATTTAAAAGCCATTTGTATTCAAAATATTTCCCACAGGTTGATACTTGTGCACGACTTTGAGACTATGATTATATACTGTGGCCACACTGGTTTGTTTGGGAGTTTGAAGAGATTTTGAGGGATAGGTCTAGCCACTCTCCGATGTCCAGCCATGCCAGGGGTTCATGAAACCCCTTGGAACTTGTGCGGTGTCAGAAAAAAGAGTGGTGACAACCTTTTCCCATTGGTATATGATGGTTTGAAATTTTCCAGTGGAGCAATGGTATATGATTAAGTCCTTGGTTATGTACTTGTAATCAAGTGGAGAGGTGTGTATATGTATGAATATATCGTGTATGGTTATGATAGAATTAGGTCCACCAAACGTAGATTTAAAAAATAGGGTCATGTATGTATAATCCTGATAGTGATTAGATCTACTCTAACTTGTACTAATTTAATTCCTTTTCCTTTTCCTCCTACTGCACGGCCACTTGGGCCAGAGTCTAGCCAGCCTATTGGGCCTTTCATTCTTTCAAATTATTGAGTTTAAAATGGAAGCTAATATTATGAAGGCCCAGCCATGGGTGAGAATGACATGAAGGCCCAGCGATGGGTAAAAAGGGGTTTTTAAGGGGGTTTGGTACACCCCTAACTCACTTCTTTCCTCCTTTTAATTTCAGTACGTCAATTTGTTCTTTTATCTGAAATGTTGTATAAACTCACATTATTATTGGAATCTTTACATTTAATTAGGCATCTTAGGTGAACGGTGCATATACGTTTAGTTAGACCTTAGGCCCCAACGCGATTTTAAAACTCATATTAGCGTAACCGTTTTCCAAAAAAAAAGAAATTAAAACGGCTAAGTAAAGAAAATAAAAGGATCAGTCCCATCTTTACAAGAAATAGTGCATTGTTATCACCTTTTCACCAAATCAGACTTCATTTTTGCAAAAAACTAAGAAAAAATTCCTCTCACAGATAAGTTTTAGTCCTGTTTTAGTCCGGGCGAAGAAGTGATCTTCGGAACTGTTTTGAATAAATACGCTTTACAAAAAAAAAAAAAAGAGTTCTATTCTTTTTTAAACTAAATCTGACGAAAGTATGTTTTAGAACTGTATAAATGACATGTTTTACGAAAATAAGTCTGCCTTTCTTTTAAAATCAGACAAATCCAAATAAATAAATAAATAAATAGTTTTAGGCATATATATATATATATGTATGTATAAATTCACTTGTACTGAGGCACATACACTATTTTTCTGGAAATAAACTAAGGCAAATTACAGAGTTTAAGGGCCAAGACCCAACCCGAAGGACATGTTACAAGCCGGACATGTTACAAGTAAAACTTTGGGCTTAGCCCAGGAACTGAAGAGAAGAGCAAGAGATTTTTTGGCCAGAACTAAACAATCTTAAATCATTCTATAGAAGAGGGTGTGATTTGGGCCTAAGCCCATGACAATTGGTTTTTATTGCAAGCAAATCCGGTTTTAAGATAAAATGCCAAGATCATAAAAAATAAATTTGATTATAAACCTAAGCTTTTATTAAACCCGCACCTATTATTCTTCTTAAATGAGTAAAGTTCTAAAGGTGTTCTAAAAACGTACTAAACGGACTAACCCGGACCATGTATGAGTCTAAGCATGAATGAATTTCATTTACTCCAAACATTTTGCCTTTGCTAAACAACATTATCCTTATACGTAGAAGGAACTAATTTTATCCAGTTATTATAACCGAACCTAAATACCCTATATGTAATGGGAATATGTTCAATTCTTTTCAAAAAATGATATGCAACCTGATAGACTTTTGCGGGAAATAAACACCAAGTAAATAGTTTAGCAATTACTCATACATTGGAATTCGAAGATCAACCGTATAGTATGGATTCTTAATACTAGGGTGCCTAACACCTTCCCTAGGGGATCACCAGAACCCTTACCTAGAGCTTTGGATTTAAAAGGATTTTTCACGGCGTATGAATATGTCACGCCCCGAACCATGGCCTGGGCGTAACACGACACTCGATGCCTGACTGCATGTGACCGAGTGAAGCACATGGCTTGCTGAATCATCAAAAGGCATACATGAGCGAAAGTATAACATGAAACATGATGGGCTTGAAGAAAATACATGAATTCATAATAATCTGTAAAATACTAGTTTAAAATATAAACACGGATAATATCATAACTGAGTCAAAATGGCTAACCGACTCTGAAAGTCTGACGTGACATACTGGCTTGTCTAGTTTATGAAACCTTTAACATGAGTCTGAACATGAAAACATACTTGCTGGGACAAGGCCCCCAGCATACCTTTAGATGCAAAATCAAATAAAGAAGGATAATATCTAAACCTTAAATGAGATAGGGCTCACCAATAAGCTGGTACGTGCAGATCCTAATGAGCAGAGGCGTCGCCCTGTAAATCAGTACCTGCATCGCGAAATGCAGGCCCCCAAGGCAATAAAAGGGGACGTCAGTACTTTGAATGTACTGGCATGTGAACACATGAGAGAAATAAGCAGGCACATAATATATAGACATGAAACTGAAACTGAAACTGATCATGAACATGAATACTTAAAACATGAAAATAATCTGTAACTGAGATGAAAAAATGATAATAACTGTAATACCGACACGAACTACCACGGGGAGAAACGTGGAGTCTGATCTCTGCCCAATCAGCTAAGCCATCTTGTACCTTGCCGGGGTACAAGACGTGAACATGACATGAATGGATCCAAAATCCCTCAATGGGGAAAACATGAAGGAATCGTCCTAACTGGGCGAAACAATCCTTATCCTACGTTGGCATATGTAGTTTCGAGCTATCTGAGCCTTCTCGGTATTAATACAACTCCCGAACATGAAAGGTAACTGAAGACATGATTTCTGATTCTTAACATGAACATGGATACATGAAGACATGACAACAAATACATACATATATATATATATAAGCTTTTCATGGAAATAAGCATAATATCTCACATCTTGTGTTATAGACCCCATGGGATGCAAATTAAGGGTTTTTCATAGATTACGGACTGAGTCTCAATCACCAAAACAGTAATTTAAGACTAATCAATGGAATTATAACTAACAATATAATATATCATGGTTCAAGTGTCTAGGATCTATCATAAGTACACCTAGAATCTTAAACCTAGTGTGTACAAACATGGAATACTGAAACATGGGGAAGAACAAGTATGTTCCCACACGTGGATAGCATCTACATACCTGGTAATGTTCCAATTTGCAACAAAAATCTGATCTTGGAAGAAGAATCCTAACCCTTGGTCTTAAATTCCTATAATTGGGTTTTCTCGAAAACCCATGTTAAGAGCATGAGATTCTACTTAGGTGTCACGACCCAATCGGAGGGCCATGATGGGTACCCGGTGCTAACCCACCCGGGCACCTCTTAACGTACATTCACATTTACATCTAGGTGAGCCACATAGCTAAATCATACTTTCTACCCATCATTCATACAAATGTCATTGGGCAACAATACATTTATATCACCTTCAATAACTATGCCCATATCAATGTACATAAGTTGACGAGGCTAACAAAATGATATACAAAATATAAGTCGACAAGGCTAAATACATCTAACCATATACACATGTCTACAAGCCTCTAAGGAGAGTATGTCATATCATATAGGCGGGACAGGACCTCGCCATGCCCATAAGTATGTGCACAAAAGAATAGATACCAAAAGTTGTAGCTCCAAATGAAATGGAGCTCCGCTACGTAGTCCTTGAGTAATAAAGCTATGGATCAAGCCTATCTCCCTGGCCACCTGCGGGCATGCCGCAGCGTCCACAAACAAAAGGACGTCGGTACGAAGAATGTACTGCGTATGTAAAGCATGATCAACATCATTATAAAAACACGATAGACAACATAAGAAATAGCATAAGAAGAGAGGTAGTAGAACCATCGTAATGAACACTTACTTGCTCCACATAGGGATCTTCCATTTCTAGTGCGTGATTGTGTACATACATCCATAACCGTATCCGTATTCGTATCCGTACTCATTTACATTTCATATTCATAATCTCATTCGCATTCATATTCATTTATATATTCATATTCATAGCATATTCACATCCATAGCATATTCATATCCATAGCATAATCATATTCATAGCATACCCGACCATGAAGGATCGGTGTTTCACATACTCGTCCATGGCAAGGCTTGGTGATTATACATACCTGGCCCTACCAAGCCTCAGGGTTATCCATATCCAACTGCAGAGGTGCGCGCGCGATACATATCATACCCGGCCATATAAGCTCGGTGTTACATAGTAGTCATACATAGACACATATACATAAGAGCTCATAAGCATCTTTGACATCATTACAATCATCGTTTCATTACATCTATCCTTAGGGGATTACTCATCATATAAGGAATTTCATAGAATCGTAACATAACGAGAATCATGAGCTTTAGTAGCTTTTAAAGATAGAATCATTTGGAGGACATCATAGGCTCAGGAAAGAATAGATATATGGCCAAGGAAACATGTCTTATTGAAAAAAGGGTTAGCCTTACATACCTTTTCGCTCAACTATTCTATCGCTTGAACGTTCTCCTTCAATGCTCACATTTCCACCTTCATTAGAGTATATACTAACATTAGAAAATCGATAGCTTTGCATACTAGACTAAAGCTAGAGAAAATTGGACAGCATCTCCTTTGTTTATCCAACTTCCTCCATATCATATATCAACTCCCAAACATCTATAATAACATTCACAACATCATAGCAATAGCCTTTATTCACCTACATTATCCATATTTCTCAATTCACTTCAAATCATCCATATCCATGGTCATAGGACACTATTACGTTCACTCATATGAAATTTTTATCCCATGTTCTTAATGTCATTTATATTATAATAATAATAATAATAATAATAATAATAATAATAATAATAATAATAATAATAATAATAATAATAATAATAATAATAATAATAATAATAATCACAACATATCAAGAATCATGACTCAATCCAAGCTACTACTCAAAAATGACATTATTCTCACATTCATGACCCATTTTCTATCTCCTTCTACAATCCAAGTCTTTCAACCTCCCAATACCTTAAACAACATGGAAAGACCATAAAACGTACCTTATATGGTGTAGGAATGAACCTTGAGTGGAAACACTTCACTTGAGCAAAACCCTAGTTCCACTTCCACTTGGATTCCTTGTCTTGGATGAACTTTAATGAGTTTCTTACACTTGATTCTCTTGGTTTGATGAAGTTGATCATTAATATCTCTTGAATTCTTGTGGGAGAGGTGTGGAGAAATGTTCTAGAGAGTTCTAGAGAGAAGGAGAGTGAAAATGAAAGGAAATGAAATGAGCTTGGTCCTTTATTAATAATTCACAAACCTGTCCCGACCAAATTCTACGGACCAACATGCGGTCCGTATAAATTATACTGACCGTATGTCTGGCCGTAGATTTGGTCCAGTGAGGCTAGAAATCTGGGCTGAATATACGGCCTAACATACGGACAGTATATTTTATACGGCCAGTATGTTGGGCCGTATAATGCCCAGTTCATCCGAACTCGCTCTCCTCGACTCGTTTGATCTCCAATTCTTATGGAACCTTCATAACACTTGTTCAACACATCATTAACATTCTAAGGGACGTTATAACTCTTCTCCAAAACATCATTATGTCATCATTAACTTGTTACTCGCAAATCCTTTCCGGTACATAACGTATACCTTGCCTTCCTTGGCAAAATTTCTTCTCTTACTTCAAATGTCTTTGCAAAACTCAATTAGGGTCATCAAATGCTATTTCTTACTTATTGCAATATCGTATACTTCGTGCCCTTTGTTAGTCTATTCACTGTGTATTAACGAAAAAATTTTCCCGAGGTGTAACATTAGGGTTCAAGGGAAATTAATGGAATCCACTTAGGATAGTGTTAAGAGGCTTACCTTGATGTTTGGAGAAGTTGAGAGGAGAGGGTTTTCGTGTTAGGGCTTGAGAGGAATGGAAATAATGAAATAAAACTAAATTCCTGTTCTTTTAACGTTTCACTCATGGCACCGTTAAGGTCCGTAACATATGTTACGGTCCGTAACACTGGACCGTAACATGGGCCAAAATTCCAGTGAACAAATTAGTTTGGAGGTCAGGTTACGGTCACTTGTTACGAGCCGTAACACGTGTTACGGTTCGTAACGATGAACCATCCTTTGGTCCAAAAGTTACGAGACGGTGATTTTCCTATCGTGCCTGTTACAGTGTGAGAGACGGGCCGTAACACATGTTACGGGTCGTCCCTTGGAGCGTAACACATGATTTTCTGAATTGAAACATATTTTTGATTCCAACACTCTCCTTCTTGGGTTTCTAACCTCCTGAGTCATGGATATGGTTTAGTACGAATTTTATGAGGTGTTACAATATCTCCCCCTTGGGATCATTCATCCTCGAATGATTGGTTGTGGTTAAGATTGGGACTGGACATGGCTTGAATACATGAATATGAAGGAATATGACGTGAAACATGAGACACGAAATGACATAATTACATGAAAACATGGATACCGAAGCATGAGATATGAAATATGAGTGCTGGATACATGACATGAGCATGAAACATGAGACATGGCATAACATGGACTATGGGAATTTACCTTAAGCGTCCTCTGCTTGCTCTTCGAACAAATAAGGGTATCTGGATTTTATATCCTCTTCTGCTTCACATGTAGCCTCTTCAACTTTCTGACTGCTCCACAGGACTTTCACTGAGGCTACTTCCTTAGTTCTCAACTTGTGAACCTGATAGTTAAGAATGGCTATGAGAATCTTCTCATAAGTCAAACCGTCCTTAACCGTTATAGTATCAGCAAGAACAACCAACGACGGGTCTCCTACATACTTCCTCAACATGGACACATGAAACACTAGATGTACAACAGCCAACTCTTGTGGCAACTCAAGTTCATAAGCTACCAGACCGACCTTTCGCAGGATTCGGTAAGGTCTAATATATCTGGGGCTGAGCTTCCCTTTCTAGCCAAATCTCATAACACCCTTCATAGGTGAAACTTTAAGAAATACCCAATCATTAAATTGAAATTTCAAATCCCTTCGCCTCACATCTGTGTTAGACTTCTGGCAACTTTGAGCCGTTTCAAATGCTATTGAATCAACTTGACTTTTTCCATAGCCTGATAAACCAAATCGGGTCCTAACAATTCTGCTTCACTAACTTCAAACCAACCAATTGGTGACCTACACCGTCGCCCATATAGAGCTTCGAATAGTGCCATCCCAATGCTAGAATGATAACTGTTATTATAGGAGAACTCAATGAGAGGTAAGTGATCGTCCCAATTACCTTTGAAATCTAGGACACATGCTCTCAACATGTCCTCAAGAGTCTGAATAGTATGATTTACCCGGCCATCTGTCTGCAGATGGAAAGTTGTGATGAGATTTACCTTGGTACCCAATCCTTTCTGAAAGGATTTCCAGAAGTTCGCTGTGAACTGAGCACCACGATCTGAAATAATAGACATTGGGGTCCCATGTAGTATGACAATTTCCTTAACATATAATTTGGCATAATCCTCTGTTGACTCTTTGGTCTTGAATGGCAGAAAGTGCGCCGACTTAGTAAGCCGGTCAATGATTACCCATATAGAGTCATGCCTCCTAGCTGAACGAGGTAGACCTGGTACAAAGTCCATGTTGATAATTTCCCATTTCCATACAGGAACATCAATATTCTGAGCCAAGATACTAGGCCTCTGGTGTTCGGCTTTCACTTGCTGACAATTTGGACACTTAGCTTCAAAATCTGCCACATTTTTCTTCATATCATTCCACCAATAAATCTCCTTAAGATCATGATACATCTTAGTGGAACCTGGGTGAATGGAATACCTTGAGTTGTGAGCTTCTGATATGATTCGCTCTCTGAGTCCATCCACATTTTGAACACATAACCTGCCTCGGTACCTCAAGGTACCATCATCTCCCCCTTGTTCAAAAGTCGTCGCCTTATGCTTGTGAATCCCTTCCTTTAGCTGCAACAAATAGGGATTACTAAACTGTTTCTCTTTGACTTCAACGACTAAAGAGGAAAGAGCTCTAGTCTGAACAACCACGTGACCATTCTCGTAGTCCAAAAGCCGAACTCCAAGACTGGCCAAACGGTGAACTTCCTTGGTCATAAATTTCTTATCTTCGACAACGTGGGCCAAACTCCCTATAGAACGCCGACTAAGAGCATCAGCCTCGACATTTGCTTTCCCCGGATGGTAAAGAATTTCCACATCATAATCCTTAAGCAATTTGAGTCATCTCCTCTGCCTAAGATTCAGCTCCCTTTGCTTGAAGATATACTGCAGGCTTTTGTGGTCTATGAAAATCTCAACAAGCACTCCATACAAATAATGACGCCATATCTTAAGTGTAAAAATCACGGCTGCCAACTCTAAATCATGAGTCGGGTAATTCTTTTCGTGAACCTTGAGCTGACGAGATGCATAAGCTACAACCTTGCCATGCTGCATTAAGACACATCTGAGACCAACTCCCAAAGAATCACAATAAACTATGAACCCTTTGGTTCCTTCGGGTAGCGTCAAAACTGGAGTAGAAGTTAGTCTATTTTCCAACTGTTCAAAGCGTCGCTCACAAGCATCCGACCATTGAAACTTAACGTTTTTGCGAGTCAACTTAGTCAACGGAGCAGAAATAGAGGAAAATCCTTCTACGAAACGCCTATAATAGCCTGCTAGACCCAAAAAAAACTTCGTATATCAGAAACTGAAGTGGGTCTGGGCCAACTCCTTACGGCATCAATCTTTTGAGAATCAACCTTAACGCCTTCACCTGAGATCACATGGCCTAAGAATGCCACTAACTTAAGCCAAAACTCACACTTTGAGAATTTTGCAAAAAGTTCGCGATCTTGAAGAGTCTGCAACACTATTTTGAGATGCTCTGCATGTTAAGCCTCACTACGGGAATACACCAAAATGTCATCAATGAAGACAATGAAGACAATGATGAATAGATCGAGATAAGGCTTGAATACTATGTTCATAAGATCCATGAAAGCAGCTGGCGCATTTGTCAACCCAAATGACATAACAAGAAATTCAAAGTGACCGTAACGGGTTCTGAAAGCGATCTTCGGAATGTCGACTTCCTCAACCTTTAACTGATAGTACCCTGATCTGAGGTCAATCTTAGAATAACATTGGGCACCCTGAAGTTGATAAAATAAGTCATCTATTCTGGGAAGAGCATATTTGTTCTTAATGGTGACTTTGTTTAACTGGCGGTAGTCGATACACATACGTAAAGTACCATCCCTTTTTTGGACAAACAAAACTGGTGCACCCCAAGGTGAAACACTGGCCTAATAAACCCCTTGTCAAGAAGGTCTTTCAACTGGGATTTTAATTGTTTTAACTCTACTGGAGCCATTCTGTACGACAGAATAGATATTGGCTGAGTGTCGGGAAGTAGATCAATTCCAAATTCAATTTCCCTGTCAGGAGGGATTCGCAAAAGATCTTCGGGAAAGACCTTGCGAAATTCATTTACAATTGGGACGGACTGAAGAGTTGGAGTTCGGCCATCTGAATCCCTAACTCGAACTATTCTGGCTTTAAGATAGGCGATAAATCTACCCTTGGGTTCTACTGAATTTCCCTCCCATTCTATGACTGGCTCATTAGGAAACTTGAATCTT
Source organism: Lycium barbarum (assembly GCF_019175385.1). Lineage (NCBI taxonomy): Eukaryota > Viridiplantae > Streptophyta > Magnoliopsida > Solanales > Solanaceae > Lycium > Lycium barbarum. Next base: position 15,072,471 of record NC_083339.1, on the reverse strand, counting down.
ACAACCTTGGTTCTATAACATACTGTGGTGTAACATGAAGCTAACCAGTCCATACCCACGATAACATAAAAATCTACATCTCTAACTCTCCTAAGTTAGCTATGGTCTTACAGTGATGGACTAACACTGTGCAACCTCTATAAATACGCCTAGCTATTACTGACTCACCCACTGGGGTGGACACCTCAAAGGGTTTATGCAGCTTTTCTGGTTCAAACCCAAATTTCATAGCAACAAAAGGGGTTACATATGATAAGGTGGATCCTGGGTCAATAAGGGCATATACGTCAAAAGTGAAGATCGTGAGTGTACATGTGACAATATCTGCACGAGCTTCTATATCCTGACGACCTGTCAATGCATACAAACGATTTCACCCACCGCTTGCGTTTCTGGACTTAGCTGCATTGTTCCCCTGCTAGGCCTGACTATTTCGAGGGACTGCCGAATTCGTGGACTGCGCCATGTTACCTCCGGTACCTTGCCTAGCTAACAGACAATCTCTCAAAAAATGACCTCTCTGGCCACAACTATAGCATATATCCAAACCCATACGACACTCACCTGGGTGTCTCTTATTACACTTGTTGCATAGTAGGTTGGTATAATTCGACTGACCCACACTTGCCTGAGAGTAAGAACTTGATAGCCTGAAAGTTTACTTTTTGTCGTTACGGAACTTGGGAACTAGGGCAGTTGCTGTGCATGGGGCAGGTCCTGCTGACCTATTCTTAAAGAACTTTCTGTTTCCATTACTGCTGAACTGCCCCGTAGACTTGACCCTCTTGTTGAACTCCTTGTCTTTCTCTTTCTGCAAGGCTTCCTCCTCCTTCAGCCTTGCCTCATTCCCTTATACGAAAACAACCATCTTGGAGATATCATTCCCCCGTTCTGTGTAGTAATATTGGCCTCATCATACAAATGGGAATCAAGACCTCCAACAAACCTTGGAATCAAGACCTCCAACAAACCTTCTCACCCTTGCCCTCATGTCGGGTAGCATATGCGGAGCATGTTTAGCCAGACTAACAAACTCCAAGTAGTAGTCCTGAACTGACCTGCCATTCTGCTTAAGCTTCAAGAACTATTTAGCCTTGACCTCTCTAACTTCTATTAGCATCAGGTGTACCCTCACCTCAGGATAATTCCCAAGATTCATACCAAGTGTTAGCAATGCTCTGCAGCTGATGAGCTCCAAAAGTAGCTTCTTCAGTTCCCATAACTGAAATAATCCTAAAACATTTCTGAAGAGAATCAATATAGTCCTGAGGGTCTTCATCCTTCTTTGTCCCCGTGAAGATTGGGGGATTCATTATGAGAAATTCTTTGGTCTTAGAAAACTCTCTATTATTCCCTGAACTAGACCCAGATTCCTGACGTTGGGCCTGAGTTGCTACCAGTTGTGCGAGCATGTTGATAGCACTCCTAACATCCCTATCTGAAGCGTTAGGAGGTGTAACTGTAGGGGCAGTTGTAGCTATTGTCTGAGTCGGAACGGTTTCTTTGTGAGCTACTTCCGCGGTAGCCCTCTGGCTGGTAGTTGTGGCCTTTCGGATGTATTTCCTTTTCGCTGGAATTTTCTGAAAATGCGTACACGCACGAATTAGAAAGACATCCTAAGAGGACTGCTCTAACTGCACGATCTAGAGTATGAAAGAAGTGAGACAATCCTAAATGTCTTGGTAGTCAACTGTTTATACGTGTGGGGCCTTCACACCTATAAAAGTGATCCTGTTGGACACGGTTTCATAGACTTCCTAGAGACAACTGAACCTAGGCTCTTATACCAAGTTTTGTCACGCCCCGAACCATGGCCTGGCGTAACACGACACTCGGTGCCTGACTGCATGTGACCGAATGAACCACATGGCTTGCTGAATCATCATGAAGCACACATGAGCGGAAGTATAACATGAAATATGATGGGCTTGAAGAAAATACATGAAGTCATAATAATCTGTAAAATACTAGTTTAAAACATAAACGCGGATAATATCATAACTGAGTCAAAATGGCTAACCGACTCTGAAAGTCTGACGTGACGTACTGGCTTGTCTAGTCTATGAAACCTCTAACATGAGTCTGAACATAAAAAAATACTTGGTGGGACAAATCCCCAGCATACCTTTAGATTCAAAATCAAATAAAAAAGGACAATATCTAAACCCCGGATGAGATGGGGCTTACCAATAAGGTGGTACGTGCAGATCCTAATGAGCAGAGGTGTCGTCCTGTAAATTAGTACCTGTATCGTGAAATGCAGGCCCCCAAGGCAATAAAAGGGGACGTCAGTACTTTGAATGTATTGGCATGTGAACACATGAGAGAAATAAGCAGGCACATAATATATAGATATGAAACTGAAACTGAATATGAATGTTGAAACTGAATACTGAAACTGATCATGAACATGAATACTGAAAACATGAAATAATCTGTAACTGAGATGAAAACATGATAATAACTGTAATACCGACACAAACCACTACGGGCAGGAACGTGGAGTCTGATCTCTGCCCGATCAGCTAAGCCATCTTGTACCTTGCCGATGAATAAGACGTGAACATGACATGAATGGATCCAAAATCCCTCAATGGGGAAAACATGAAGGAATCGTCCTAACTGGGCGAAACGATCCTTATCCTATGTTGCCATACGTAGTTTCGTGCTATTTGAGCCTTCTCGATATTAATACAACTCCCGAACATGAAAGGTAACTAAAGACATGATTTTTTATTCTTAACATGAACATGGATACATGAAAACATGACAACAAATACATACATACATACATACATATAAGATTTTCATGGAAATAAGCATAATATCTCACATCTTGTGTTATAGAACCCATGGGATGCAAATTATGGGTTTTTCATAGATTACGGACTGAGTCTCAATCACAAAAACAGTAATTTAAGACTAATCAATGGAATTATAACTGACAATATAATATATCATAGTTCAAGTGTCTAGGGTTTATCATGAGTATACCTAGAATCCTAAACCTAGTGTGTATAAAAATGGAATACTGAAACATGGGGAAGAACAAGTATGTTCCCACACGTGGATAGCGTCTATATACCTGGTAATGTTCCAATTTGCAACAAAAATCTGATCTTGGAAGGAGAATCCTAACCCTATGTTAAGAGCATGAGATTTTACTTAAGGTTCAAGGGAAATTAATGGAATTCACTTAGGATAGTGTTAAGAGGCTTACCTTGATGCTTGGAGAAGTTGAGAGGAGAGGGTTTTCGTGTTAGGGCTTGAGAGGAATGGAAATAATGAAATAAAACTGAATTCCCGTTCTTTTAATGTTTCAGTCGCGGCACCGTTACGGACCGTAACCCTTATTACGGTCCGTAACACTGGACTGCAACATGGGCTAAAATTCCAGTGAACAACTTAGTTTGGAGGTCAGGTTACAGTCACCTGTTACGGGTCGTAACACGTGTTACGGTCCGTAACGATGAACCGTCCTTTGGTCCAAAAGTTACGAGAAGGTAATTTTCTAAGCATGTCTGTTACGGTATGAGAGACGGGCCGTAACACATGTTACGGGCCGTCCCTTGGAGCGAAACACATGATTTTCTAAACTAAAACATATTTTCGATTCCAACACTCTCTTTCTTGGGTTTCTAACCTCCTGAGTCATGGATATGGTTTAGTACGGATATTACGAGGTGTTACAGAATAAACCCTTCAAAACTGATTTTCCTAATTTCCTAAAAATTAGGTTGCGACTCTTTTAAAACAAAGTCCGAAAGAGCACCAACGATTTCGAAGTAGTTTTTCCAAGTGCTAACCCCGCCCGCGAAAACGCGAACCATCACAATTGTCACTTAGTAAAAAGAATTGCACATAATCTCAGTCAAATTAAACTGTTTGACTCTTTAAATTCGAACGTGACTGATAAATAATGTAAATATGTAGTCAAGGAATATTTTGTAAATCTTATATTTTAGGTTAGTATATTTTGTAGCCTAATATATCGTTGTAACTATGGTATATTTACCAACTCCATCAATGAGATTAATCACGGAATTAATCTCTTTCATGGTATCAGATACTAGGGTTTCTCTTCTTCATCTTCCGCTGCCCTAGTTTCCTTCTTCCTCTTCTGTTTTTCCGTCCACTTTCTTGCCTTCCATCAATGGCAGACACCAAGTTCCACCCTGCTTTGGCTGTCTCCAACATCAAGAATCACATTCCTATCATTCTTGAGATGGAAACGGATCATTATTCATCTTGGGCAGAATTATTCAAGCTTCATGCCCGGTCTCACCGTGTCCTTTTCCACATTCTGCCTACCGGAAAGGAGAAGGCTCCTTCCACCGACGAAGAAAAGGAGTTGTGGTCCACCTTGGATGCCACGATACTTCAATGGGTGTATGCCACCATCTCCACTGACTTATTGCATACGATCATCGAAGAAGATCTCTCGGCAAAGGAGGCCTGGGATCGCCTCCGTAATCTTTTTCAAGACAACAAAAACTCCCGTGACGTTGCATTGGAACATGACTTCTCTCATGTCAAGTTGCGGTTTTCCAAACGCTTCGGCGTATTGTCATTGACTCAAGACCCTGGCCGATCAACTCAAGAGCGTGGGGGCTCCGGTGACCGACAACCGCCTCGTTCTTCAACTGGTGGCTGGCCTCACCGAGGCGTACAATAATGTGGGCACCTATATCCGGCAAAGTAAGCCCTTTCCACCATTCTCTGAAGCTCGGTCGAGTCTGTGCCTTGAGGAAAAGGCGTTGGCTGACATGCATGATGACTCGCCGACGGCTATGGTGGCTGCTTCCCAACGTGAGTTTGATGACTCTACTCCTCTGGAAAATTCGGGTCGTTCCCACCATCATCGGGGCAAAAATAACCACAAAAATACCGGCGGTGGCCGTGGTTCTGGCGGCGGCAGTTTCAACCGTCACCATGGCGGTCGTACCTCGGGCGACAGGCAGCAGGTCCCGGTGCAGCAGCAGTGGCAGCATCCTTCTTCACCATGGCCATGGGGATGGATGCCTCAATGGGCTCCCCCTTGCCCGTATCCCACCACACAGTGGGCTCGGCCACAGCAGCAGTGGCAGCACCCTTCTTCTGGCCCAAGGACGATGGCCCAACCAGGGATTTTGGGCTCACGACCACAGCAGCAGGCCCAACAACGCAGTGGACTCCGACTGATATTGAATCAGCCATGCACACGATGACGTTGAGCCAGCCCGACCCCAATTGGTATATGGATACCGGCGCCACATCCCATATGACATCCACGAAAGGTACTCTCTCGTCTTATTTTAATTTGAGCAGTCATAATACTGGCATTGTTGTTGGTAATGGTAATTCAATTCCAATTCGAGGTTGTGGTCATGCTAAATTGCCTCCCCGAACCCTCCATTATTTTTAAACAGCATGCCATGCTCATTCGAACCCCAAAATTATGCAAATAAATTGCAATAGAGGTAGTCATTTTACATTATATTTATCACCAATGTTCCACTTGTAGTATAATTTCGATCATCAAACTCATTTGTCATACTATTAAATAGTCAAATTTAGAGGTAATTAAAACTTAATTTACGTGTGCAATTAATAACTCGTATTAACTATTAAGTTTAGAAGGGTTATTTAGGTATTCTGCAAATCCGCTTTCTATTCAAATTCAAATTGGCAAACATGTAAAATAAATCAAATTAAATATAGAACGAATTTTATTAATTTTGATTTTAAAACTATTTCGTCCCTCTACCTAAAGAAATATGGTTTTATTTCAAAAGAATGAAAGATACAAAAGAAAACTACATAATATCGAGTCCATTTTAAGTACTCGTTTGTATAAGCTCGGGCTGAGCCCGGGCCAATTATTGTAAAATTTATCTGTCTTTATTTGAAGTTGCATTAACGAGTTATTCCATTAGAAATTTAGTTTTTGCTTATGTTATCTTACTTGCACTATTTATATGATTATTCAGTACTTTGAAAATTGCTTTAGACGAAGCGTTAATGATTACATATATCAGTATATGTAAGTCGAACCCAAATCATATGTATTCCCTTTATTCGATAAATATTAAAGTAAATCAGTTATATTATTTCATATATTCAAATTTAAGTTCAAAGGTTTTTGCTTTAACAAAATTTGCTTTGTCACTTTATTTTTCATTTTTATACATTACTCATCAAGCAGTGCAGTGGACTCGGGGACAAAACCTTTTTTATACAATAATTTGGAACATTTTTTATTGAGACAGAGGGACTATAATTTACAGTTTTTATACTTTTTAAAGTATTCAATAATGATATAAACTATTTGTGTTTATTTCTTAATTTAAAACTTAATCCTACCTTAAGTGAAATCTTTGTTAATTACTTATATTTGTCAGCATGTACGACACAAAATTAAATGAGAAATTAAAAAAATATTTTTAATCTGATGAATAAAATTTAAAATAGCAAATGATAAATGGTACAAAATATCAATAAATAATAAATAACATTATAAGAATAATATTTTAACTCAATAATTAAGCCTGTTTTATGATAGAATTTGAATGACATAATAAATTATTAGATATGTATAGTAAATTCTTAAAGAAAAATATAGTTTAAAAGCAAATTTAATATAGTAATATTTCCACATAAAAGACTCAATATGCATGAGTGTGCTTTGTGGGGGCCACAACCTTTTCCATGATATCATCACTTTTAGCATTGATAAAAGTCTTTAAAATTCTTAAAATTTACAAAAATGTGTGAGGATTTGCCAAGTAAATAAAACTTATATTAGGGGGTAAATAGAGACAAAAAATTCATGTGAGGACTAGAAAATTTGAGATACTCTCTTATATACGGTAGTAATATATAAGGAGTTAGAAATTTAGGGTTGCTGTCCTTTAATGGAAATGAGCTTGGGCTTTTAAAACTTGTGGTACCATTGATATTTTTGAAACCCTATTTTCTTTTTAAAAATATTATTTTAAAAGTTATATCAGAGCTTATTTTACGTCATATTGAGCTCTGATACCACCTTTTTTGGGAAAAATTTCAGAAATATACAATTTGGTCACTTACATTGCAAAAAAATAGCCCAAAGCTTACATTGCAAAACTTTAGCCCAAAAACACTTTTATACAGTCTTATAACCTTACATATAAAAGACAGGTACATTATGTATATTGGTGTTTGAAAGTATATAATGTGTAGTTATATACACTAAAAATATAATAAGACAATACTATGCACGAAAATACGCACTTATACACAATTATACAATATTGTATAATGTGTAGGTATATACATTATACTTAGACAATACTATACACGAAAATACCCACTTATACACAATTATACAATATTATATAATGTGTAGATATATACACTAAAAATATATTTATACAATATTATGCACGAAATATGCACTTATACACAATTATACAATATTGTATCATGTGTAGATATATACACTAAAATATGCTTATACAAGATTATACACGAAAATATGCATTTATACATAATCATACAATATTGTATAAGTGGGTATAAACATGGATCTAGGCTGTTTTTGAATAAAATTGGACTTTACAAGACAAAATACATTATGTATATATGTGTATAAAAATGTATAATAGTGTATTAAGTTGTATGCAGTCAATTAGTTAGACCTAGTATTTAGGAGTTGATTTTTATTTTATTTGTTATGCAGTTGATGAAACCTAAAATATAGGACAATTGTTATTTATTTTTCAATTAAGGTTTTAACCTTTAGATACATATTCTTTTATCAGTCAATTAAAATACGCTTTCATCTTTTTTCCCCTGCTTGCTATTTCCTTTCTTCTGTTTTGAGAAAATGATGAAAAAATGGATCTGCCTTCATCTTTTTCAGACTGTTGCTGCAGAGTTAAAGGGCAAAATCATCCTTGTTTTCCCTTTTGCAGCACTTTTGGGGGGCCTCTAAAATAGTTATTAGTTATGATATATGAAAGTAATACATATGGAATGATAAGAAGTGGTTTTAGGTTTTACGTGAGAGAGAGAGAGGGGGGGGGGGGGGGGGGTCATTTTTTGTAAGATTTAAACATATATATATTAATTTTTGTAGCATTGTTACCATAATTAACATACATCGTATTTATCTTCTTCTTTTTTTTTTGTATGTTTTAATAAATAAATCTATATTTATTATAAACCTCTAACAATTATATTGTGTTTCTTATTATATTATCTTAGTTTGGACAAGTTTAATATAATTTCTACCAAGAGTCACCTACAATGCACTCATTACACACGACGTAGTCAAATCAAAAGTTTCAATTTCCCTGCATTTACACACCATGTATTTCCATTTTAATATTTTTCCTGCTGTCTTCTCTTTCCTTTTGGTTTCCTAAAATGGAGAAAGAATTATCCATCAAAATTAGAAAAAACACACCACAAGTTTATCAATAGTCTTGTTTGCATTCCACTTTCATAATGAATTGGCCAAACTTAAACGTCAAGGTCTGGGTGGTGTAGTCGGTTATCACGCTAGTCTCACACACTAGAGGTCCCCGGTTCGAACCCGGGCTCAGACACACACATCATTTTTTTTTATGTTTTCCATATACTCCCCTAATAATTAAACACACACGTCTCTTTTTATTGGCCTCTCCTTCAAGTAGTCGTTTACTGGCTTTGTCATCCGAATCCATTTCATTTGGCCATTACACATTCCAAAAATCACACAGATCCTCCTCGAAATTGATCAAAAAGTCTCTTGACAGGATTTGTGGTGAATCAATCAAATCAAAAGGCAAAAAATGGATTGGGGGACGGTGACGACAGAGGATCTGATGGAGGCTCTACGGGAAGTAGACTGGTCATCTCCGCCACGTCCTCTATCTGAATTCTTCTCTCGATTCACTTTCCCCAGATCTTCCTCAAAATGGAACAGTCGATTAAAATGCAATCTTTACTAGTAAGTTTTTAATCAATTGAATTCACTGATTAGCGTTTCATGAGTGCATTATTTGCTTGCAGTTTTTTTTTTTTCCATCAATTGAATACGCTAATTAGTGTTTGATAAGTAGATTAATTGCTTGCTAATTTTTCCCTAGCTTCACGTTATTCTATCAATTGAATTCACAAACGATTAAGAAACGCTCTATCAATCAATTTTCAAGTTTTACAATTGCCTGTACTTTTCAGGCTATTGTATGAGCGGATTAGCATTTCAGTTGTTTCTCGCTAAAACTTCCGACGTGTTAGTGTTATGGTTTTTGCACTAATTTGCAGTTGATAAGTAGATTAATTGCTAATGAATTCACGGATTAGGGTTTGGTAAATTATTGGGAGCTAGCTTTACTAGTAAGCTTCTACTTTCTCTCTCTCTGTGTGGATTCGTTCATGCACTCTTTAAACGTTTAATTTTCGAGTCAATTGAATGAGCAAATTAGCGTTTCGACTATGATGCAGCTAAAATTTTCCGAGGTGATTTGATTTCTTAGATCAATCGAGGTGCATTAATCAGCGATTGATAAGTAGATTAATTGCTAAATTTTTACTAGTAAGCTTCTCCCTTTCTCTCTCCTAATTCGTTCGTGCACTCAAAACCGTTACTTTTTCAGTCAATTGAATGAGCGGATCAGTGTTTCAATTAATTTCTAGCTAAAATTTTCCGAGGTGTTTTGATTTCTTAATCAATCGAATTCACTGATTAGCGTTTAATGAGTAGATTAACTGCTAATTTTTTCCAATCTTCGAATTTTTATACCAATTGAATGCCTGAATTAGTGTATTGGGAGCTCGCTTTTCTTTTGGCTGAAAATGAGTTGTGTTCACGGATTAGCTTTTCATAAATAGATTACTTCCTTGCTAAAAATATTTGGAGATGTTTAAGTTTTCAATCAATTGAACGAGCTCTTATAATTTGTTTATCAATTGAATTTACGAATTTGTGCTTGATACACTATTAATAGTTAGTGTTTTCAGACGAAGTGAACATTGTTCTGATATGTAAATTACTTCTAAATTAAGTTTTCCTAGAGGTTCGAAGTTTTTAAGCAATTGAACGCATGGATTAATGTTTGTTCAGTAGATTAGTTGCTGGTAAAATACTCCCAGGTTTTTTAATTTTTTAATTAAATTGAATGCACGAATCAGTGTTGGATAAGTATTCTGATTGCTAGGATTTGTAGATGGAGAAGTACTTTTAAGAAGCTACAATTTCATGTGTGTTGACATCAGAATCGGCAATTTTACTTGATGAAAGTTCTTTTTAAGAGGTGGTATAATTTGGTAAAGAACAAAACCTGGAATTGAAAACTAGATGAATTATAAAAATTATTAAGTACTTAATGGTGTTATATGGTTTCAAACTTGTGGAGAAATTTTACTAATTCTGGTTCTTTGGACTTCTGTTTTTTAAATGGTTGCAGCTACCGGACAAATTACTTCATTATGATTGTGGCTATTCTTGGTAAGAAGCAAATAATCATTTATTACTCGGTAGAGATATGATGTTTACATCAGGCATTCTCTTTGGACTTACGGATATCTTCATGTGCATTTTGTATTGTAGCACTGGGGTTTCTTAGGAGGCCACTTGCTATTGTTGCTGCTCTTTTGACAACTCTTAGTATTGCTTTTCTGAACGACAGGTATTTTACTAATTGACTGTTATATCCATGCTTAAAAGCTTGTTGCATAATCTGACTAGATGTTTGACATTTTCCCAGCAGAAAATGTTTCTTATCATATCAAGATTTGATTAGATATTCCATTTCTGCTTCTGCATACTATGCTAAGGTCTTCGGCTAAATATTTTATAAACAATATCATGCTCGCTTACGTTGTATAATAGTTGAAGACATTGAGAGTAACTTTTTTTGTTCACTTGGATATGTTTTTGATTGATGCATAGAATTGCGTAGCCTATTAGATGACACGGTGTTCTGCTTGATGTGAACTAATGTGTTTTTCCTTCGCCTTGGATTCTTATTCGAAATACTTTTGAGTTTTGACTGCTATTAGATTTTCTCTTAGTCTTGAGATTTTGCTTATAGACAAAAAATTACATGATAATTAGGTTAACTGTACTTCTTCTTTTTTTGGGATAAGTCTTTGCATTATCAGCTTCAAAAACAAAATAATTGGTTGGGTTAATGAAATATATTAGAAAACTGATGGTTCCTCAATGTTTCAATCTGTACAAGTAGAACGTGAGAGAAGATCTCACATAGTAAGATGGAGGAATTTGTCTATCAAAACCGCACTATTATATCGTAGTAATCTGTGTATACATTAAGCACTATTTAACTTTTTCAACAGTTGAGAGAATTATTTTCAATTGTATGGTCCACATCTATTTTCTGGTACTAAATCAGTTTCTATGAAATTGGTATATAAGGAACATTTAATTCTTAGTTGGGGATTTTTAGAGATAGTTGTCTAGGCGTCTTTTTTTCTGGATAAAGTTACTCATTAAGACAAAAAAAGAAAAAGAGGATATTTGTCTACACTCTAACCCATCACAAAAAAAAAATAAAAAAATTGTCTACACTCTGGTTGTAGTTGTAGATGCCTTGCTTGGACTCCCATTTAGGTTCCCCTTTTCCTTTGCAACGACTAGGTTACCAGGTCTATATAAATTATTGTCTGTGTAAAGAGAAGTGCTTGGTCCAAGTCCCTCAACATTTATGGTGGTTAAGTGAATATGCAGTTTAGAAGTTATAAGTCTTTTTGCTCATGCAAAAGAAAAAAATGGGATGTGTCATCTTGGGTGGGATAAGACCCTGTTCTTCTCTTTCTTTCTTCCTTTTGTTTATATTTCTGCAGTCATGTCTTTTAAGATTGACTTGAACTAACTTATTAAAAAAATAATATGATTTGCTTGATCTAAACCTGATGCTTTTCCAGAGTTTATACTTTGGGATTCTCTATAACCTTTTTGAGTTTTTCTTCAATTCCTTGAAGGGTTGGGCATAATGTTTTTAGCATAGAGTTATTTCTTGGGGACTTATGAGCACTGAAACTCAAATGCAGAGATGCTTAAAAAATATATGAGCTTCAAGGATAAGGAACTAACATGTCCCTTACCCTTGAGAAACCTACCCTTCAGATGGAAAGAAAAGTGAGTAACCATTTGGATTTTCTTGGAACCATCTGCTTTTACCTGGATGCTTTATAGGAAAGTATTTTTCCTTTTTCTGTTTCTGTTTGATAATTTTTGAATAGGTTTCCTTTTAGCTTCAACCAGAATGAATGTCCTTAATGTAGAGTGATGTTAACTTTCTGGTGATGGGTCAATACTTCTAAAGAATAACTGTTTTCAGCATCAAGCGGTTCACTTATTTATGTTGGATACAGCTTATCTGTTAGCGTAGAAAAGCATGAGAAACATAAGGGGTTGGTTGGTTCATTCTATTGGGACAATTAATCCCTGCATAAAATCCCACATAAGATAATACAATGTTTGGTTGGCCGCATAAGGAAAAATAATAGTCGCACAAGTAATGCAATGTTTGATTGGCAGTGTTAAACTATACCAACATTAAGTTATGTGTGAATCTATGTACTTTTTATGTGGGATAGAATGTGGTATAAGAATATGTATATTAACAAGCGCAGATTAAACATTTTAAAGTCAAAAGTGCCCTTTTAAGTAAGTAATTCATGTATAGCAATATTACAACAAGAATAATAACAACTACAACAAGGGCAGATTAAACAATTTAAAGGCAAAAGTGCCCTTTTAACTAAGTAATTCATGTATAGCAATATTACAACAAGAATAATGACAACTACCCCTTAGTTCCAAACAAGTTGATGTCGGCTATAGGGATCATCACTTACGGTGTTTCCCATTTAATCCTTGTATAACCCTGTCTTCATTATTTATATCAGCGCATAATACTCCCTTCATTATTAATCATGGCATAAACAATCCTGTGCATTATAATCTCCACATAACTTACATGTGAATCAAAGGCCCCCTATCCTCATTTACATCTTATTACTGCATCTTTTTCTTGTTGTTAATATTTGTTCCACCAGTTTCGCAGGCACTTTTAGTGAAAAGGTGACAAGAACTGTCAGGCAGTTTTCTCCTCATTTAGCTGCAAAAATGAGGCCTCCACTCACGTGAGTCTGCATGAATTTTGAATTTAAAAGTAAGCCAGATGCAGTACTGATGCTGAAATATGTTGACCATTTTCAGGCCAGTCATTCGAGGGCGTCCATCTGCTAAACGAGCAATTTTCATTTGTGGAAGGCCTCGTTGGGTGTTTGTCTTGGTATTCTCTCTAGGTATTGGAAGCGTTAAGCACTTTTATCAATTCATTATTTCTTTCTCTCTGTGCTTTTTCTTTCCTATTGAAACTCCAGTAGTTTTGAGATGAAATGGTGTTGTGTCCCTTTCTATGTTTTGCAGCGAGTTTCTTCCTTTGGTTTGTTTCCTGTGGCCTCTTAACTGTCTCGTGGGCATTGCTTATAGGGCTTCTTTGTAAGTGCTGTCTTCCTTCTTGTGAAATGTGTTATTCCAAATTCTATGTTTCAGCATGAATAATGACTTTCTCTTTGTCTTCTCTCTCTCAGCTACTATTCTTCATGCAAGCTTTAGGACGCCTAATCTGAAGGCTCGCCTTAACACATTCCGTGAGGAATTTCGAGCTGTCTGGCGCAACTATAGTGAGCTGTAGCTTCCGCGGAATTTCATTTCGTGTCAGTTACTATCCTGAGGTCTTCCATTATGTTTATTCATTCTTCTTTATGCGTGTATGGGCTGTTTGTTTTGTTTTCCTAGTGTCTGTAAATTAACATGGTCTATTCATGCCTGAAATATTTTTACTGTTCCTTACTAGTACAATTTTCTGTCCTTCAATGAGTTATTAAGTTTGTATTTCCCTTTGCTAAACTAAAGAACAATTCTTGTCGAGTTGTTAGTTTCCAAAACCTCTCTCCAATTTGAAACAAGAAAATATTTAATCTGATGGCCAGATGAGGGTTGATCGGATCACTCATTACTTCTGGCAAGGAAATGCTATGCCTCACTGTTCACTTCTCTCATGCACTTGCATATCCTTGGTTGGATAAGTATCAAAGAAACTATGTTGTCAAACCTGCCCTTGTTCTTGTCAAACCTTGATGTGCGGTCGGCTCAACTGGGGCATTAGAAAAGGTGAGGATCGTGTAAAAGTTTTTAGAGGCTGGATCTACAGGCTATAGAAAGTGCACTTTGAGGAAAGTTGTATTTTTTTTATTTTTTTTTAAAGACTGACTGCATCTGTGGTATTGAAATTGTATTATGAAGAAAATATTCAGATGAAAGTTATCGTGAGAAACTACACGCTAAGTTTGTCTCTGGCAAAAATGTTGTAACATATTTTAAGAGAAGCTTGTCCAAGAGATGCTAGGAGCTAAAGCAAACAAAGTTGAATATGCTTGGTTAGTTGTTCTGAATCACAGAAAATATGAACAAAATGAAAACTTCTCTTCATTAAATTTTGGCTTAATACATAGTTTACCACTTGAGCTAATAGCCAAATCCCTTTACACACCTTTCCTCGACGGAAATCTTTTGCACACCAAATGTTTCACAGAGTGTGTCTAATACAAACCACTTTTGCTCAACTGGCATGTGCGGCAAACACCAACAAAAGAGCACGTGAAAGGCTTAATTAAGTCTTTACTTGCTCATATCAATGGTCGATATCTGGAGTTAACAAAGGCCAAACCTATTTTGACTCCACAAGGGTTAAAATACCCATTTTACTCCTTTGCTTAAACCCATCTTCATTGCCATTGCTGACCATGGAGCAAGTTTTCCAACACCTCTTCAAAACATTAAATTTATATATCCTAACACAAAAAATATAGTAAGATGAGAAGAGCTCGCCGGTTGTATGAAAAATGGCACTGAAATGCAAGAAATAGAGGGGAAAAAAAACCTTCCACAAACGGGGTTGATAGAAGAAAATGCAAGAAACAGAGGAAAGAAAGTGGGAGGAAATAAGCACCCATTTGCTGAATTTGTGATTTCAAACAAAAGAGAAGTTCGAGCTTAATTTTACAAGGTTCTTGTTGTAGTAATCATGAGGTTTTGCATTGGGATTGCAGTGGAATCTGTTAGGGGTAAAGTGAATAAGTTCAGCTTGGTGCTTCATAGTAGAGAAAGGGAGAAGAAGTAAATTGGTGTGAATTGTCAAAAGGAGAGGAGATTTAATTAGAATACAGTACGAGTGTCGAGCTGCAAAAAATCTACGTGAAATCGTACTTGACATGCGCGTGTTTACACCGCATATTGTTTTAGTAGATTTGTGCAAAAGTGGTGTGTATTAGACACACTTTGTGAAACGTTTAGTGTGTAAAAGGTTCTCCGTGAAGGAGAGGGGTGAAAGGAATTTGGTTACAAGCTTCGGGGGTAAACTATGTATGAAGCCTTATGTTTCAAGCATGATGAGTCACTATATCAGTTTATGTAGACTGATATATCTTTTATTTTATCGTCATGGTATTTTATCAGTCGGCTCTAATATATATTTATTGGCTTCATGTCGTCGTTATGGCTGTGCTATCCCTAAGCAGGTACTCCCTCCGTCCCAATTTATGTGATATAGTTTGACTAGGCACGGAGTTTAAAAAAGAAATAAAGGAAGACTTTTGAAACTTGTGATCTAAAACAAGACATAGATATTTGTGAGGCTGTACATCATTCATTAAGGGTAAAAGGGGAAGTTTTAAGTTAGATTATTTCTAAATATAGAAATGTAGCATTCTTTTTGGGACAGACTAAAAAGGAAAGTGTATCACATAACATTTTGTTTCCTGGACCTTTCTGTTAAGTGTTCCTCTTTCTATTGTGGAAACAGCATCATATATGTTCTCAGTCTACTTCAGTTCCTCCAAAGATTAATTAATATGGTCTTCAGCATCTTTTAATTTTTATTTTTCCCTTTTAGTGGTGATAACAATTCCCGGTCATTGGATAGTTTCTGGTGTCTCTCGTTCATTTACCAAGCAGTCTTATGAAAAAACAGTTATTAAATCAGGGCTAGGTCAAAGCAGAGAAGCATGAAACTATTAGCTCCAGATTTACCTTTCTCATTCTATAATTTTACCAGTAATCTTATGCAGTTTAGCTTTATAAAACTCTCATTATATACTGCAGTTGTCTTCTAAGCTTAGAAGCATAAAAGCTAATAGCTCCCAGATAGCTTTGTACTAATTTTTTGTGGACTTGTATTTTTGTTGACTGCTATGTTGGACTTGTGGTGACAGCCTCTTTGCTATTTGTATAGGAGCAGCAGTTGTGGAAGCTTGCTATATTGCGCTGAGCTTTAATATAGTGTGGATGGTGCAATTTATAGGTTTCTTTGACGTGGCAGCTTTCTGTACTATATCTGCAGATCAGCCACGGGTTGTAAATTTCCTTGAATTCTTACCGTATTGTATGGTACTGACTTCTACAATTCATGTACGTTTAAAATAACATTTGGATTTAGGTGCACAGTAGGTATTTCCTAGAAAGTTGGGGTCTGTATTAGAAGTCCATTCTTAATGTTCTTTTAGAAACTCCTTGCTACTCTTACTGTTCAAGACTGCAGTAAAGCTGTGTTCAGTTTAAAGTTTTTGTCTAATCTACTATAAATATTCCCGGGAGTGTCCCTATTCTGAAGGATCCTTTTCAAATTGCCTTGTGGATTAACGAGGCTTCTTTTGTGAATGAATCCGCTCTCGCCTTTCCGTATTAAAGTTGAAAAAGACACATGTATATGAGATAAGATTAATTGTTATTTTGTTGACTTGAGAGGAAATTCTCTCCCGGGTTTGCTCCTTTTTTGTGGTATCGTTCTCTTCAACTTGCACAATCCTATTCGATTTTCCAAGGAGGATTCTGGTGATAAGCACAAAAATATTCTATTATGTTGAATAGCTGGCTTCAATTAATTAGGACATTGATTCTCTTTGTGTTGCAGCAAGCTGCAAGAAACTACCCATGTACTTGCTTAGAAAAGTTGAAAAACGTATTCGAGGAGTTGTCTGTTCAGACATGGGCCTTAATAAAGAACCTTTGGTTTAAGAGAAGAAAGTTCTTTTTTATTTTTTGTTTCCATGTTCCAAATTAATGTATAGATTATAGAGTGCATTCCACTTATTTAGCATGTGGGCATCAAATGGTTTTCCAGAAAAGTTGGTATTACTCGGACTTTGATTCGTGGCAACGGTGACACAAATTAAAGACAAGTTGGATTTCCCACAGTTTCGTGAAGCCTTCAGGCGAACTTCTCTTCATTTGGCTTGCCATTTTGGAACTGTCAAAACTGGAATTGGCTGGCTAAACTTTCAAGTGCATATGAATATGATATAGGTTCATTTTTGCAAATGTAGAAAGATCTACTGACCTCGAATTCAGCTGCCTGAACTTTCAATTGCATATGAAATAGGTTCATTTTTTCGAATGTAGAAAATTAGATTTAATAACCTTGCAGAAGTCAGCTCGACATGAAGAACAATATGAAAGACAGCTTTGTATTTCCAAATCTCCTATGTACTTTGTCATGTTTAAATTAATAAATAAATTATAAGAGAAGAATATTGAGGCAGAAGAAAGTAGTACTAAAGTACAGGTTGAAATTCTTTCCAAGTAGGTGCACACCATGTGCAGAGAATTCACTCGCTAACGTGAACTTTGAAAAGTGTCCATGCATTTGGCTGGCTAACCATGCAAAAGGGAGATGCTCTCTAGCTTTTCCTTACTATCTTCTTACCAATTATTTCCACTATATGACTTTGCTGTTAACAGATTGTGTCCATCCAGAATAATATCGAACACACAATCACTCTTAATCTTGCGAACTATGCACAGAGTATTAAATAATCACATGTAAGTTGTAACCTCTCTAGCATGCTTACTAATCATGTGGGAAGTTTAATATAAGGCTTTCTTTAAACCATACTTTGGGGAGGGGATCTTTGAACCTTGTTTGAGCTCCTCTTCCCCTTTCAGTTGTGTAAGCCTTCCACCTCTCTCTTAGCTTTGCATCTTTTCCATTCGGTCCAAGAACTAAGAGCGGTCGAAGTCCTGTCTCAGGGAATAATCATGTGTCTGTTAATAGTCGCGATTGTTGTCATAGTCAACAAGGTTGAAACTTCCAGGAAAAAACTTCGAATTGGGAGGGCGATCCTCCCGGTGAACTGACCGTACCCCAAACCGACTCAGGTGAACAAGTAGAGTATACTAGGGCGCTTGAGAGATACCTAATCGATAACGAACCTGAATGGCTTTTTTAGGGCCAATTCCATCTATTTTGGTTGAGGCATATATATATATATATATATATATATATATATATATATATAGAGAGAGAGAGAGAGAGAGAGAGAGAGAGAGAATTTAAGTTTTATGTACCGAGCCATATATGCTCGTGCGATGCACGGGCCGAACATGTTTATTCATTTTAATTAGCCTGTCTTTAAGGTTTGTATTTTGTAAATAATTTTTAAAAATTTATCATAATCATGACAATGAAAGTTGTTCATCAATGTGAAAAGGAAAATTAGTAAGAAGGTGAGGGAAAATTAATATTTTGATTTTAGATTTTTTCTTTTAAATTGTTTAATATCTTATATGTATACTGACAAGTTGATATCCATCTTAATCAATTAACTGTTCAGATCCAAACATAAGAACCATTGTTGTATATATTGGTTTTTTTAAAAGCAAAACTAATACAATATTTTTATTAAATTAATTAAAAATATGAGGAAATAAATGTGTCGGATAATTAAAATTGAAATGCATACGTCTATGGAATAAATATTAAGTATTATGACATATTAGAAATGCAATATGTTATATCGCAAATCACCAAATTTTAATTCCGAAATGAAAATATAAACTAATACATTTTATAAATGTAAATAAACTATAATCAGAGAATGCAAAAGAAAGTAAGATAAGTAAAGTATTGACAAAGAGTTTTCCTTCTTTCTTAATACTTTAAACGTGAAAAGAGAACGAACAATAGCAATGCAAATTTGTACCAAAAGTTATACAAATTGCACACTTTAACCAACTACTTTTTTATTCACTTAGACATTTGTCATAGTCTCTCTCCAATAGACTATTTTCAAGAATATTGATTAAAAAGGATTAATTTTATTTTGGTTTTATAAATGAACAAGTAATTTGGACACACACATATTATATTTTTCAAGAACGCGAAAAGTCAAGAGTGAACAAGTAAAAGTGCACGGAGGAAATAAATGTGTCGGAGAATTAAAATTGAAATGCATTCGTCTATGGAATAAATATTAAGTACTATGACATATTAGAAATGTCCACGTGGGATTAAAAAATAGTTGGATAAAGTGTACAAGTTATATAGCTTATGGTACAAGCATTCATTGCGTGTACAATTTGTTAACTTTTGGTACAAGTTTGGGCAGTTGTGTTCGTACCCCCAAGCCACTTATGAGCCGTGTTCATCCCCTCCAAGTCGCTTATTAAATATTAAGTACTATGACACATGTCTACGTTAGTATGGACGAAGGGAGTACTTCATTTTTATTAATTTTTAAAGAACGTGAAAAGTCAAGTATAGTAACGTGGCCAAGTAATATGAGACGGAAGGAGTACCTCATTTATTAATTCTTAAATAGCGTGAAAAGTCAAAATGAACAAGTAAAAGTGCACAGAAGAAATAAATATGTGTTGGAGAATTAAAATAGAAGTGCACACGTGTATATATGAGAAAAGAATAAATATTCAGTACTATGACATATATCCACGTGGGATTTATTAATTCTCAAATAATGTGAAAAGTCAAACGTGAACAAATTAAAGTGCATGGAGGAAATAAATTTGTGTAGGAGAATTAAAATTGAACTGCATATGTCTATACATGAAAAGAGAATAAATATTCAGCTAGAACACGAAAAGTCAAAAGTGAACTAACAAGCAAAGTGCACGGAAGAAATAAATATGTTAAGAATGTAAAAAGTCAAAAGTGAACAAGTAAAAGTGCATGGAGGAAATAAATTTATGCAGGCGAATTAAAATTGAACTGCATATGTCTATACATGAGAAGAGAATAAATATTCAGCTAGAACATGAAAAGTTTAAAGTGAACAAGTAAAAGTGCACGGAGGAAATAAATATATCAGAGAATTAAATTTGAAGTGCATACGTCTATATATGAGAATGGAATAAATATTAAGTATTATGACATATGTGTACGTGGAATATAAAAATAATTGAATAAAGTGTACAAGTTATATAGCTTTTGGTACTTTTTCTATAAGAATGTAAAAAGCCAAAAGTGAACAAGTAAAAGTGCATGGAGGAAATAAATTTGTGTAGGAAAATTAAAATTGAACTACATATGTCTATACATGAGAAGAGAATAAATATTCAGTTAAAACACGAAAAGTCAAAAGTGAACAAGTAAAAAAAGTGCACGGAGGAAATAAATATGTCGGAGAATTAAATTTGAAGTGCATATGTCTATACATGAGAAGGGAATAAATATGAAGTATTATGACATATGTCTATATGGGATATAAAAATAATTGAATAAAATGTACAAGTTATATAACTTTTGATACAAATATTCACTGCGGGTACAATTTGAAAAGTAGTGGGTACAAGGAGGGACTGGTGTGTTCGTCCCTCCTTGGCACTTATTAGATATAGAAATATATAATTTAAGTTATATGTACCGAAATTACTTTTCGGTCGAATTCGATAAAATTTAGCGTATTTGGTTTTATCTTTATTTATTTATTGTCAGTTAGGCAATTAAGGTATGCCGGGAGCCTTGTCCTGGTAAACAGTTTAGCAGTTAGACTCATGTCAAAGGTTTCATAGACTAGACTAGATCAGTTATGTCATGTCAGATGTTCAGAGTCGTATAGCCAATATTGGCTCAGCATTTATTATATTTTCAGACTATTTCTGCATCATGATATAAATAGTATTTTCAGTATTTCCCATGTTTTATTCAGACTATTCATGTTTTAACTTATATTCCGCATCAGTTCATGGCCCATGTTGATTCAGCAAGTCATGTGATTCTCTCGGTCACATGCAACAAGGCACCGTGTTACGCTCAGGCCATGATTCGAGGCATGACAAAAACATCTTTACCATAATTTTGGCATTTCCGGACAGCTTTCTCTCTATTCCCACATGTTTTTTTATTTTTTATTTCGGCGTCATATGCTACATGCTTTTGAGTAGTAATAAAATATTACACAGTCCTGTTTTTTATTTATTTATCATCATTACACATTTTCATTTTAATATTTTTCCTGCTGTCTTCTCTTTCCTTTTTGTTTCCAAAAATAGAGAAAGAATTATCCATCAAAATTAGAAAAACACGCAACAAGTTTAATTCATGACAAACATGAGTAGTTCCCTTTACATTCCATGTTCATAAAAATAAAAAAATAAAGAGTCAAACAACCAACTGCTCAAACAGTGGAATAATGCCCCAACTCATCCTAACTCCAAAAAATTGAGGTGGAATAATGCCCAACACCTATTTGAAAATCAAAGTATGGTGAGCCAGCAATGCCTAGAGGGAAAAGAGATGGGATCGGCTATTGTAACGTACCAAATAGTGGAATCCTGCAAGTTTTGGGGCTCTTCCTCAAACTCGTGGTGGGATTAATTGGGGCTTTTCATCAAACTCATTCAAGTTTCCAAAATCCTCCCGAACATTTTCCCCAAATAATGTATGATCAGCAGCACCCTCCATCATAACTAACTCCTCATAATTGGCCGCAAGTAGTTGCTCAATCTCGGAGTCTTCAAGGTCGGGTCCAAGGTCACGTTCTAACTCGTCGATATTCGCTAAATTACCGCCACTAGTAATATCATTAACGCTGCCGTTACCGCTAACGCCGGGAGTGAAAGGAACAGCTAAGGGAAAAGCAAAAGGAATGGCAAAGGGACCAATGGGACAAGCAACCGGACCGAAAGGACCAGCGACGGGAAAGAACGAAACAACAACGGGAGCTATGGGAACGACGGGACCACTAGCGATGGGAGAAATGGGAGGATCCAGCAGCCGAGTGAATCGATCATAAACATCAGCATTATGATCACCATATTCTACCGTGTGAGCCTACGTATTGCCTTAGTTCATCTTGGTTATAGAACCCTTCAATGTTGAGTAGGACATGTCGAGTTTTTCCAGTGAGTTCCTCCACGTATGTTAAAGACACATTCCACATGCTTGGTTCTCCTACTGCTCCCATGGTGATAGAGAAATATTACTCCGTAGATATTTTAGTCAGTTGAGAGTTAATATTAATACTATGTATAAGGAGCCTGAAATTTAGGGTTTTTGTCTTTTAATGAAAATGAGCTTGGGTTTTTTAAACTTGTGGTGCCATTGATATTTTTGAAACCCTATTTTCCTTTTAAAAAGGCTTAAGTCATAGACAGACCTTCAAACTTGTCCATAAATTTCACTTAAACCCCTCAACTGAGGGTCGTACCATATGAACCCTTCAAGACATCTTTTAATGTCACTTGGACACGTCGGGCCAGCTTGGCACAACACGTGGACTTCATGATTTATGGACGCGTGAGCTAGTTAAAAATGCTGACCTGAACTAAAACTAACGGTCAAACGGACCCTTCCAACAGTAATATTTGCCCCACCCATTTTATATATATCTTCCTCTTCCCCAATTCATTATATTGAACCCTAATTACACCAAAATCATTATTGCTCCAAAATTATTAATTTTCAGTCAAATTAATTGCTTTGTCACTAATGTTTTTCTACTCTATCTCTCTCGTTTACTTTTAATCTTGCTTCAACAATGGCTAACACTTTAAGAATCGAGTTTTGCCGATGTGGGCGTATTTGTGAATTGAAAATTTCATGGAGTCCAAATAATTCCATAAGGAGATTTTTTTCGTGCCCAATTGATGAGGTAAGCGTATACTACTTCTGGGTTATTTCATTACTTAATTCTTCCTCGTAATTGATTCAAAAAGCTTCTTCTTTTTATTCTTTAAAGGCTAGAGGTGGATGTAATTACTTCAATTGGTACGAACCAAGGCATCCCGAACAAGCAAATAAAGTCGTTTATGGGTTGTTGAAGAGGGTTAAAGCTTTTGAGGAAAAAAGGCTCGTGCAAGACGAAATAGGAAGATGTTGGTGTTTGGTCTAGCGTTGTTGTTTGCAATTTGGTTCCAATTTTCAAATTGTACTTGATGAAGTTTAGTTTTAGTAATTCTAGTAGGTTAAATTGCACTGCATTTTACTGTTTTAGGTAGTGTATTTGATTGTTTTAGGTAGTATATTATGTTATAGGTTAATCTCACAAAGTTGGCCAATTTTTGTGGTTTTGTGTAATTGTATATGGCCACACTTTTATGAATCGAATGAATATATATTGGTTAAAATGCATTGTATTTGACATTGTTATGTGTATTTTTTGGTTCAATATTGTGGGCAAAGTATAAAGTACTAAAATTTGGATACTAACACAAATCAAAACCATACTTCATTAATAAACGGAAATAAAACAAACCAAACCAAACATCATTTTTCATAAATAGAAATAGACGACCTAATCAATATCTATGATCTCCATCTTCTCCACTTTAGTAACAATGAAGTGGAGGCGATCCTCAAGATCATAAACTTGAAAACGCAACTCAATCCTTTCCCTTAGGCCTTTTGCATCAACAAACTCTTTCCATCGTTGTTGAGGCGCGCCTTTCGGCTGATCTTGTAATTCATGAAGAAAGCGCCATTGCCGTATAAAACAACGATTTCTTTGTCAACTTGTGAAAGAACATTCATAGTTGGAAGAATCTGTACAAACAATTAGTATTAGAAGAAATAACAAAACAATAGAAAACCAAAAATAAGAAATAAAGACTTACGAAATCATTGTTTTCTATATAGGATTTGGTCAATGTTTTCTCAAACCAAGCAATAGTGTAATCTTGGATAGGTGGCATTTTGTTTAAGAAACAATGAGTTGAATTCCTTTGTGATGGAGTGAATTCGTTTGTGACTATGTGATGGAATAAAATGGAAGACTATAGGGATTTATATAGGTGATAATACAGCCATCCAACCACTCTATTTAATTCATTCAACTCATCTCTTTAATTCATACAACCATTCAACTCATCTATTTAATTCATACAACCATTCAACCACTCTACTTAATTCATTCAACCATTCTCCTTCCCCACCCAACTACCACAAATATACAATCATGTACCATTCAAGTAGAAGACATTATGTCACGACCCAACCCCGTAGGCCGTGACTGGCGCCCTAGTTGGGCACCCTGACGTACTTATTCAATCGAATCACACACAAATAGCATATACGGCCATAAATACTATATGCCGTCTCAAACTATATCAAACTGTTCAAACACACCTCAACGCAACCGTATGCGGATATATATATATATATATATATATATATATATATATATATATATATATATATATATATATATATATATATATATATATATATATGTCAAAAAGCCGGCAAGGCTATCAAATGTATCAAAAGCCGACAAGGCTATCAAATGGCACAACGGCCCAAAACATATACAGAATGCACGCCGACAAGGCTGCCATAACGAGTGGGATCATACAAACACACCTGTACAGAAG
Source organism: Lycium barbarum (assembly GCF_019175385.1). Lineage (NCBI taxonomy): Eukaryota > Viridiplantae > Streptophyta > Magnoliopsida > Solanales > Solanaceae > Lycium > Lycium barbarum. The sequence continues at coordinate 15,047,831 of NC_083339.1, read as the reverse complement.
TAGGCACACACACCCACAAATACATCTACAAACCTCTAAACAGACCAACAGAAACATATGGCGGGACAGGGCCCCGCCGTACCCCTGAGCAAATATATACATACACAACGAACAAAATGTATACCAAAATATATGCTCTGAAATGAGAAGAGAACTCCAAATAGCAGAAGAGGGTGTCCTAGACGGGTGGATTACCAAACTGTGCGTCTGTACATGCGGGCATGAAACGCAGCCCCCGAAGAGAGGGGGTCAGTACGAAATATGTACTGAATATGCAAAGCAGAAGATACAGAAAACAAATCTGAGACAGAAACAAAATAGAAGTACCGAATATAAGTACAAATCCAATCATATCAAAATGTTTAGTTTCAAAATATGTAAGTCATGCATAGGGTACAGAAGAATATGGTCGCCCGCCTGTCGATGGCGCCATAACACAGCATAACACCAGAAAGGTTTCAAATCTCTGAATCCCCGTCGCATATCATAACAAAGCATAACGCCGTACACACCACAACACCATACACAGCATAACACCAAATATAAGTGGAACCCGACCCTCTTTGGCGAGTAGCTCGGTGAACCATAAACACAGCATAACTCCGGAGTATATCAAAGTGCGCACGACAACAGAACCGGCCCGGGACTCGGCGAAGGGATAACAGAATGCACGAGTAGAGTCGTGAGTAGTCATATGCATAAAATCATTATCATGAATTCAAACATAAGTAAAGTGATCATAATTGAAAATCGAAATAATAGACATAACAATTTCTTTCAAAAGTTCTCCAAATTACATAAGGGAAAGTCGCGGGACCCACGGAAGGGTATTGACCCGAGTCGAGCCCGCCTATGGAAAACATACTCATCATGAGCCATGCAAACTCATACGAAAATATCAAAGCAATCCGAGTCTTTATGTGAAAGATATGTCATTCAAAATTTACGAAATTCTTTAAAGTGAAACATTTCCATACAAAGTTTGGAAGGCGATTATTTCAAATACATGAAAGTTCATATTTCATCAAACCATACATAAGAGTGCCAAGAATTATATAAGGATCATATCATGCTCGGATTTCGAATTTGGAATTCCCTTAAGGCTCTAATCTAGCCTATGTAAAACTAAGGCATGCCAAAAGAAGGAAGGTTGCTTTACATACCTCGTACGCACTCCAAGCTAGCCAATCTAAAGTTAATCCCAAACTATGCCTCGGGCTCCCCAAGGTCTACAAATATGCCAACGAATATCCAATATTAACCATAGGCACTTAAGCAATTATTTATTCCAACTAACTCTAAATTCTACAGAAAATTCGGCAGCATTTCCCCTGAAAATAGGTCAACCCGAGAATTTAACTCGCTAAAAATCAACAACAACAACCACAACAACCAACCTAGCAACTCCAATAACCAATCCGAAGGGCAATATTACATTAATAACTTTCTTTCACAACATTCATAATATTCAATTCAGCGGCTTACATTCAAGCCACAATATCGCTCATACATTCAATTATTAACCCGAATCCTTACCAACAATATTCAAGAGCATTCTAAACAATTCACAATTTTTTTTTTCAACAATCCAATAATTTTCTCCAAATTGGACCGAAAACAGTCCCCTAGCCGAGAGCAGCCCCTTTTTTTTTCACATTTCTCATTTTCAATTTATGATTTGTATTGACAATTCACAACATAACGATATTATTTTCATAAATATAAAAATTACGTCAAGCGCGCAACAAGCATCAAATCAACCCACACAATCTCAACATCAATCTTGAGTCATTAAAATGCTCATTTCCGACTAGAATTCATAACGACGACAACTAAAACGCTAAGCGATATTAATGCGGTCTTCGGCATATTATATGACCCACATTCGTCCACACTACACATATACATATGTTGATGGTCCTCATAAATAAAGATTACATTAAGTGCACCAAATTCTCCAAATCAGTCCGCACATTTACCATATAAATTTTGGGACATTAAACTCTCATTTCCAACATAAAAGTCATCACAACAACCATTTCGACGCTAAGCGATATTAATTCATTCTTTGCTACAAATTGGAGGCTATATACACGGCTACATACCCACCTATATACATACATCGATAGTTCTCATTCATTTCTTCACCCTACAACAATCAACATACTAAATAGAGTTAATTCATCACTTAGTCACAACACCCATTTACACAACTTCACACACCATACACGACCCAACTTCCAACATACTACATTTCATGATTTTTCATCCATATTGACATACTATAATATGCATACAACATTTATAACACATAAACAAGATTAGAACTCACCTTTCTTCTTCAATCCACAAGAAGGCTAGGGTTTACGATTCACAAAACGGATGACCCAATCGCTCCAACGACACTTCCACGCTACTTAGGGACCTCAATATAGTGGGTTTGTACCAAAGAATAAATTTTTGAGAAGCTAGAAATGGGGTTGATTTTTCTCCCTCCTTGGCCGAGAGCTTCAAGTTGAAGTTCTTCAACTTTCTTGATTTTTATTTTAAGTGTACAATGATACAATATGACTTAGAGGTCTTCTTTTAAGGCTCCACAAAATATCTCTATGTCCTTGGCCCACATTATGTGTTGGACCAATTAAAATTGGCCACACAATGTGTGGGACCAATTCCCACCTACACGGCCACAAGGCCATTTTTGGGCAAAATTTTAAATTCCAAATTTATGAATTGTGGTCCCAATTTTTTCTAAGTGTTCAATGCCAACAATTTCATATATAACTTATGTCTCAAAATAAAATCAAAGGTCAAAAGTCCCGACTTCAAATCCCGAAATAGTCTTGGCCTTACATTATCATAGTTAATCCGGGTTGTCCCAATGTATAAAAATACGGGACGTAACACATTAAAACTGCCCAAAATGGATATTAAAACTGACATAAACGACTACTTTAACTAATAAAAATAACATTCAGTATATAGACCAAAAGCATTAAGAACTTCCCATAATGTTATGGACAAATTTGAGGGTCTGTCTATGACTTAAGCCTTATGGACAAGCTTGAGGGTCTGTCTATGACATAAGCCTTTTAAAAATGTTATTTTAAAAGTTGTATCGAAGCTTATTTTATGTAATACTTAGCTCTGATACCGTCTTTTTTTAATTATTTTTTTGTATGTTTTAAAAGTTGAATTGAATGGCAGTTGAATTGAAATGCATTGAATGGTAGTTGACACTATAAAAAGGCAAGAGGATGAAAATGCACTTGACATTACTCAAGCCCACTTTACTCATATTCATTCTACCACTAACATAATGCTAATGCTTTAGGATAATATGCTCGCATGCTTTGAGAAAAAATTGACTCGATCATATGTTGAAAATGATGATTTCGTAAGTACTAATTTTAGCGTCAAATTTATTTTTTGTTTTCATTTTTTTTATTGCATCTAATAACATGTATTTTTGCAGGTCTTTCCTACTAACCTTCTGGATTTTCTTCCAAACTCTGACAAATAAATTATTGTTCTTTATGACCATCATGCATACCATATGAAATACAAAATTGGTGCAAAAGCGCGTCTCACTCAAGGCTGGAAACACTTTGTCGCTGCTAACGGATTGAGGGAAGAAAATGTGTTGTATTTTAAGGCTTGTGAAGTTGAGAACCGCATAACCTTCATTGTTCATATGAAGCAGGAGATCATAGATATAGATTAGGTCTCCTTGTGACTTTTCTTTTTAAGTAATTTATGTATGATCTAAGTAGAAATTTCTTTCCGAATGTATGATCAAGTATGCTTCTTGTTCCTAAAGTGAATGACAACAACTTTTCAATTGAACCTCCATGACATTAAAGTGCTTCAACATACAAACATTAAGGGAAAAAGGAACATACACTAAGTCCTAATATGACAATTGCCATTGATAATACTTCAAGTTTTCAAGTTGCCACAACCTACTAAACCAAATAACAACATACACAAAATGAAAACACTCTTAATATTAAAGCATATGCCCTTCTTCTGTTCTTGAAGCTTATTCTCAAACTTTTTAATCTCCATCACCTTCATCTCTTCATTGTTAATGGCATTCTCAAGTTGTTTACTCTCATTATCGATGACCATTTCACTATCGATACAACCATTCTCTCCTTCAATGCAGGAAGACCCTCCTTCAATACTAAATTCTTCTTCCATTTCTTTCTTCAATGCAACTTCTTCTTCCATTTTCTTCTTCAAAACAACTTTTTCTTCCATTTTCTTCACCAATTTATGAATAATGAACTTAGATCTTTGATCAATAGGATCATCTCTCAACTCAAAGAAATTACATTTCTTCATCTAAACAAAAGTTCAACCAATCAAATTCACTGAAATACATTTTGAAAATAACGAAACATAAAAATAAAAAATCCGTACACCATAGAAGGGGCATGACCAAAATCCTCTTCCGTGATTGTTAAGAGATCAAGAAATCTGCATTTTTAGTAATAACCCGTGATGGCATCGCGCCTTAAGCTTCGTCTTTGGATCTTCATTATCAGTACAGAGCTTATTCAACTCTGATTTCACCTCTTTCATGATAAACCCTAGACAGAAATTTCAGTGAAATTAGAAGAAATTTCAGCGAAACATAAGATATAAATAAAACAGGAGAAACAATTTACATAAAGATTAGCTTACCACTTGAATCCATTAGCTAATTTGCAGGTTTTTTATTGAAGTTCAAAGCAAAAATGGAGTCCAAATCAGGTCACTAAAAGGGTATATGAAAAGGAATTTATTTTTTTACCGTTATTTGCGCCACGTGGCAAAAAAAATTAGAGGTTGAGGTCAGTTCACACGCGCTCCTCAGTCGTGTTCTCACGTTCCACTAGTAATCACCTGATAATGGTGTCTAAAATACACAAAAAATATGACCAGGGGGTGATAGCCCCCCCCCCCCCCCCCCCCCCCCCCACATAAAGGTTGAGTGTGTTATAAATAATTCGGCCAACTTAGGGTGCATTGTAGCTATTTTCCCTTTTAACAAATAAAGCAATATTTATTATAAACCTCTAACAATTATATTGTGTTTCTTATTATATTATCTTAGTTTAGTTTAGACAAGTTTAATATAATTTCTACCAAGAGTCACCTACAATACACTCATTTGTCACGACCCACTTGGACTAAGTCGTGCGGGCACTTACCCTTCCCACCTTGGTAAGCGAACCCTCAACCCAGTGATAAATAAAAACGTGAATAAATAAATCAAGCAAGCGGAAGAGAATAAATACGTAAGTCTCACAATAATATATAATAAAATAGTGCGGAATAAGAAAAATATCCCTAGGGTCTAGTCTAAGTTATACAAAAGCATCTAATGAAAATATACAAGTCTGGGATAATAATACATAAATCTATCTATGTCTCAGAATAGGAATAGTAAGACATAAAATAGGAAGTCTTCAAGGCAACAAACGTCTCGTGCTAACCCTGGAAACTCGATACTATGCTGATGACGACTATCAACCACGAGAGATAGAAGCAGACCCAACATGATACCCTGCATTCATAAAGGAATGCAGCAAGTGCAGGTCAGTACAAAATAACGGTACCGGTAGGTATCATCGGCCGACTAAGCATAGAAAATCAACAAGCATAAGTCACAACAATCAGAAACAAGTATCCATCATCACCTAGCTTGAAGCATCTAAACCCAAGTGTGTCAAGCCTCAATATATCAAATCTGAATCCAACATCACAAGTACAACACCAAATCATCTGAATGTAAGTTGTGATGCAATGGAATAATGTATGGATACAATGCAATGCCATGCAAATGTTGTGTACATATGTACTCCGGATGGAAATATCGACGTCTCGGTAGCACAACCCAAGGTGACTCGTGAAGTCTAAGTGCCACTCGTCCCGAATCTTTTCCCAACAGACAGATGAGATCCCGGATCTTTGCCCACAGGGGGTTCTTACCGGCACCACCCTGAGAGACCCGCGGAGTCCATGCACTCACTCAATCCATGATTCCGGAACTAACATCGGATATCGGACTCTCACGTCACTCTCATTTTAAAACCGAGCCCAGCTCATCACAGTGTTTCATCAAGTACCAACAGTGTCTCAACATTATATCATCAAGACTGAGAGTGCGTGCAATGCATGTATCAATATCAATAATCATACTCAATATCACAAGTACCAACAATGGGTACGCTAACAATATCATGAAAGACTACACAAGTCATATAGAACGCTATCCTCGTATCATCATCAACCAGTAAGATATCACAATATCACAATCAAGATGGAACAACAGATTCCAATATTTACTAACAGCACATGGCATCAAGCCAACACAATAGAACAATCAAATCACAACACAACGGGGTAGCTAGCCCCAATCACGCAACAGGGCCCAATCTAAGACAATATCCAGCCCAACTTCATACCCGAATGTTTACATGGTTTCTCCGACAATATAATCTAAATATATGCTTCGCTATACGAAATCTCACCAAGGGTGAGCCATAACCTATCTGGATGGCCGAACAGCAAACACCGACAACTCACTTCTTTGCCTTGACTAATTTCCGCTGAGCCTCAAGATCAAAGAAGGTCTAGAAATATTCGAAATATAGATTAGAAATCAAGAAGATCGATACTAATATTGCTATCATTCAAACTAGGTCAAAATCAAACATAGAATTTGGGAAAAAATGGGCCACAAGGGCAAAACGGGAAACTCAGGTGTAAAATATCAAATTAGTTATCAAAACCCATCAACTAATTGCTAAATTAACTCAAAGATTTCCCCAATTTTGAAATTCAAGTAAAACCCCCAATTTTGGGTATAAACCCTAACTATTTGATTCAAGGATTCAACACTAATAATGAAAGATATATGATTAACAACCCTAGATACATCATAATCTAGCATAAACCGAATCAATTTCATCATTTAAAAGCCTAAGTAGAATATCCATTAAGTCCACTTTTTATCTTCCACTACTAAAAAACTAATAAGGAGAGATGAATTCTAAGATGATTAGGAGCAAGGAATTAGCAAGAAAGTTAGGAGGACTTACCACTAAGAATCTCCTCTAAGAATCCTCTAGAATTGCTCCCAATATGAACCACTTTCAGAATAAAAGTGAATGAAAAGACTTGGGGTTTTATATCATTTAAACACTCCAGTCTCACCGCTTCCGTGGTCACTCAGACCGCTTCAGCGGCGCTGCTCTGGCGGTGCCATGACCGCTACAGCGGTCAAGCCCAAATGGCCTGAACCGCTCCAACGGTACCGCTGCCGCGGTTTTGGTGCCTCCAAAGCGGGCACCAGACACCAGGAATTACACCAAGTTTCACATTTCAATCCAATTTTCTGACTAATTCCTGAGGCCACCTGCTCACATACCATATACATAGACACATATAAAAACACGCTATGAAAGCGCTCGTGGCCTCGAAATTCCCAACGGAGGTCTCGTTGACCGAGTCAACCCCCGATACTTTAATTCCAATTTCCCAACCCAAGTCCCAAAATGCATCCGAGTGCATTGGGAACCGAACCAGATATACACACAAGTTCTAAATGACCATCCGGACCTCTCGAAATCAATAGATTTCCGGAAAAAGTCACGTGAATCAAATCTAGACACCTCAGGAAGCGTGTCAATGGTCCCCTCGGGTAAAAAATGAGCTAACCATGCTCGGCAAAGGGTCAAAAGGGCTGGAAACGCAATAACGACCAAACGGATCACCTATAATACACTCATTACTCACAACGTAGTCAAATCAAAAGTTTCAATTTCCCTCCATTTACACTCTATGTAATGTTGTTACATACACCACACATGAATAACACTTGCAATATTTTTTAGTATTAATGTACTTCTAATTTCAATGAGTTAAATCTAATAATATATCTTCTAGTTGTATTTACAGGCATTCTTGTTACATATATCAGTGTATGTAAGTCGAACCCAAAACATATGTATTTCCTTTATTCGATAAATATTAAAGTAAATCAGTTATATTATTTCATATATTCAAATTTAAGTTCAAATGTTTTTGCTTTAACAAAAATTTTTCACATTTTTTTTAAATTTGTATACATTACTCATCAAGCTGTGAGCGGACCAGAGGATAAAACCTTGTGCATATCCGAAAATGGTGATGCAAATACACATTAAAGTGTAAATGAAAAATGAAATGGTCTCACTTTTCACAAAAATCGGCGTGGCCTTTTCGTGAATAAAACATAGTCCAAAATTTTTGTAAAATGATTTCTAAAAGTCCACAAATGTAAGCAAGATATATAAGCAGAGGGTGAGTTGGTCAATTCCCATCTACGGAAGCTCCTCTCATTCACTATCAAAATTAGAAAAAACACACAAAATTTTTAATTCATGACAAACATGAGTAGTTTCCCCTTTACATTCCACGTTCATAAAAAATTAAAAAAAAAAAAAAAAAACTCATTATAACTTCAAAAAATTGCAGTGGAATAATGACCCAACACCTGTTTAAAAATCAAAGTATGGTGAGCCAGCAATGCCTAGAGGGAAAAAGAGACGGGGATCGGCTATTGTGACATACCAAACAGTGGAATCCTCCACGTTTTGGGGCTCTTCGTCAAATTAATTCAAGTTGAGTGGTGGGATTTGGGCTCTTCATCAAACTCATTCAAGTTTAGTGGTGGGATTAATTGGGGCTCTTCATCAAGCTCATTCAAGTTTAGTGGTTGTTGCACATCCTCGTGGCAAGGGTGTCTCAATAAAATTAATGACCTAAAGCCAGATTTTAATGCGAAGCCTTAAGTATATAAGTATATACACATATATAAGAAAATTTAGTGTTGCTTTTTTAGTTTTTCGTACTTGTTGCCTTTTACTTCAAATAGGAACATTAATATTTACAATAGTGAGGACTGATTCAAGTTAATAAGATATTCGCCATATGTTTTAAATACATTACCTTGAATGTTATTGTAAAAACTTTATTTGTTTACTTTAAAGTTTTAAAAATATTTCTCTTAAAAAGTAGATAATTTTTCTTTCTTTCTTTCTTTTATTATAGAACTTCTTTTCACAATTTTCAACATTGTCTAAGATAAAAAATAAAAAATCATAAAATACATCGTAAAATTTTGAAGCCTCAAAAAATTGGGGACCTAAAGCAATGGCTTTACCTCACCCTTGAGCCACCCCTGCCTCGTGGTCATGGTCGAGTTCATGGCCAAAGTCATGATCGAAGTGATCACCATAATCAAAATCAGTGTCAGAAAAATCAGCAGTACCAGATTTCTTCCCGCAACACCAGATTTCTCCCCCATATTACCATATTTCTCCCCCACACCACCAGATTTCTCCTCCACAACACCAGATTTCTTCCCCACAACACCAGATTTCTCACTAACAAGAGCAGTTTTGTCACTAGCAACAATATTACCAGATTTATCACTCACAACACCAGATCTCTCACTAACAAGTGCAGTTTCGTCACTAGCAACAATATTACCAGATTTCTTACTCACAACACCAAATTTCTCACGCACAACACCAAATTTCTCACTCATAACACCAGATCCCTCACTAACAAGAGCAGTTTCGTCACTAGCAACAATATTACCAGATTTCTCATTCACAACACCAGATCTCTCACTAACAAGAGCAGTTTCGTCACTAGCAACAATATTAACAGCTTTAGGATTAAATTTACCTTGAGAAGTTGGTATCACTCGCATTCTGATTCGTGGCAACGGTGACCTGACCACAATGTAAAGACAAGTTGCCCCATAATTAGGTCCTTGCAGCTTCGGGCGAAAATCTCTTCATTGGACTTGCCATTTTGAAACTGTTATTGAACTGGAACTTGGCTGCCCAAATTTTCAAGTGCATATGATATAGTTTCATTTTTTCAAATGTAGAAAGTTAGATATATTCACCTTGAAGTCTGCTGGACATGAAGAACACTATCTAAGACAGCTTTGTATTTCCTAATCTCCAATGACATGTTTAACTTAATAAATAAATTATAAGTGGAAAATATTTGTGTCGAAGGAAAGTACTACTACAAGTACAGGTTGAAATTCCTTTCAAATAAGTGTGCAACATGTGTAGGGAAGTCACTTGCGAAAGTGAACTTTGAAAGTGTCCATGCATTTGGCTGGCTAACCATGCAAAAGGGAAGATGCTCTCTAGCTTTTCCTCACAATTATTTCCACTATATGATTTTCCTTTAACAGATATTGTGCCCGTCCAGAATAATATCGGACGGACGATCACTTTTAATGTTGCGAACTTTGCACAAACGTACTACTACATATAATATATGTAACCAATCTAAGCATGCTTACTGATCATGTGTGGGAAATTCAACTGTGAATCTATATATATTTATGCACAAAATTGTTGGTCGGTGGTGATTGTTCAAATTTGATAAAAGTAGAGTATTTGGTTAATTGGTTCTGTTTTGATTTTCGAGTAAGAACTATAAATAGGTGATGTTTAACTTGCATATGTGGGAATTCAACTATTCTCGACTTTTTTGTTGAAACGTTTCCTTTCTACTGCCCCTTAGCTAGTGGCTAAAGGTGAACTTAATTGTTCCTATAATGAGTGTACCTTTTTTTTCCTAGTACTCCATTCAATTCGAAGTGCGGAATTCACTGTTTTAGAGCTTACCTCATTATTAAGGTAAAAGGGCCTCATTGTTGGAACTTGCGAGGCTGTTAATTAACATTGTATATGTAGTCGGTCACTAATACTCTTTTATGTCTTCAAATTAAAGTCTACCTGATTAAAGTATGATTCTGGACTGACACAATATGGACTGTGATACTTTTAATGTTGTGTAATGATACTCTTAATGTTATCAGACATTTTGAAAAAATTGGGCGGGCTAAATACAGATCGGATAATATTATTCCTTTTTTTTTTTACCTATATATATGCAAAATAATAAACTTAATCACCACCATTAGAAAGATTCCCATTTAATTACCTAATATAATGGTATTTACCAATTGCATAAAAACTAAAAAGTAAGATTGAACTCCAATGTTTCCCATTTTATGATTCAATCTTTCCCCTTTTCTCTTCCCCTCTTTCTGTCTCACGCCAAACACACCCAAGCCGGGAATGAATATGTATTGGTGATGACTTTTGATACTCAAAATTATAACTTGAGAAGAAAAACAATTCAATCCTAAGCCTTTGAATTTGAAAGTAAGACTAAAAGAGCTGGCCATACAGGAACATATGTATAATTGAACTATTACAATAAACTCAGAGAGATTTTTATCTGATTGTTATCACAATTTTCCCATTTTTGGAAAAAAGTCTGTAAGAAATGATTACAAATTAAAGCAGCAAACTCCATTAGAAGTTCCATCAATTAGCCATTAAAAAACTTCAAAGCTTTGATTTAAAAAATGAGGTTTTGCGGAATTGTTATTTGTTTGAATTGGGTGTTACCCTTTGGAGTTTATATTTCAATTTTGAGAGAGTTCGTCGAAGATTAAAATTGGTTTTGGTTAATTTCATATTGAAACTCGAAGAGCTAGAAAGAAGAACAATGTTTTTTTCTCTCCAAATCCCAATATATATAAATAGGTTGTATGCAATTTGTATTTCGAGTGCATGTTATTTGTATGTCCATTGTAACACTGGACATAAAGTGACATACACACTTGATACGACATACAAAATATATAAAGAACATACGAATAACATATAACAATATAATTGTATGTAAGTTGTATGTTTAGACCGGATTGTATAAAAAAAATCTGTATGCCAATTTTATGTTTGTAAAAAAACTCTCGCTACTTATTGAATATCCAAAATCCCGTTAAAGCGGATAATTAATGTTGGATTTCTATATTTATAGGAAATGTACCAATCTTTATACCACTGTGGGATTGAACAAAACAGGCTGGTCCATGTTTTCTTGGCTTCTTTCAAACCATCATATGCGCATCACTATTTCTATCAACCAAACTTTCTCCTTCACTCTTTTCCTACTTAAAGAAAGAAGATCCCATTATTCCTTTTTTATATTCCAACATTCTTTTCCTCATCTTTTTTTTCCCATGAAAGCCACTAATATAATTGGTGTCACAGTTCCAATAAACATAGACCCTGATGCTAACGATCTCATTTTTTCCTAATGAAGTTAGTTCTCTTCAATTGTCTCAAAGTTCAGGAGGAATAAATATTGAAGGAAGATTGATTAGTTATGGGATATTACATGAAATATGTACAAGCTTTAGCTTCTGCATGGCTTTTTATGTTAGCACTAGGTCTCATTTGTTGTTGCCTTAGTAGCAAACCACGTTCTCAAGGTGATAAAAGCAGTGGCACTGGTGCCTGCACTTGTGATGGTGGCTATGGCGTGTGACTAGTGAATAGTGAAGAGTGATCACTGCTCCATCAATCTGATGGTTTACTTTTATCTTAAGGGAAGTTTCGTATCTTTTCACATACTTACCTTAATCTTCAATTAGCTTTTGGTTGGTTGGTGAATGTGAGTACGTAAGGAATCAGAAGTACAATGTATAGTGAATTAGTTCTTGATTTATTGTGTTCATTTTAGTACAGGTAATTAACATACTTCCATTGGTTCTTATCATCACTTCATCTGGCTTTCTTGTCCTTTCCATGAATATGTGTGTGTCAATTGTATATTGTCATCTGTTTTGTGCTTTACTGCTTTGATATCTATTTTCTTACGGTTGCACAAAGAGCAAAGTCATAAGCGGCCAAGCAGTTGCCGAGCCAAGATTTTCACTAAAGAAATATAAAATATAAACAAATAAATGTACGAAGAAAACAAGCATATTTAATATAGTACTATTACATAAGCACCTATTATATACATATAAAAGGACCGGCCTATTCATGCAGTGTAATTTGGCGAAAAGGGTTGTCAATTGACCCTCCTCGGACAAAGGTGGCTCTGCCACCACAATCAGGGTAAAGACAAATATTAATCCTGAATTGGTTAGGCATAAAACAAGCAGTCAAGGTAAAGATAAAGGTCATCGTGCATTCATTGATTTAATATGAACATCTAATGCGAATAAATTTTAAGAACAACCAAAATGGATACCTATTAGTTGTCTGTTTAGTTGGACAGACAGAATTTAGAATTCTCTTCTAGCTTTTATTAAACGACAGGGATGAGCAGAATAATCCATTAGTACTTATTCGCTGTCTTTCTTTGAACTAAACGTAACGTTACTGATGACTAAATTTTATAAGAGATGTGAAGACTATAGCAGCAAATATATGATACTCTCGGTTAAAAGAGAATGTCCACTTATCCTTTATTTTTTTATTAAAAAAGAATATCAACTTATCAAATCAAGAAGAAATTAACTTGATTTTTTCAGATTTGCCCTTATTTAGTGTTAAGAGACTAAATCTCAATACATATTTAATTAGAGATAGTTTAGTCAAATCACTTAATTTTGTTTAGGAGTTTGTATATTCTTAAGGGGTGTGCAAATGGCTAAGTAGACGCTCTTTTTTAACCGAAGGAAGTAGTGTTTACGCAAGAGTTTTGTTTATTGATGTTTCAAAAGTTATCAGCTTTTCTTTAAAAAACCAGTGGATTTGTATACAATAGTACACAATAGAAAAAAATAAACAATATAAAAGCGTACATCTAGCTGTTAAAGTTGATACTATTTTTCACTTAGACACTTAAATTTAAGCGTGTTCCTATTGAGCACTTATGTTGTTCTAAATTTGTTCCAATTAAACACTTTTTGTACAATCATCCAAACACATTTTGACGTGCCAAAGAGGTGAATTAAATGAAGACATGTAGCATATATATCAAAATAATTATTAAAAAATAAAACATGAGTAGAAAAATTATTTTAAAGCTACTTACTTAATTAAAAAATGCAGTCAAAAAACAAAAGAAAAGAAAAAACCTATTTTCTAACCCCCACCCCCTTCCTCTCACCCACCTACCCACGCTCGTCTTTTTCTTCCGAGATAAATTCCCACCTCAGCAAGCTGCCATTTTTCCATTATCACTGTGTAAGCTGCCATTGTTATCTGATTTAGCAGCTTCTTTGATCAAAAAAAGGGAACGAATGTCAGCATCTGTGCGTAAGAGATTACGGAGAAACGAAAGGAAAATGTATGGCTTTTGATGATATTAATTGCTCCTATTTCTTAGTAATTGAATAAGGTCCACCAACTTTTAATTCCATATTTTTAAGAGATTGGAACACTAACAAGCTGCCATTTTTTCAGAGATTTGGAGAAGAAGTGTGGGGAAGAGGGTGAGTAGGAACCCCCAAAATTAAATAAAGAAAAGAACCAAAAAAAGAATAGTTAAAAATTAAGAAAATTATTTTTCCCACTTCAGACTAGCCTTTTCACGCACCTATTTGATGCAAAACTCACGCAAATTGTGAAGTCAACGAAAAATGTCTAAATGACACAGTCAAGCCCTATCACATGCATCTATATAGAACAAGGCTTAATTGAGTTGTTTAAGTGAAAGACCGTGCCAACTTTAGATGTCTCCCGATGAATTCAGCCTTATATTATCCATATTCGAAATGATATCTCTTTCATTAATTTTCACTTTTCTCACATTTCGTCAAGCTCAATATTCATTAAAAATCAACTTATGTTATATTCCATCAAAACTCAAGCTCCATGAGAATCAATTAAACATCCAACTGAATAACCACGATAACAAGCAAATGAAATAGTCGCTTGGAGCACAAGATTGTCGAAAAAAAAATTACATAATATTTAATGTTTAGCCAACAGAATCAAATTTAGACCTGCGAGATTGCAGTTGAAAAATTCGATTTTGAAGCTAGGTACTGCCAAGCCAAAGGTAAATACATGTAAAATAGGCTTAGCTTGTGCAAATCCTACCAAATCAATCTTGCATTTCAGTAATTAATTCAGTCGATTAATCGTTCCTAAAAATACATAGACACAACAGTACTTTTGAGAAATGATGAGATTGCTACAACTTTGGCTAGTAACTTGGCATCCTGTTTTCAATTTCATTTGAAGCTATTTCGAACTCGTTTCACTTCTTCAAAATTCGTACTCTAAGAATTTAAACAGACACAGGGAGAGAACTTTAGCAGGTCTTTTGCCATATAGGTATTTATAGTACCTCGTGGTTCCAAAATTGGGAAACAATTATATGGTGGAAAACAAGATGAGCAACAAAAGGGGGGTCGGCGCCCATCTCCCCCCATCACAAGGCGTGTTTCACTTCTATAAAGAATGATATGGCAAGAAATTTCATCAGGTGAACGCATTACTTCATGTGCCAAAGCTACGGTCTCCAGCATCTCCCAATCCGGGGATAATAAACCTGAAAATTATAGAGCAAAATACAGCAAAGGCATGATGCAAAGGTGTGCTATTTAGAGAAGTGATCAAGGTAAAAGGCTGTTCAACGATAGGTTACCCTTTCTCATTAACAGTTGGATCAAGTATTCCAGCGTATACGTGTAATCTGGAAAACAGAAAAACAAGAAACAAGAATTAAAGAAATCTACTGAAACGATTCAAATATAGAAGATAGATAGGCTTTCGAGTTGATAAACTAGTTACCGTGGAAACTTCTCACTGAGCTTTGTGAGAGCAGGAGGAGCAGCCACAGCACATATCTGAAAGATGCAATTTGTGTTGTCAGCGAGTTGAAAACATAAAATGTAACTTGAGATATAAAAAATTCAAACAAATATTTAGCAAATAAACATATATGATTATGTTGGGAACCCACCACTTTAATCTGACTATTGTCAACTCCACGTTCCTTTATTAGGTCAATAGCTGCAACTATTGTACCACCTATGAATAAGCAAAAAACAGTCAGATTAGAAAACAAATCAGGTGACAATTACCTTTCAAAGCATAAGACTGAAGGATATACTACCACAAGATTATACATGTGGCTGTCCATAGGGGCGGAGGCAGAGTATTTCATATGTGTTCGGATGAACCCAGTAGCTTTCTTAGATCTTGTACTTGTATTAGAGAAAATTCACTAAATATGTATAAATATTTAATTGCAAACCCAGTAATTAAGACAAGCTATGAGTCTGGTGGCAGTTCAGAACCCACGCATTTCAAATCCTGACCCGCCTCTGTCTGTCCATACATTCTATGAGATAACACTTATTTGACTACACAAACTGAAATGAAGGAGAAGACAAATGTTTGCCACAAAAAGACAGACCAAGTCTGGTAGCAATTAATCTGGACTCCTTGATTTGGATTTCCAGGGAAGTACTTCCTTCACAAGAGAAGGCACATAGCCTCGAATACTTACAAGGGCAAAGCTTGTTACACCCCCTATGCAATTACTAGCTCATATTAGAGAACCTAGAGCTCCAACTAATAACTACGGAAGGGGAGGGAAATGGTAATGGTGTATTACCTTCAGCAGAATTGCTGAATACTTCATCCATTTGAATAATTTAAGCGTGTCTGTTATAAGAAATTAAGTGGTTCTACTCCAACAAATACTACACAAACTAAAAAGCCTACGAGGATTGAGCCTATAACAACAACAACAACAACAACCCAGTGAAATCCCATAACGTGGGGTCTGGGGAGGGTAGAGTGTACACAGACCTTACTCCTACCAAGGTAGGACGGCTGTTTCCGAAAGACCCTTGGCTCAATAGAAAGCATAAAAAGAGTTCAGATAAGGCCAAGAAATTCAAAGCGATATGGAAATGAAAATAATGAAAGCGACTAAGCCATGATGAAGCAGTTTGCAAAGGGGCAGTAACTATCACGGATAAAATAAGATAATCAAAGTACAGGACATACCAGATAGTAGCAAAAATCAAAGCACAAGATCTTATATCGCGATAATGCGACTACTAATATGAAAGGACAAACGATACTATCTACTAGCCTTCTACCCTAATCTGGGTCCTCCATACCCTCCTATCTAAGGTCATGTCCTCGGTAAGCTGTAACTGCGCCATGTCCTGTCTAATCACCTCTCCCCAATACTTCTTCGACCTACCCCTACCTCTTCTGAAACCATCCATAGCTAACCTCTCACACCTCCGCACGGGAGCATCTGTGTCTCTCCTATTCACATGCCCAAACCATCTCAGTCTCGCTTCCCGCATCTTGTATTCCACCGAGGCCACTCCCACCTTGTCCCAGATAGCCTCATTCCTAATCCTGTCACTCCTGGTGTGCCCACACATCCATCTCAACATTCTCATCTCGGCCACTTCAACAAGTAGAGGATTGAGCCTATACTTGGGCTTAAATTCAGCTTAATCGTACTTCAGCAATTTGGCAGTGCAAGACAGAAAACCATTTAGAGAATGCGATAACAATATAATTGGGGTAGGGCAAGAATAGTTCAGGACAAGAAGCATTGAATAAAGTTATGACCCGTGTCTTATGATTCTACATGAACTGGATAATCTATGCCTAACCTAACAGTTGCATTTGTTAGGTTAAAAAAGTGATTAGCTGATTTTACATCCCTACATAGAGTCAAGGGGACATATTTATGTTGTGAGATAGAGAGCAACACGTACAATAAGAGGAGCATCTATCCTATTGGTCAATATTCTGCAATACTCAACCCATTTCCATAGAGTGAAAATAGAGAACCGATATGTGGAAATCCACGAGTTCCTTAAATATGAAAATTACAGAATTATAAGGGGGAAAGTGTTGATACCAGTTGCCAGCATTGGATCAACAACAATCACACGAGAACCTTCAGGAAATTTATCAGGCAACCTATGAAATGGATGGAAAAGTAGTTAGAGAATTTACCCCAAAGTTTGTTGGCCAAGAGACACAAGTATAGTCCCAGCTCAAATAAAAGAAGAAACGGCGCAACAATGTGTACTTATTGTACAATAGCACCCCATATTTCATACAGAAACCTAGTGCGTGATACAATAACAAGCAA
The DNA here is from genome assembly GCF_019175385.1 of Lycium barbarum. Classification (NCBI taxonomy): domain Eukaryota; kingdom Viridiplantae; phylum Streptophyta; class Magnoliopsida; order Solanales; family Solanaceae; genus Lycium; species Lycium barbarum. Next base: position 15,029,873 of record NC_083339.1, on the reverse strand, counting down.
CAGTCCAGCTTCAACAAAGATACTTACTTGTTCAAGTATACAGAGGGCTGAAGTGTTTCTTCATTTCTACTTACACCTTAATTTGAGAATGAAAAGAAGAATTAAAATCAAGAAAATAAATAAACGGAAAAAACACAAACAAACAAAGTAAAGGAAAGCATTTGGAGCTTAAAGTGACATAGTTTTAAACATGATTGGAAATGAAACTCTGTTTTGCATGGCAAGGATTCTCTGCAAATACATGAGCATATCATGTGTGTGACACTCGTATAAAGCAGTAGATAAGTGCAATCGCCTTAAGATTCAATCACCAACTTATCTACTATAATTTGTACTTCAATGGATACCCACACCTACAGGTTAGGAAAATAAGAGATTCTAGTTTCCGATGCTAAGAGATGATATAAAATTGTCCTTACCCAAATGATATGTTTTTGTTGCTGGCAAAATTGATGCCGCATGCTCTGCAAGAGCCAGACCAGCTCTCAAAATGGGAACAATCTGTAGAGCAAGGAATCAGGTGCATGAATCACCATGGAATATCTTCAAATTATCTTTTATGAAATATTGCTTCACACAAATATATGATAAAAACCACAACCACCGGAGTTGTTAGTCACCAAAATTAATAACCATTTCATGAACCAATCGGGAGGCTGTAGAAGATAGAGTCAAATAGAAAGGAATAGCCGAATTTTTGTACTACAAAGATGCAGAAAATTGAAAACTTACCGCAACAGGCTCCCTTGGATCAACGAATTCCACAGATGCAACACCCATTGGTGACTGGATCTCTCCTGCTACAGTTGGCTGCAATAATGATCATAAGTATTTTAAGCCGACTTTGACAAGGAAGATTGTTCATCAAAACCATTGGCATCATTATAGTTTACAGATAAGGGTGGTTTTGTTTTACTTCAATTGCATAAAGATCAGAAAAAAATGAAGTTATTTTCATTTTGAACATCCTACATTTAATGAATTTATACTTTTACAGTAAAAGAGTTTTTCACACATAATAACGAAAAACAGACACTATCATAACTCACCAACCAATCTCTTGAAGCTTCATACATAAGCAATCTACCAAGCTCAGCCATGGCATTCTCTACAAACAAAACAGCCAATTGATATGTATACTTTTATCAAAGAAGACAGCCAAATGTATATCATACATGCATAATAGATTGAAGATGATTATTAGTCTAATCAGACATTTTAAACAGCAAAGAGAATAATCTGAGTCTGTCGATATGGACATAGTACAGCATTAACGTGACTTGACAATGCCTAGAAAATCTCAGGTCCTAAACATGCTTTGGTTTCTTGCCTAAAGTCATATTGGTAGGTGCTTCTCTAGTTCCATATAATTACTCGATGAAAAGATAGCTAACAAAGTGAAAATCAAGTTCTATGCAATTGTTGTGAGACCAACAATGGAATATAAGAGCGAACGTTCGGTGTTTAAGGTCCAACATAGCCGCAAGACGAGTGACATACAAATGCAGATATTAAGATGGATGTACAATCACACAATATGAGACAATATTAGAAATGGTTGCATACTGGCAAAAGGTGCAAGTAACACACATAAAGGGGCAGATTATCTTTCTTCACATCCAGTTCAGTATAATTTCGAAATAAAGTTAATTCAACCAGTAAAATTACTTGAACGAAAAACAATTACATCAATTAGAAGATCTTCACATACTGAAAACTGGGCAAGGCGTCTGTTCATTTCGAAGAACGGAAACCCAGTGCTTAATCAGAGGATGTGGCGGAACAAACACCTATATAACAACCAAAATAAATAATTAACATTCCAACATAACCAGTTCAATTAAATACCTTCCCTATTTGTTTACTAGAAACCCAATTTGTCCCATCATCAGAAAGAGTTAAAAAGAAAACCCAAAACAAAAGATTCCATTACATTCCTTATCAAACCAATATTCATAACAGCCAAACAAAGCGTTAAAGGAGTGAACTTTATACCAGCATTCTATCACCAGAAATGAATCCCGCATTTTGTGCAAAATCTTAAATAAAGAGACAGCCCAGTGCACTAAGCTCCCGCTATGCACGGGGTCTGGGGAAGGGCCGGACCACAAGGGTCTATTGTACGCAACCTTACCTTGCATTTCTGCAAGAGGCTATTTTCACGGCTTGAACCCGTGACCTCCTGGTCACATGGAGGCAACTTTACCGGTTACTCCAAGGCTCCCCTTCAACTTTACCAAAAATATTAATTAAGCAACATTTTAACACAACCAATTAAACTAAATAGCTTCTACATTAGTCTGCTAAAAAACAATTTTGTCCCATCATGAGAAAGAGTTAAAACAAAAGATTCCATCACATTACCCATATTTTAAACAACCAAACAAAGCCTTAAAAGAGTGAACTTTAATTACCAGCATTCTATCACCAGATACCACTTTATTCTCCGCCGCCATAGCACAAACCAAACTCATCCTTCTACTACGAGAATTACAAACCTGTAGCCAAAAATAACAAAACAGAAACTCTACTTTATGCTATAAATTAACCACACATATATAGCCTATATATTCCCAAGATTACATGAATCCCGCAAATTCTTGAAAACACTAAAAAATAGCAAGAAAGCTAGTAAAGGGTGTATACCCCCCCCCCCCCCCCCAAAATAACAAATTAATTAAACATAGTGCATATATGTAAAAGGGGAGATAATGGGGTTGTTAAGTTGTGGGGGTTGAGTAAAGTATACCTTTTTAGAGTGAAAATTGAGTGTGGGCAGATTATTTTGCCGATAGGCGGAGAAAGAAATAGGAGGGTGGGGGTAAGGGGGGATATAAATAAGAGAGTGGCACGCCATTGGTAAAAAGGTAAAGCTAAGAGCAGAAGAATTGTGGGTGGATTGGGTATCAAATGCCTGATTCTTCGGGACTGGTGAGCAAGGCTTCTTTCTACAACAAAGCTAACCCCTTCCATTATGAGTTTTACCCCCTTTTTTCTTTAGTCTAACAACCAAACAAGATAGATTTACCAAACAACAACAACAACAGAGTCAGTGCGGTACGGGGAGGGTTGAGACTGCTTGGATTAGTTGAAAAAAAATGACTTTTAAATATAAATATTTAAAGTATTTTTTTAAGTATGAAAGTTATTTAATAAATAAATAATTACGTGTTTGGATAAAAGTGCTTAAAGGATTTTTAGAAGTAAGGGTAATATTAAAATTAACAGAAAATATAAGAGATAAAAGGATAAAGTTATTGGTCAAATTAAAATGACTTTTAAGCTAAAAAAAAATGATTGAGCAACTTCTTGATTTCAGCTTATTTAAGCACTTTTTAACTTAATTTAAGTTGTTTTCTATTTGACCAAACACCCAAATAAGTTAAAAATGGCTTATAAGCTAGTTTGACCAGCTTATAAGCCAATCCAAACGGGCTCCTTATTCCTATCTTTATCGGGTAGAAAAATTATTTTTTCGATAAACCTTCGGTTCAAGAAAACAATTTTCAGAACAAGTTTGAAAAAGAAATTTACTTTAATTATCTATAACGATCAAACACTTTATTTTTCTAATGACTAATTAGTCATTTGTAAAATAAGGACTCGTTTGGCCATAAGAATGTTACACCCTGTAATTTTGTACGTTCAGATTCATAAGTGTTGATACTTTTAAGTATGGACACTGGAGTTACCTTCAAGAATATATGAGATTATATGCGTCAATCTTATGGTTATGAGGGTTTAAGTTCATATAATAAGCTATCGAAGGGTTGAAGGGCAAGTGAATTAACAAACTTAAATTTGTTAGAACTTTGAAAAAAATATGATGGGCAATTTTGGCTCAATTTGGAGGAAGAATATATTTTAGTATATGAGGAGTTTTGAAGCAAAGCAAATGCCTAAATTGAAGTTCATGAAGTATAGTTTCCAATGCAACAAACCGCTCGTCAATACGACGTCGGAGTAGAGAATTATGAACGTTACAAGTTCGGCGGGCAGAGCAGGGGACTGCACTGCACGGATGCACAGTGTCGCGCGCTGCTACAGTGCTATAGTGCCATCGACTTCAACCCACTATATAAGGGTTAAACCCCCCATTTTTCTCCATAATAATTCCCTAAAAAGTTCTAGAAAGCTCAACAAGCATATGAGAGTTTATATATCACATAAAAGTGAGGATTTTGAGTAATTTCAAGTTACATAGTATTAATCGAGGTCCGAACAATGGGTAGTCGCGATTATAGTTTCGTTTTATGTTGGAGTTGGCTTGGAAACAAAGTAAATATTGAAGATCCTTTTATTCTAGCAAGGATAAGGTATGAATCTCTCTTTCTTAATATTGATTTAGGAATAATTATGAGAATAAGGGTTATAGATTGTTGTGTTGGCATTGTTGGCATATGGATTGAGATTTGAAGATAGTTTGGATGTAGTTGTACATATTTATCTCGTAGAATCTTGATAATATTGTTGTTGATGTTGTTGGTATTATTTGGGAGTTGCTTTGGTATTTGGAGGAAGTAGATAATATAGGGGAGATGCTACCCAAATTTTCGTAATTCAAATTAATCTTCGATAACTAGTACATATAAGTTGATAGGAAATATGATGAAAGCATGATTAAAAATTTATTTCCCGATATATAGGTTCGGGTGAAGGGCGAGCATTGGAGTAAAGGATTCCCGGAGTGGGAGCTTGACGAATAAGGTATGTAAGGTGTACGTTTCTCTTTTTCTTTGGCACGAATCCAACTAGAATATGAACATGAGTGTTCCATAGCAAGTTCGCTCCACTCCTATACTTTGTATTTCCAAACCTTAATGTCTTAGTTATTTGATTGATTCTTGGCATATTATCATGTTTATCATCGTTAAGTTATTTCTTTGGATTCGATATGAATTTTCATAATTTATTCGGAGGTCACCGACCTTATGTCACTCCGACTGAGTAATGGCTTCTAATGGGCTCTCATGCATTATATTATGCATTTATATATATGATATTTATGGATCAGGCCGTACGTTCCTCGACACTAACATATATGGATCGGGATGCATGTTTCGCAGCACTAACACACACACACACACATATATATACATACATACACACACACACACACACACACATGTGTGTGTGTCCTTACTTGCATATGATTTTTAAGCTCATGCATTATATATTGTACGTACTCAGATGGCAGGTTACCTCTATTCTCTTTATATCTCCGTCCTACTTATGTTATTGACTCCAGCCTTACATACTCAGTACTTTTATCCGTACTGACATCCGCTTGCACGGGACGCTGCATTTCGTGTTGCAGTCCCTGACAAAGTTATTGGAGAGCAACCGCATTAGGACTCTCAGCTTCAGTGGTGTCAGCAAGTGCCACTACTCCGGACTTGCTATCTTCTGATACTTTTCTGCTGGTGTAATACATGTTCTTATAAACTCTCAGAGGCTCATAAAAATAGTGGGGTATGAAAATATTATGTATGGCCTTATCGGCCTTATTTTGAGCTCTTGATACTTTTCTGATAGTCTTGCCGGCTTTGTGATACTCGTGATATTGTAACGACCTTGTCGGTTGGCATATGGATATATATGTTGGGTTATTAGATATTTCTATGTTGGGCCTTTTCTGCGTGCAGGTGTTCTTTGAATTAGGATATATGATGCTCAAAGTAACTATTAAGTTAGGTGGTCCTGGCCTATGGGTCGGAGCCGGTCATACCCCTCGGTGGGGTGTGACAAAGAATTATTTACTTTTTTCTGGAATAATTTTTTTCACTTTATTTAAAAACCAATGTTTGATCATTAAAATTCAAAATTCAACTTGGAGTTATATTCGAAACTTGTGAATTGGTTCGCGCGATTCTGAAACTTTTATTGAAGATATGGAATATATTTTTAAATATCTGAATATTTAAAATATTTAAATCTTTTTTAGTCTTCAAATTGAAATGGATTAGATTATTGTCACTTAGTTTTATTCTTTTTCTTTAATTATTTTTTAACAATTACCATTTTTGTTCTTTATATAATAATATAGATGGAACATTGTTTACTTTATTATTTTATTTTATGGGTTTTAATCTCCTAATGTTGATATGCTTATAAATTTTAAATACAGTTTTCCTTTGTTCATTTAATATATTAAGTATCTATCTAACTTCTCGTCCCTATCTTTCAAGAGTTACATTTTAATGTTTTTTTTTTAAAAAAAAATCTTTAAAAAGGAAATGCGTCAAAAACAATGTCTACTACAAAAAGAATAAGGAAGGCGAAGAAAAGTATACGAGCGAAATCTCTTCAATCAATTTTTGTCTTATTTTTTTCCTTCCGTTTACCCTTTTCCCTTCTATTTTCTTTCTCTTATTCTTTTTTTCTTGCTTCGTCGCTCAATCACTATTTACTTTTTCTCTTTCTTCTTTTTACCAAAACATCACATTATTTATAACTAACAACTTCACTCTAAAGCTACTCTTTTTCATTTTCAAAATTCTCGAAACCATACAAAAATTTCATAAAAACTAAGAAATTGCTTATTTCATTTAAAACATTTTCCTATGAATTCAACACACGACATCATCGAAGAAGGACAGAGAAGTCAAATAGAACATAATTTCAAGCTTCAAATTCATTGAGAATGCTTTTGACACTTGAAAACTTGATTATTTACTAATTTCGTTTCATTTAAGAGATATAAAATTATATATAAAACTAATTGTAAAATAACATTTTTACTTAGTGATATAGTTTTCAACCTTAGCAGTTAATAGCTAAGCAACAAAGGCATGCTTAAACCATCTATAAAAACACAGGATAGAGGAATAAGAAGTACACATTATTTAAAAAACAACAGAAAATAATTGGTATAAAAAAAAAATTATTGCCTGGAAAATCCACTTTCGATTCAAGAAAGTTCATACCCATTAGAGATCAAAAAAGAAAGAAGAAGAAAAGAACACAACAAAACATAATAATTTGCCCAAAACATTAGTATCACAAAATCACCAAAAACAAAAAGGGGGAATGTTGCATCCACATATAAACTCATTTCTCACCTATTTCCAATTTGAAAAAAAAATCACAGTCATGCATAAACTATAACAATGTAATGTTCCATTTTTTTTTTAAAAAGTATAACAATATAATATTTTAAGAATTTAAAATAATAAAATAGAAACAGAACCAAAAGAACTCACTGAGTCACTGGCGTCAGAGAATGGCAAAATCGGCTGGATTACGGAGGTAAAAATTAAAGTTGTGCTACATATTATATGGTTGATAAGAATTAAGTTATGATTATATGTAATCAAAGCTAAAAAAACTGAAATTTTAAATGTACCCATTTATGGGTTATTTAGTTGCTTTTTGATCGTGGGCTAATTCAACAAAAGATTTGTTTGGGCTGATTCAGACATGGGCTTAAATGCCAATAAATGACTGTTATTAATCCATACATTAGCAGCAGAAATTAACCAAAAAATGCAATAAAAAATGCCAAAAAAAAGGAGAAAAAAGATAAACGCAAATGCTAGCCATAGAGAGGTGTCACATCACCTTGTCTATGCCTAACTTTATATTATATACAGACGTGGAAAACAACTTAGAAATTGTTTTCCAACTCACTTTTCACTTTTGTAAGTTTTATTTAAGTACATTTAAACATGAACATCAAAAAGTATAACCAAACACAACTCCATCTTCAAATCAAGCTTCATAAATTCCAAATAAAATGAAAAATATCCGAAATCTATGGCTAAACGCTTACTAAAAATCGGCCCATCTCAATGGCATTACGTGTTGAACAAAGTCCGCGATAAAATATACATGGTAAAACAGGCAGCAACAACAACAACAACAACAACAACAACAACAACCCAGTGAAATCCCACATCTTGGGGTCTGGGGAGGGTATAATGTACGCAGACCTTACTCCTACCAAGGTAGGATGGCTGTTTCCGAGAGACCCTCGGCATGAGGGGTAAATTTTTAAAAATTAAATAATTTTTTAAATACCTGATATTCATCTCACTTCCCCTCCAAACCATACATTAGTCTCATTTCCTCCTAAATCATCGTCTCCCCCATCTTCATCTTCATTTCACCCCTCATTTCCTTTGATTTTTTTTTATTGAAGAGAGTTCGATTTCTGAAAGTTTGCTGGAGATGACTTCTTATTGAGCTTATTTGAATTTCACGTCATAAAGAGGAGCTTAATTTTATGAAGTTTTAATCTAAAGTGACTTCGATTTCTTCTTCTAGATATTGATGTATTTATATTGCATGTCGTTGAGTATATGCTTGGCATATGTTTACTGTATGTTCTATTTATCAAAGTACATATAATTACATCCACACGGCACACAAGTACATACAACAACATTCAATAGTGTATATGCCATGTGAATGTCTTGCGTATGTCAATGTCTGTCATATTTCAAGTATATACATGACATATATATGATATACAACAAAATACAAAAATATACAAGTGTACATGTGGATGCGCTGATTAGCTGGATTTTACAAATTTAGTGTTGCTATGTTTAGATGGTGCCTGTACTAGACCAACTGAGGGTTGGGCAAATGCAAGGGTCTGGGATAGATGTAATAATATGGTGAAATCATGGCTCAATAGTTCATTATCACCCACCATTGCTGAGAGTGTACAGTACTCTGAGACTGCAGAAAGTATATGGGAGCATTTGAACAAGAGATATGGCACCATAAGTGGTACAAAGGTCTTTGAAATCAAGAAGGAATTGGCTTCTACATGTCATGGATCACTTGACATAGCCTCCTATTTTAATAGACTGAAGAAATTGTGGAATTGTCACGACCCAACCGGAGGGCCATGACGGGTACCTGGTGCTAACCCACCCGGGCACCTCTTATCATATATTCACATTTACATCTGGTGAGCCTTTCATTCATTATTCATGCTATTCCCATTGGGCAACAATACATTTGTACTACTATCAATAACTATGCCCACATCAATGTACATAAGCCGACGAGGCTAACAAAATGACATCCAAAATATGGGCCGACAGGGCCAAATACATCTAACCATATACACTTGTCTACGAGCCTCTAAGGAGAGTATGTCATATCATATAGGCGGGACAGGACCCCGCCATGCCCATAAGTATGTACACAAAAGAATAAATACCAAAAGTTGTAGCTCCGATTGAAATGGAGCTCTGCTACATAGTCCCTGAGTAATAAAGCTATGGATCAAGCCTGTCTCCCTGGCCACCTGCGGGCATGACGCAGTGTCCACAAACAAAAGGACGTCAGTACGAAGAATGTACTGAGTATGTAAAGCATGATCAACATCATTATAGAAGCATAATAAACAACATAAGAAATAGCATAAGATGAGAGGTAGAGGAACCATCGTCATAAACACTTACTTGCTTTTCATGGGGACATTCCATTTCTAATGCGTGATTGTGTACATATATCCATATTCGTATCTGAACTCGTTTACATTCCATATCCATATTCGTATTCGTAGTCATATTCCCATTCATACTCGTGTTCATTTACATATTCATAGCATATTCGTGTTCATATTCATATCATAGACATAGCATACCCGACCATGAAGGTTCGGTGTTTCACATACATGGCCCTACCAAGGCTTAGGGTTATCCGTACCCAACTGCAGTGGTGCGCGCGTAATATACATATATCCTACTCAGCCATATAAGCTCGGGGTTACATAATAGTCATACATAGACACATATACATAAAAGCTCATAAGCATCCTTAACATCATTACTATCGTCGTTCATTACATCTATCCTTAGAGGGTTACTCATCATATAAGGAATTTAGTACAATCGTAACATATCGAGAATCATGAGCTTAGTAGCTTTTAAAGGTAGAATCATTTGGAGGACATCATAGGCTCATAGAAGAATAGATATTTGGCCAAGGAACCATGCCTTATGAAAGAAAGGTTAGCCTTACATACCTTTTCGTTCAACTATTCTATCGCTTGAACGTTCTCCTTCAATGCTCACGTTTCTACGTTCATTAGAGTATATACTAACATTAGAAAATCAATAGCTTTGCATACTTGACTAAAGCTAGAGAAAATTGGGTAGCATCTCCTTTGTTTATACAACTTCCTCCATATCATATATCAACTCCCAAACATATATAATAACATTCACAACATCATAGCAATAGTCTTTGTTCACCTATATCATCCATATTCCTCCATTCACTTCAAATTATCCATATCCATGGTCATAGCACACTATTATGTTCACTCATATACAATGTCTATCCTATGTTCTTAATGTCATTTATAACGTAATCATAATCATAACATATCAAGAATCATGACTATTTTCCAAGCTATTACTCAAAAATGACACTATTCCCACATTCATGACCCATTTTCTATTTCCTTTTACAATCCAAGTCTTTCAAACTCTCAATACCTTAAACAACATGGAAATACCATAAAACTTACCTTAGATGGTGTAGGAATGAACCTTGAGTGGAAACACTTCACTTGAGCGAAACCCTAGTTCCACCTCCACTTGGATTTCTTGTCTTGGATGAATTTTAATGAGTTTCTTACACTTGATTCACTTGGTTTGATGAAGTTGATCATTAATATCTCTTGAATTTTTGTGGGAAAAGTGTGGAGAAATATTCTAGAGAGTTCTAGAGAGAAGGGAAGTGAAGGAGAAATAAAATGAAATGAACTTGATCCCTTATTAATAATACTCCATCTGTCCCGACCAATTTCTACGGACCAACATATGGTCCGTATAAATTATACTGACCGTATGTCTGGCCGTAGATTTGGTCTAGTGAGGCTGGCCATCTGGGCTGATTATACGGCCAAACATATGGCAGTATATTTTATACGGCCAATATGTTGGGCCGTACAATGCCTAGTTCTTCCGAACTCATTCTCGTCGACTCGTTTGATCTCCAATACTTATGGAACCTTCTTAACACTTGTTTATCACCTCATTAACAATCTAAAGGACGTTATTACTCTTCTCCAAAACATCATTAAATCATCATTAACTTGTTACTCGTAAATCTTTTCCGATACATATCGTATGCCTTGCCTTCTCTTGGCAAACTTTCTTCTCTTACCTCGAATGTCTTTAAAGTCTCAATTAGGGTCATCAAATGTTATTTCTTACTTATCAAAATATCGTATGCTTCTTGCCCTTCGTTAGCCTATTCACTGTGCATTAACGAATTATTTTTTTCCGAGGTGTAACAGGAATGAACTGGGGACAATGTGCAAGAATCATGCTAATGAATGTACTTGTGCTGCAAAGTTTGGGCTAAAACAAGATGATGAAGAAAATAAAGTGTATCAGTTCCTCATCGGGCTGAATGAGGTCTATGTTGGTGTGCGAAGAAATATACTTATGATGAGTCCTTTGCTCTCCTTGGACAATGTTTACAACATACTATTGCAAGATGAAAGACAAAGACAGGTCACTCCCAACTCTCATTTTGGTTCTGACGGGGCCTCTTTTACCGCAAATACTAATTTTAAACCACCACCTTTTCCTAGACAGTTTAACCAAAGAGTCAATTTTGATCAAAACAACCATAAAATGAATAATGATCCCACCAAATCTTCTCTTTTCTGTAAATATTGTAAGAAAACCAATCACAACATTGACAAATGCTACAAACTACATGGTTACCCTCCAAATTTCAAATTCACCAATTCTCATCCTCCTCTTAAGGGCAGAAAATCTGGTACAACTGCAAATGTTGAGTCTAGTATTGCACTTGCTTCTGAGGTAACTGATTCTGATCAAGATTATCAAATCCCTGATTTGAACAAACAAGAACAGTCCCAACTTCGTATGCTTTTGAGACAATGCAATCTTGCTGATCATGGTTCACAATAAGACTTCATGGGATCTGCTAAGTTTGCTGGTAATGCTTTCACTTTGCCTAATCCTGATTGTGTTGCTTACTCTGCTTGTATGTTAACTAGTGTTGGTAGAAGTATTTGGTTAGTAGATTCAGGAGCAACTGACCATATGACCTCAGACAAGGAAATTCTTTTTGACATAACTCCCTTAACTATCCCATATCTTGTCACATTACCAAATAGATACAGAGTGAAAGTGACCTCTATAGGTTCTCTCACTCTGTCTCCAACCTTTACACTCCATAAGGTACTCTACATTCCTACTTTCAAGTATAATCTCATTTCTGTTTACAGACTAATTCAACAATTCAACAGTGTAGTGTTGTTTACTGCTTCTTCCTACCTAATACAAGACCTTTCCAACAAGAAGCTTCTGGTTCTTGGTAGATTGCACCAAGGGCTGTATCAATTCCATCATTCTCACACCTCCAGGCCTGACATCACTTCTGCAACATCTATTGCAAATAATGTTTCCATTTCTGCTTTAAATAATGTTGCCTCACATTTGCATGGTTCTATTTTTCCTGATTATTTAGATTATAATGTTGCTATTCCCCCTGTTTTACCTACTCCTTCAGATATGAATTCTATGGAAACTATTCACACACCTAATGTACTTTGGCATTATTAATTGGGTCACACTCCTTTTGCGAAAATGAAATACATTCCTGCTATATCCTCTGATTTGTCATCTAAACAGTCTTTTGTGTGTCATATTTGCCCTTTGTCTAGACAAGCTAGGATTCCATTTCCAGATAGTACTTCTATTTCTACCTCTCAATTTTAGCTTATACATATTGACACTTGGGGACCCTATCACACCCAAACTTACTCTGGTGCTAGGTATTTCTTAACCATAGTAGATGACTATAGTAGAGCTACTTAGAAACATCTTCTTCACTCTAAAAGTGGTGTTTTCTCCTTACTTACGACCTTTATTACTATGGTGAAAACTCAATTCCATCTTCCTGTCAAGACTATTAGGAGTGATAATGCACTAGAACTTGGTTCCTCCAACATAGCCTGTTATTTTTTTTCTGACAATGGCATACTTCACCAAACTAGTTGTCCTCACACACCTCAACAAAATGGTGTGGTTGAGAGGAAACACAAGCATCTCTTAGAAACTTCAAGGGCCTTGCTTTTTCATTCCAAACTTCCTACAAAATTTTGGGGGGACTGTGTTCTCACTGCTACATACCTAATAAACAGATTTCCTTCTTCTGTGCTAGGAAATAAAACACCTTATGAACTACTATATGGAACTGTCCCTTTTTACATACATTTAAAGCCTTTTGGATGCTTATGTTATACTTCTGTACCTAAGGTTCATAGAGACAAACTTCAGCCCAGGGCTATTCCTTGTGTGTTCATTGGATATCCATTTGGTAAAAAGGGTTACAAACTATACAATTTAAATACTAGGTCTGTTTTTATATCAAGGGATGTGATTTTCCATGACTCTATTTTCCCTTATACCATGTATTCTAAGCACTCTTTCTCTCCTGCTCCTCTTGGTTCTCTACAACCTTCTCCTCTTGATAATCCACCTTCTCATATTCCACCTCCTACTGACCCTTCTTCCTCTTCTTCTTCAGGTGCCCCCTCAGATCCTCTTGATTACCCCTCTCCATCTTCTGCATCTACTCATGTCCCAAGTTCTGCTCCTGTTCATCCAGCTTCCCCTTCACATCCTGTTCCTAGGAGAACTACTAGACCACACCAAAATCCTCCTCACCTTCATAATTACATAATTCAACTTTCTCCCTCCTTGTCTTGCTCATCTACTATTCCTGCTTCTGGTACACTGCTTACTTCAGTAGCTGAGCCACACTCTTACTCTCAGGCAGCTACCAGCCCTGCTTAGCAGGATGCCATAAGAAAGGAGTTTGAAGCTTTAGAAGAAACATATTGGTTGTAAGTGGGTATACAAAATCAAACATAGGGCTGATGGGTCTATAGAGAGATATAAAGCTAGATTAGTTGTTAGAGGTGATACACAGATTTAGGGCATTGATTTCCATGAAACTCTCTCACCTGTTGTCAAAATGTGCACTGTTAGGTGTCTTATAGCTTTTGCTGTCAAGAAACAGTGGTCCCTATTTCAATTAGATGTTAATAATGCATTCCTCCATGGTGACCTAGATGAAGAGGTGTACATAAAGCTTCCATAGGGTTTGATCATTGATTCCTCCTCTTCTACACCCCTAGTTTGTAAGTTGCAGAAATCCTTATATAGACTTAAACAGGCTTCTAGGCAATGGTATGCTAAGCTGTCACAAACTCTTTGTTCTAGAGGTTATACCCACTCCCTTAATGATTACTCACTTTTAGTCAAAATATCTGATCACTCCTTTGTCTTCCTTGCTGTGTATGTTGATGACATCATCCTTACTGGGGATGATTTGGATGAAATTTCTGCTTTGCAATTTTTTCTATATGATCAGTTTAAAATCAAGGATTTGGGTTTGTTACATTATTTTCTGGGTGTTGAGGTGCTCTACCATGATTTTGGGGTATTGTTACACCAAAAGAAGTTCATTTCTGATTTGTTGGGTGAATTCCATTGTACTGATGTTTCCCCAGTAACTTCCCCTTTGGCCTTGACTATCAAGCTGCATGCTTCTTTGGGTGATCTGCTTCCTAAACCTGATGCTTATAGGTGTCCCATTGGTAAGCTCACCTTCCTAACCCACACTCGACCCGATCTTTGTTTTGTTGTTCAAAATCTTAGCCAGTTCCTCCACACTCCCAGAGTCCCTCATATGGATGCTGCTCTGCATGTTTTAAGATACTTGAAGGGTACTTCTGAGATTGGTGTCCACTTAAATAACTCCCCTACTATGTCCTTGGTTGGTTGCTGTGATAGTGATTGGGCAGCCTGCCCTAATTCTAAGCACTTCGTCACTGGTTTTTGTGTTTTCTTGGGTAATAGTCTCTGTTACGCCCTATTTTGAACTGGTCCAAGATAGTTTGCAACTTCCCGGTTCTTCTAACTAGTTTAAAAAGGGTTAGAGTCGCCACCTTATTTTTAAGAAAAAATAGGAAACCTATATGTATTTGTGTGTCTACTCCATTTTTAGTCCATGAAACCTATGAGATTCTAGAGAGGGGTTTTATTTACTCCGAGGGGAAGGTATTAAGCATCCCTCAGAGCCTGTCCGAAGACAGTCCTTAAACTTAGTTTAACTGAACACTAGAAGGGGATTATGTATCTGTTTATCATCATTATTACCTGTTTTTAAAATGTTGTGATTTCATGAAAAGCTGCAATAGGTGATACTGTGCTAAGTATATACAGTGTATAAAAATGTATGTATATCAAGTATCAAGTATTTATAAAGAATATATATCGATAGGAATATATAAAGGATTGTAAAGAAAACATACCTCATTCGATAGTAGTGTATTTGTTAGTAAAATGAGTATATATCTATTGCCACAAAAGGTATATCAGTTGGTGTAAATAATATATACAACTATATAAAAGATGTATAAAAAAAAGTATAAAATATTGTATAACTAGATATATCAATGCATAAAGAATGTAAAAAGACTTTAAGAATATTTGTTGGTGTAGAGATCTCAAATAACAAAAGAATTCAGAAAAAAGTGAAGTCGATTTGACTTGTTTCTACCGTTTCGTAAAAAAATAAAATGTTTGTTTAATGAATATCCTATCAAAAGAATAAGGAACAAAAGAATTGTAATAAACTATGGGTAAAAAATAAGTATAAGGAATTGTGGATAAAAAATGAGTGAACATGTGTAATGCCTGTAAAGAATAAAAGATTTGTAAATGGACGACTAAATATTTACCTTACGACAATTAACTTAACTAAAATATGCATTAGTGTACACGAAACAATTTAAAATGTACATTGTATTAAAAGTGTGTAAAGAATATAAAATAAAGGATGAACTAGTATTTTTTGCCTAAATGCCAAAAGTGTGAATTTAATTAATGAAGTATTTATACCAAGTCAATTTAATCTATTTATGAAAGTATCGACGGCCTAAGTTTTGCCTAAAGCGAATGAAAAATTTCAAGTTAAACATATAAGCGACAAGTAATTAAATATCCCCGCCCAACATTAAAGTGAAGTTTTCACTACTCCGAGTTTATGTTTTGTACAATTTTAAATAACGCGCGAAAGTAAATACAAACAAGGATTCGATGAAGTCTTCGGGTTCCTTCCAAGTGTCGTCTTTGGGATGTGTCTCCGAGTACCTGTATAAACATTTAGTAAAAGTGTTAGTAAGAGAATAAATAACTATCGAATGAATTAAAGAAATAATGAATAAACTTAATATAAAAACCCATCTTTTGTACAGGGGAGGCCTTGGAAATCAGACGGAAATTTATTCATCGGCCATTTGGGTTTAGTATTCGCCCAAATGAGTTTAAATAAATGGTAAAAAGGGTAAAAGTGTCATTGGCCGCCGGGAGTGTTTTTCCGGGCACAAAACCAACATTTATTTAGCAAAAGGTAATGTAAAATAGTCAAATATCGATAGTAACAACGGGCAGTAGCCAAAGGAAGCAAGTTTCGCCCGTGAAGACGAAGCTCATCATTTAAACGCTGGCCGGAGAAATCAAACAGACAGCGAAAAACTCAACTCCGGCCAGATCTGAAACGGGACAAAATGGACTGCCTGGAAACGCAAAAAATAGCTTAACAGTAGCACAACAAACGAACACAATTATACGTATACGAAAAATGTACAAAACACGGAACAAACGAGAGTCGTCGGAGATGGTGGGAGTTTTGGCGTGAAAGAGAGAGAAAAAAAAAAAAAAAAGGAGGAGCGCGGCGGTGGCGTCGTGTTGTTGTTGGCGTGGCGTTTGGTTGCTCCGGTTTATCGGAGCTCGAAGCTCCTCACCGGAGCAGCAAAATGAAGATGAAGGGGGCTGGTTGGTCTTGTTGTCGTCGTTGAAGCTCGGAGAACAAGGGAAAGGGGACGGGTAGCAGCAACTGGTGGCGTGGTGGTGCGGTCAATTGCTCCGGCGTCGTGAGTTCGCCGTAGCGGGCAGTGGGGGTGGTGGTCGGCGTTAATGGGGGAGAGAGGAAGATGAAGTTGTGGGGCAGGGGCGGTGAGAACGGAGGTGGTTTGGAGCGTCGCCGGAGCTCGAAGCTCTGGCGTGGAGGTGGCGGCGGCGGCTGTGTGTGAGAAGAAATGAGAGGAGGGAAAATGTTTAGGGTTTCTTAGGAATAGAGGAGGGGGGAAATCTGAAAATTAGAGTATGTTGTGTTGTGTGTGTGTGTGTGTGTGTAAATGAAGACAAAAGATGAGAAATAAAATTAAAACCCCCAACTTCTTTTATAAAATGAAGTGATCCATTTTATTGTCCAAAAAATATAAAGCCATATCCCCCTGTCCCCTCAATGCTCATTTTAATCTTTGGGTTATTGTCCAATCGAGATTTCACCCTTTTAACTAATGTATAAAAATCTATTAATCAATGGATGAAGAACTCAACCCATCACTTCAAATGTCACCTTTTTAAAAGGTGACAAGATCTTGAATTGATTGAATTCTTTCTCTGCATTTAAAATTAATTGCTTCGATTTTTCTATGTATTGACGGACTGTACTAAAATATAGTTAACTAGTATATGTATAAATAATAATGTATGTATAAAAATATAAATATTAATGTATAAGATACGAAAATGTATTGCTATAAAATTAAGAAACAATTATTAATTTCACAAAAATGGTAGTATTACGTTGTACATGTGCAAAATAATGATTCTTAAAAATGACAATAAATTGATAAAATTCCTAAAATAAGGATAATCATCAATAAATTGTCGAAAAATGTAAAAATGTGTAAAAAAACGTATTTCGCGCTCTTTATCGAATCAGGGCCCCCCAAAACGTTAATTTTAAGCACGTCGAGCCAAAATTAGGTGTCAATAGTCTCCTTACTTGGAAAGCTAAGAAACAACCAGTGGTTGCTTTGTCCTCTGCCGAAGCTGAGTATAGGGCCACGAGCAAAGTGGTGACTGAATTGTCTTGGTTGGTTCGTTTGTTATCTGATTTGGGTTTGGATGTTGGCAAAGGTGTTCTTGTACTATGTGATAGCCAGGTTGCTATCCACATTGCTAAGAATCCCGTTTTTCATTAGCGCACCAAGCACATCGAGGTGGATTGTCATTTTGTCCGCACCAAGTTGACTGAGGGTCTCATTTCACTTAGCCATGTTCCCACTGCTTCTCGGCCTGCTGATCTATTCACCAAGTCCTTGCCTGGAGCTCAACACTATACTTTGCTGGGCAAGTTGGGTGTGTGCCCACCCTCCAACTTGAGGGGGGTTGTTGGAATTACGTAGTTTGGGCCAATATTATTTCTCATCTGCATTTGATATATTAGGCCTGACCCATTCTTCATTTATTTGTATTACCCGGTTTACCCGGATGAGTGTATTAGTTGGTTTTATTTCTTGTATTTGCATTCTGGTCCCAAGTATATATGGGCATAGGTGTACAACTGTACATTCAGAAAATAAGAATGTAAAAGATTGAAAGTCAAAATCCCCAATTCTCTCTCTCTACTTCACGAACCATAGCCAATTCTCAATTTGATTTTTCATTCTGATTTTCGATTTCTCAATCTTAACACCATTTGAATTGAATGTGTCATTTATGGTCTGAAAATCATACTCTCATAAGAAAGTATTCTTGAAGACAGTGGCTATAAATTTGGTTAAGATTTGGATCTGTTTCATTTAAAGTAACTGACAACAACTTGTCGATGATGGCTGTGTAATTTTGAAATGCCAAATTAATTGTATTCCTTCAAGATCATGCTTATTTGTTGCCTTTTGTGCCTCTGGATTTTGTGCCAAAACGTCGTAGCAAAAGTCTTGTTCATTTTCACATAAATCACAAGCTTTGTTAACTAGGCTTGTACTAAACTTGTAACAAAGAGAGTAACACGTTGTAAAATTATAAAATGGATGAAGATTAATGAGGTTGATTTCCTCATTTTTTTTCTCTCTCTTTGATCTATCCTAATTTCTCTTTTTGAGATTATAAATATGGGTTGGATCGATATATAAAAGGCACAAATTTATTTATTGCATATCCAAGTGTAGAAATTCTCAAAGAAAGTTGAAATACTATTAATGTTTTTTTACCAATTAGAAATCTTGATGTATGGTTCATTTTTTAATATGGGATTATAATAATCTAAAATTTCCTACATTGTCAATGTTAATAAATGCGTCTCCACACTCCTTTGCGACCCAGAAGGATATATGCAAATGCTCAAATGCTTTCTCAAATTATCCTAGGAGGCAGATACTATACAAATACAATTAATAAGATTCTAAAACATACAGA
The DNA here is from genome assembly GCF_019175385.1 of Lycium barbarum. Taxonomy (NCBI): domain Eukaryota; kingdom Viridiplantae; phylum Streptophyta; class Magnoliopsida; order Solanales; family Solanaceae; genus Lycium; species Lycium barbarum. The sequence continues at coordinate 15,010,587 of NC_083339.1, read as the reverse complement.
TATCATTTACTTCAGTTAATCTTCATATTGTACTTTTTCTCGCAATGGGAATTTAAAAAGTGCTTACTTGATTAGCAAAATGTGCGTGAAAGAACTTGTTACGCACGAAGCAAGGTTCAAATTTTAGTAGAGACAAAAAATGAGATGATATTTTTTACCTGCTTAAGCTTTAGCGCACGATGTTACTCGAAATCTATATTGGTCGAAGGTAATAGGTATTTGGTAAAATAATCGTGGTACGTGTAAACTTACACGAACAACACCATTATAAGAAAAAAAACATGTTACCTCTGCTTAACAAGCCAATTATTGAATTTTGGTGTATAGGGTAGATACGGTGGTAAAATAATAACCCGTTGGATCGTTACTCAAATCCCATAAACATATAGCACGTCTTCACAACTATGGTTATAACTAAATCATAGTTAATTTGTGGCCGAGTAATATTGAAGCAGTACTTTGATTTCCGGTTGTTACAAAATGCAACAAATAAATTTGTTTCCACTTATCCTTTTGAAAATGTGATCTAACTTATATAATAAACTACTAAAAGTAAAAAAGAGCTTACAAGTCAATAAACATTTAAAATAAGTCAATTCAAACACCTTATTAGTTCTTAGCATTTGCACAATAAGATTATCATTTTGTTAAGATACTTAAAACACCACTAACATATTTATGGATACAAATATCGGTTCACATACGAGCTCGACACATTAGAGAGTTATCTTATATTCTTGGAAAGTTTACACTATTAATGAAATTAACCTGTTAGGTTGTTACAGAGCTTATTTGCCATATGCTTTAGACTACTAATTCAACTTACTATAGGAAGTTACTTCACTTGAAATTACATTTTAAATGACCTGATAATGTAAAAAACATTTATACTGTCTATCTATAAAAGTTAAACTATATTTGCGGTGCACAAAAGCATCCCGCGTTAGTAGGGTCCGGAAAAGGGACACACTCAAGGGGAATAATTTTTACATTTACCAAATTATCTCCCGCAAGGAAAGTTTTCCTCCCATGATGCCTTGCACCTGTATTATTGTTTGTAAGACTGGATGCAAAATGAAAAAAGTGGAAAACAGAGCAAATTTCTGTCAACATATCATATTTAGCAATTGGCATTCCAATTAGATTTGAGAGCTCAATTTTCACTAAGCATCAACTAATAGGGAAATGAATATGGCCAGTTTAGTACACATATAATCCTGCTTTGTTTGTTTCATCCATAAAAGAAATCAAATTGTAAAAATAATTTATTTATTTGTCGAAATCGGATTCATATTTAGTGTTGTATACGGTAAAAATCGGGTCAATGTGTGACCGGTGAGACCGGAGCCGAGGATAAGTCCAAACGAGCACGAGCATGTTCGATCTTTTTTCCGCACCGGGGGTGTCGTACCGGATGTAATTGACCCGAGACAAGATAAGCGTGTCCGTTGGTCCGGATAGACCGAGCCTAAATTGGCGTGTCCGTTGGTCCGGATAGACCGAGCCTAAATTAGCGTGTCTGTTGGTCTGGATAACCGGTTGTGAGGTTGCCACGCGTCATGAAACCGTTCCGCCATTTGCGCTGACGACCATACGAGTGTCAGACCGTACGGATCAGCCTTATCTTTTTTCGGATTTTTTATTCATAAAGGCTTTTTGTATTGTATCCATGGCCATGAAGCATACCTATAAATAGAGGACATTCCTCCTCTTTTTAGGTTAGCTTCCTTTTCATATCTCAATATTGTAATCATCAAATATATAAAAGCTCTCTCTCAAAGATATTGGTCCGGATTTTGTGGTGTTCTTCCTTAGCTTGCTTATCCTTTCAATACTAAATATAATTGGCATAAATCATCAATCATAGTACACATACGTATAGCGCAAACACGTATACATACAGATATAACAACAAAGACACTTCACACCAACCAAATAGATTAAAGTTCACCCACATATCCTATACCTCGCTTACAAATCTAATTGTTACGCGAAATTCAAGGTAAACAGTTTGGCGCCCACTGTGGGGCTAGGATAATAGTGGTGCTTTAATCTTTGCTGCTTCCTTTTTTCACCTGTTGATTGAAGAATTTACAGATTTCCACAAAAAATGGACGAAATGGCAAGCAACGGTCATTCCAGTCATGTGAACAACAACGAGATAGTAGCTAAAAACGGGAACAACAGTGGGTTACGAAACCTACCTGCAGATCCAGTCAACCCAAATTCTGTCGACTCGAGAGAAGGTCTCAACTGGCAGAATAGAGTGAATCAGGAGAATGCCGACTTTCCGGCCACCGATCCCTTGAATACTCATAACTCAATTACTTTGTCTCGGGCTCAAGGCCGGAAAACACAGGATACTCCGGATGAGATTAATTTACATTTAATATTTGAAATGTTGCTGGAACAATGGACCGCCATAGCCGAACAAGGGATTGCTATAGCTCAGCTTCAGAGCAAAAATGACACTGCAGCTCCGGTAAGGTCAAAAGGGGTCACCGAGCCAAGGCGGGACGAAACACGGATAGTCGAGAGCAATGGATCCGGAGCCGGTTCGTCTACCGAAGTTCTGCAGATGCTCGAGACCTTAGCAAAACAGGTCGATTCAACGGAGAAGAGGGTGGAAACATATAACTCTCGGGTAGATCAGATCCCGGGAGCTCCACCGATTCTGAAAGGGATGGATTCAAAGAGATACATTCAAAGGCCTTTCCCTCCGAGTGTGGCTCCGAACCTGATCCCGAAGAGGTTCAAGATGCCGCATATTCCAAAATACGATGGTACAACGAACCCGCAAGAACACGTGACTTCGTACACCTGTGCCATAAAAGGCAGTGATGTCTAAGAGGATGAAATTGAGTCCGTGTTGTTGAAAAAATTTGGGGAAACACTCTCGAAAGGAGCATTGACCTGGTATAACCATTTGCCCGAGCATTCCATCTCTTCTTTCGAAATGCTCGCAGATGCGTTCATCAAGGCCCATGCTGGGGCAAAAAAAGGTGCAGGCCCGGAAGGCGGACATCTTCAGGATAGCCCAAAGGGACGATGAGTTGTTACGAGAATTTGTGAACCGCTTCCAAATGGAACGGATGGAGCTCCTTTCGGTTCCGGAAGAATGGGCAGCACAAGCTTTCACCAAAGGGCTAAATCCTTGGAGCTCGACTGCTTCATTCAAACTGAAGGAGAATTTGTTGAAATATGAGGCTGTAACCTAGGCAGATGTCCATAACAGATACAAATCCAAGATTCGGGTAGAGGACGACCAACTTGAGAATAAATTTGAACAAGAATACTGAGAGGGCCAGGAAAAATTATAAGACCGAAGCGAGAATATCGAGAGAAAGGTACCGTCCATACTCTCAGTCGGAAAAACTGAATTTCAGGTCGGAAAAATCAAAGAGCGGCCCCAGTCACTTTACAAGTAGGAGTGATAAACGAGCAGACCGTTCTTCAAACAGCCTAGGATTGTCATTCAGAAGTGATGCCGGCAGTTCAGCTAGCAATAAGGACATACCGAGATTATTGGAGTACAATTTTAACATCAACATCTCGGATCTAGTCTCGACAATCGGATGAATCACTTAGGCTAGGTGGCCGAGGCCGTTGAGATTTGACCCGGCTCAGCGGGACCCCAATGTGATGTGTGAGTATCATGAAACCCAAGGGCACGGAACTGAAGATTTTCGTTAACTGAGAGAGGAGGTGGCTCGGTTATTAAAAAATGATCACCTCCGAGAATTTCTGAGTGAGAGAGCCAAAAACCATTAAAAAGGAAGGGAGAATCACAAGCAGGCCGAGCCCAAGAAACCTCAACATGTTATTAACATGATAATCGGGGGTACGGATTTGCCACGGGGACCAGTGATGAAAAGAACAAAGGTCTCAATTGTACGGGAAAAGCGTACCCGAGATTACGGGTCTGAGGATTCCATCTCTTTCAACGATGAGGATGAAGATGGCATCATGCAACCGCACAATGATGCCTTGGTAATTTCTATCCTTATTTTAAAATCACAGGTTAGACGTATTTTGATTGACCCAGGTAGTTCAGCCAACATCATCCGTTGGAGAGTGGTAGAACAGCTGAGGCTACTCGACCAGATTGTGCTGGTAGCCCGGGTACTCAGCGGGTTTAATATGGCAAGCGAAACCACGAAAGGTGAAATCTCTTTACCGGTCAACATTGACGAGACTATACAATAGACGGTGTTCTACGTCATTGAAGGAGACATGAAGTACAATGCTTTACTCGGTAGACCTTGGATCCATAGCATGAGGGCAGTGCTATCAACACTACATCAAATGCTGAAGTTCCCAACTCCGGAGGGGGTAAAGACTATCCGAGGCGAGCAGCCCGCAGCAAAGGAAATGTTCACAGTGGAAGAAACACCCCTTGTTCCAGAGAAATCGGCACGTACAATTGATGAATCAGCCAAAGACAAAAGCCTTAAATAGCAATTAAAGAGCACGGAGCAAAAGGATACGGACCTGACCGGGGAGGAAGATGACTTCGGAGGGCCCAGGTCATTCGTAATACCAGATGACTCGAATGCAACCAAATCCACCATGGTAGAATTAGAGCAGGTTGTTCTGTTTATACATCTGCCGGACAGAAAGGTATATCTGGGCACGGGGTTAACCTCGGAGCTCAGAGACAAGTTAATTAAATTTCTTCAAGCTAATGCCGATTGTTTTACGTGGTCCCACATAGATATGACAAGTATACCACCCGAAGTAACAACTCACAAACTCAGCCTCAATGGAAAATTCACTTCGGTTAAGCAGAAGAGGAGACCGATGGCCGAACCAAAACATCCCTTCGTGAAAGAAGAGGTTTTATCCGAGAGGTCAAATATCAGGATTGGCTGGCCAACGTCGTCGTGGTACCAAAGAAAGGTAACAAGTTTAGAATGTGTATTGACTATAAAGATCTAAACAAATCATGCCCGAAGGATTCGTTTCCGATGCCTCACATCGATCGAATGATCGACTCGACAGCTGGGTATAAGATGTTAGGTTTTCTCGGTGCTTACTCCGGGTACAATCAGATCCGGATGCACCCGGAGGATCAAGAGAAAACCTTCTTTATTACTCGATACGGGACTTACTGTTATAATGTCATGCCATTCGGATTAAAAAATGCCGGTGTCACTTATCAACGCCTAGTTAACCGAATGTTCGAAGAACAGATTGGGAAAACTATGGAGGTTTATATCGATGACATGTTGGTTAAGTCCCTGGAAATAAAGGACCATTTAAAGCATTTGCAGAAATTTTTTGATGTGCTTCGCAAATACAACATGAAGCTGAATCCGGAAAAATGCGCATTCGGGGTTCGGTCTGGAAAGTTCTTGGGTTTCATGGTGTCAAACCGGGGAATTGAAATCAACTCGGACAAGATCAAATCCATTGAGGACATCAAAGTGGTGAACAATGTCAAAGCCGTACAGAGGCTGACCGGAAGGATAGCAGCACTGAGTCGTTTCATTTCGAGACCTTCGGATAAAAGTGACCGTTTCTTTTCTTTGCTGAGAAAGAAAAATGACTTCGTTTGGATACCGGAGTGCCAAAGGGCTTTGTAGGAATTGAAGCAGTACTTATCGCTCGCCCCTGCTGCATACACCGAAAGCCGACGAATAGTTATTCCTATACCTCACGGTATTCGAGGTAGCGGTAAGCGGTGCTCTTGTCCGGGAGGAAACAGGTACGCAATTCCCTATCTATTATGTGAGTAAAACTTTGGGAAATGCTGAGACCCGATACCCGCACCTCGAGAAGTTAGCCTTAGCATTGGTAAGTGCCTCGAGGAAGTTAAAATCGTACTTTCAGTGCCATCCCATATGTGTAGTGACCACTTAACCATTAAAAATATCATGCATAAGCCAGAACTATCGGGTAGGTTGACCAAATGGGCCGTCGAGATCAGCAGCTATGACATTTAGCACAAACTTAGGACGACAATTAAATCCCAAGTCTTGACCAATTTTGTAGCGGACATTACCCCCGGTATGGTGCCCGAGGTAGAAAGGGAACTCTTAATAACTTCCGAAAAGACCTCAGGCATCTGGACCCTTCATACAGACGGGGCCTCTAACTTAAAGGGTACCTGGCTGGGCTTTGTTTTAAAAACTCCCGCAGGAGAATTAATTAGACAGTCAATCAGGACTGTGAGGTTAACTAACAATGAAGCCGAGTATGAGGCTATGATTGCAGGTCTAGAATTGGCTCGGAGGCTTGGAGCTGAAGTGATCGAAGCAAAGTGCGACTCTCTGCTGGTCGTAAACCAGGTGAATGGCATCTTCGAGGTAAAGGACGAGCGAATGCGAAAATACTTAGAAAAAAATCAGGTGATTTTGCACCGGTTCAAGGAATGGATCATGCAGCATGTACCCAGGGAATAAAAAAATGAAGCAGATGCATTGGCTAATTTATGCTCTTCAGTCGAAGCAGAAGAATTTAACCCCGATACCGTAGTTCAATTGATGAACTCGGCAGTGGAAAACGGCCAGGCCGAGATAAACACAATGGGCCTAACGTGGGATTGGCGCAACAAATACATTGACTACTTGCAAGATGGGTAACTCCCGAGTGACCCAAAGGAATCACGATCGCTCCGGACCAAAGCAGTTCGGTTTTGCTTGGCAGATGGCTAATTGTACCACCGATCTTTCTTCGGACCTTTGGCCAAATGTTTGGGTCCCGCAGAAACCAATTACGTGATGAGGGAAATCCATGAAGGTTCCTGCGGTAATCACTCTGGTACGGAAGCCTTGGTTCAAAAAATTATCAGAGCCGATTATTACTAGAACCAAATGGAGAAGGATGCAAAAATTTTTGTCCGAAAATGTGATGAGTGTCAAAGGCATGCCCCGATGATTCATTAACCCGGGGAGTTGCTGCACCCGGTGATATCCCTTTGGTCGTTCATGACGTGGGGGATGGACATCGTCGGTCCTCTGCCATGGGCACCAGGTAAGGCTTGTTTCATTCTGTTTATAACTGACTACTTCTCAAAATGGGTTGAAGCGCAAGCTTTCGAAAAGATTACAGAAAAGGAGGTTATTGACTTCATATGGGACCATACTATCTGTTGTTTCAGCATCCCGGCCGAATTAACCTGTGATTACGGTCCTCAGTTCGTTTGCAGCAAGGTTAATAACTTCCTCGAGAGGTTGAAAATCAAGAAGATAGTATCGACTCTGTATCACCCGAGTGCAAACAGGCAAGCGGAATCCACGAACAAAAAAATAATTCAAAATCTAAGAAAAAGACTTGAAACATCGAAACATAAATGGAGGGAAGTGCCGCCAGAGGTATTATGGGCTTACAGAACGACGTCAAAATCGAGCACAAGAGAGATACCATTCTCGTTGTTCTACTGGGCCGAAGCTCTAATTCCTGTAGAAGTTGGTGAACCGAGCCTCCGGTTCCAATACGCCACCAACGGGTCAAACGAAGAGGCTATGGCCGTAAAACTCGACCTGGCGGATGAACTACGCGAAAAAGAGCTGGTCCGTTTAGCGACTTAAAAACAACGAATGGAGAGGTACTACAACCGGAGGGCCGATCTTCGGCATTTCTGAGTTGGGGACTTGGTACTTCGGAAAATTACTTTGAATACCAAGAACCCCGATGATGGGAAATTAGGTCCGAACTGGGAAGGACCGTACAAGATAACCGGAGTAACTGGCAAAGGGTCGTACCAACTGGAATCCATGGATGGGAAACGACTGCACAATAACTAGAATGTGGCTCATTTGAAGAAATACTGTTGCTAAGGTATGGTTCGTTGACCCTTGTGATCATCTTTTATTAACCTATTATTTTTTGCAGAAGTGGTATCGAGATAAACTCCGAGGGGGTAGAGTTAGGTCTGAAAACACGTGTTGCACTCTTTTCCTTAGTTCGGTTTTGTCCCAAGGTGGGTTTTCCGACAAGGGTTTCAACGAGGCAACAAGTACAATGTGTTACCTTATGAAAACAAGGCAAAATACTCGAAATCGGGAAGCCTGCCCTTTGTTGGGGACTTAATGGTGTTTTCCCGATCATATTTCTCGGATAAACACTAGGGGACTATCATACCTACATCAAGGCTAAAATGAGTTCAGCTCACCGAAGCAAATGAAGAAACGAAGAAACAAAGCACTCCGGAATGGTCTTCGAAATTTATTCTTCTTATTTCTGTGTAAACCCGAACCTTCTGTGTTAGGTTTCAGTGTAAGGACCAAACGATCAAAACGAATCGTGTCCGGCTAGTATTTGCTACAGCAAAAACAGAAGGAAACGGATGAAATCCTTATATTATGTACGTACAAACACTTGCAATATAAAGAAGCGTTATGAAAAATTATGTCTCGGACACTTCTTTTTATTAAATACCCTATACTGGAGACTGTTGTCAAAATTCGGCAAAGGCAACAAGGTCACATTGAACCGAGCCCAAAATTTTTTGACACCCTCGAATGGGGACTGTCGTCTTAAAATTTGACAAAAGGCAGGGATTCAGGTATCTGAACCTAATTTATTATAAGTAAACAGTCGGAAAAGGCTCAAACAATTTTAAAAAAAAAAAACCTCGACCCAAAATGCCCAACGTGATTCAAAGACGTCTGAATTCACAAAGCATAAATAAGCCCCGCGGGCAAACCATTCGATAAAATCTTCGGTAAAAAACGTACCGAACGGATTAAAAGCCAATACTCAATGAGTTGAGATAGGCTCGATTCGGACAAAAGAGGTAGCTCCGAACCTTGATTATTCCTTACGAAACAAACGTTTAAGGCAAATATCATAACATACATTCGGATAAAAGAATGAAGAAAAAAACAGCCAAAAGGGAAATATGCATTTCATATATAAACCGAGTCTTTACACTTAGACTTTTACACAAGTCAAAAATAAAAACAAAATGAAGGCTCGTACAGGCCCTAGTCTACCCGGTATGGTTGGAACCGGAGTTCTCAAAAATCGTCTGCTCGGAGTCATTAGAGTAGGCATCAAGGGCTTTCTTGGCCCTATCCTCGAGTTCTTTGGCTTCAAGTATCGGGGCCTGGATGTCCCCCAACCCTCTTTCAACTTGCTCGAGGGTAGCCCACCGGGATTTCCAGCGTTCATACTTGATCAAAATCGTAGAACGAGCCTCTGCAACCTCCATATCTTTAAGAGATTCTTCTAGATCGACCTCAGCTTTTTTCAATCTAGCCTCTAGCTCGGACTTCATTTGAAGAAGAGCGATTCGAACTTGATTGAATGATTCAAACTCGGTATGAAGTAGATCATTGGCCGCAGTAGCCTCCTCGAGCTTGATCTTGAGCTCATCACTGACCCGAGCTCGAGTCTCGGCTTTCTTCTCTGCCACCCTCAGTTTCTCCTTATCGGTGGCTCTATCGGATTCAAGGTGGTGAAGTCTTTCTGCCACCTTCTCGGCATTAGCTTTGATCAATTCAAGTTCACCCCGAAGTTGGGCAATAGTAGCCTCGAATTCACCAAGCCTCGTAGCAAAGTTGGCATTGTCTCGGCCAAGGTCGATGTTATGCGCTTCCAGGAGCCTGTTCTTTTCAATCACATCGGCCAACTAGGCCTTTAAATGAAGGTTCTTAGCCTTGGCCGCTTCAAGCTCGGATTGAAGGTTGGGAGGAATAATGGGCCGACTCAGCTGCTCTTCTTTCTCCCGTAGGAGGAGTTTGAACTTCTCCGTCTCCCAGCCCTGAGCATCCAGCTGGGCCTTTAAGTCATCAGCCTCGTGTTGGGCCCGGATAAAACCTTCATTAACGAGCACAACACTCTGCAAAAGAAGAAGCAAACCAAGTTAGGAAATTGATTAACAAGAGTAGAGAATCACACATTAATATTATGGAAAAGTGAACATGAAGCTTACCCGGTTGCCTGTATGCATGCCCTCGTTTATAAGGCACTGTCGAGGAAGCCCGACCATTTTTTCCTTGTCCGAATCTGAAATGAGAGGCCTTAGATAACTTTCAACCCCCACGAGACGGGATAAAAAGCTACAGTCCTCGGGGATGGTGACCACGGCCGACCTCGTCCTCCCCGGTTCTACACTTGGGGCTGGGAAAATACCTACAAGGTCGGATCTCGCACCTATTTCAATGGACCGGCTAGCCACCCTCGTGGATTGAGGAATAGGAAGATGGCCAAACCCAGCAGCTTTCCCGGTAGCAGGAGGGATATCTGAGAACATGTCATCGAGGTTATCGAACCTCGAAGTAGGAGCAGAAGGAGAGACTGGAATGGCTCCAGCAGCCCCGATAGTTGCAGGTACCTCAGATGTGGTAGCTTGGTCGGTGCTGAGCAATACACCGGTAGCCATTATAACCTCGTTGTCCGGGACTGATTCAGCCTTTTAATCAGCCTCGGTGTCCGAGGTCGGGCCAGATCTTCTAGGTCTCTTCACCAAAGCTACCGCTTCAGGCGAGGCATCACCTGAAATGTCAATAAATTCAATGGACCTTAGAGGAATCGGAAAAGGAACATCGTTTTCCCCACCTGTAGCGGAGGTTAGAATGGCAGTTTCTTCCTCAGCTGTGGTCGGGGTTGGAATGGTTGCCACGACGGGTCTCCCCACAACTGTGCGGATCACGATGTCGGGCTCGGGCTCATCCCTTAGGCTTCGAACATCGCTTCTTGACCTCTTATTTTTCTTCTGACCCCTGGTTGAGGGTTTTCTTTGCCTTTTCTCGGTTGCAGTAATAAGTCGGGATGTTCCGGCTGTATCAAAGTCTGGGCTCGATGTCGCCGACTCATTCGTTGGTGCGGGTCGTGGCTCCACAGATCCTTTGGGTAAGCCTGAACATCAAGATCAAAGAGTTATAAAAGGAAAGGGTAAAACAAAAGGATGCAGTGAGTACCAGATCAAGCGAAGAATTACCGTGGTTTTGTGATACCCACCGACCACGAGACAATTCTGCCCATGTTCGATCATCAGGTAGGTTTTGGCTAATGATTGCCTCGACCCACTCGGTAAAGCTCCGGACAGCGGTAGGTATCCATACCTCGGTTGAGATATTGAACAACGTCAATATATATATATATATATATATATATATATATATAAGGAAGTAAACTTGAACAAATGTGGAAAAAAGACGACTGAGGAACTTACATCTATTATTCCACTTTTTCAGAAAGGGCATGTAATCAGCCGGAGTGATGTCTACGGTCCTTACCCGGACATAACGTTCCAACCACCCTCGATCTCTATCCTCGTCGAGTTTGGAAAAAATAGGGTTTCGGCCTCGTTTGGCGACCTTTATCACGCCCCCTCGGAAGATCCTCGGACAAGGATAATATAATCGGATGAAGTGTGCCAACGTGAACTCCTTTTTGGCATTATTAGCCAGTAGACGGAGGCAAGCCACGATTCTGCAGATAATCGGCCCGATTTGGGCTAAGCATACATTGTATGTCCGGCACATCTCGAGAATAACTGGATCAATTAGGGGGTCGAGTTTGAGTGTGAACGGGTACGTGTAAACGTACAAGAACCCTTCCTTATAGTCGGTGATGGACTCGTCAGGGCCGAGGGCAAACACTTGTACTGGATGCTTATCCCATCTGCATTCGGCCCAGACTCGAGGAAGGAGGTCCTCTGTAATTGACGAAAGGTACCGTCTCACGTCGAAACCCCTATCCGCAATTTGTATTGGCATCTCAATGGCATACTCATGATTATAATTGAGTTTGGCTGGTATTATGTCCATGGCAGTTGGTTCCACAAGGGTTTTGCCTTTGGATTTAGAGGTAGGCTCAGCACCCGGAGAAGAAACCGAGGGTACGTCCTAGGAAGCAGAATCGGTGTTGCCTGACATTTTAGCTAAATATGAATTTATGAAGAAGTTGGTATGAAGATTTGAAGGTTTGAAGATGCAGGTGAAGATTTCAAGGCAGGGACGAAATAATGAGTATGAAGATTTGAAGGTTTGAAGACTCGGGTTGAAGATGCTAAGGCTTTGTTGTAAAAAATGTTGAAGATTCAAGCAAGGATGAAAAGTTAACCAAAGAAGTTGAAGATCAGAGAAGTGAAAGTGACAAGTGGAAAGTAAAAAATGTAACTTTGGCCCTTTAATAGGCGATTCACTGCAACGGTTACAAATGTCGGCCATCGAGAGATGACACATGTCCTAGAATTAATGGAACGTGATTTGAAGCGACGTGGGTTAAGGCGGTTTCCGAAGTTGGCCATTCAGGATGAGACACGTGGCTGAAGTTAGAAGGACGTGACATAATGGTTCCCGCCTATTTTGAAGATAAGAACGTTTTTATGAGACCACCGATTTGGGACTCTTCCATTTCCCGTCACTCTGATGAAACTACGATCCGGAAAGTGTGGGGACTATCTGTATACGGTAAAAATCGGGTCAATATGTGACCGGTGAGACCGGAGCCAAGGATAAGTCCAAACGAGCCCGAGCATGTTTGATCTTTTCTCCACACCTGGGGTGTCGTACCACATGTAATTGACCCGAGACAAGATAAGCGTGTCCATTGGTTCGGATAGACCGAGCCTAAATCAGCGTGTCCGTTGATCAGGATAACAGGTTGTGAGGTTGCCACGCGTCATGAAACCGTTCCGCCATTTGCGCTGACGACCGTACGGGTGTCAGACCGTACGGATCAGCCTTATCTTTTTTAGGATTTTTTTATTCATAACGGCTTTTTGTATTGTATCCATGGCCCATGAAGCATACCTATAAATAGATGACATTCCTCCCTTTTTTTTGGTTAGCTTCCTTTTCATATCTCAATATTGTAATCATCAAATAAAAAAAAGCTCTCTCTCAAAGATATTGGTCTGGATTTTGTGATGTTCTTCCTTAGCTTGCTTATCCTTTCAATACTACTTAATATATTTGGCATAAATCATCAATCATAGTACTCATACATATAGCGTAAACACATATACATACAAATATAACTACAAACAAATCCACTGACACTTCACACCAACCAAATAGATTAAAGTTCACCCACATATCCTATATCTCGCTTACAAATCTAATTGTTACCTGAAATTTGGGGTAAACAAGTGTGCTTCTAAATAAGTCTAGGTTTGTTTGTTTAGTAGCTTTATTCATGCAATTACTAGTTGATCGAGAAATCACTGCCTAAAGAGCCTCATAGTAGTGGTCACTGATAGAACTTTCTTTTGTGTAGGCTATCATAGTGACAGAGCTAGTATTTTTACTAAGAGGGTTCAAAAATATAAAGAAGTAAAGACAAGAAGAAGTCAAGGAAGTTCAACATATGCTATATATACATAAAAAGTAGTTTTAACCTTATATATATAGTATAATCTGAACCCCCTCGGGCCCCTGGCTACCAGACACTATAACAATGGAAGGACAAAGCTGTTATAAATTCGTCTCAAATTTTGTCCACATTTACGAATTTTGTCAAAAGACTCTTACAATCTTGTAACAGATCTGTCTATCATAAATATTTCGTAACGAATCTATGATTCAATGCCATAAAAAACTTTTGATTTTTCATTCCATACATATGACAAAGCAACTGAACCATACGATTATATTAGAAAAAGCATTACATGCTTCTTATTCATGAACCAATATAATCAAAGTGGTATGAAAGAAATATCCCTAATAAGTTCTAAGAAGGAAGCCATATTATCATTAGCCTGAGCAAATGGATTTGGAGAAGCTGGTGACTGCGTAAATAAGCTCATACAAACAAATAAATCATCCTGTGCCACAGTAATAGCTTGTCCCATATCACCTTTCATGACCAAAGTTTCAAGTAAAAACTCAAAATCTTTTTTCATAAGTACATATTGATGAAGACACTGCTTGTACATTTGCTTAAGTGTTGGATTTGTTTCATTTGTAGTGATTGTGAGAACCTTCCTGTGTATATTTGTGTAGTTTGTATATGCTAATTGAATTGCAACATCTTCAAGATTGAACCTTGTTATTGCCCTATTTGCCTCTCGATTTTCTGCCAAAACATTGTAGCAAAAATCTTTTACATTACATAAATCACAAGCTGTTTTAATTAGTGGGGTGATTGCAGTTGCTCTTAAAGATGCACCAAAAAGATCAACACTTAGTAAAATAATAAAAATTAGTGAGATTGATGAAGACTCACTAGAAATTAATCTCCCCATTTTTTTTTTCTCTCGTGGAATTATGATCTTAACTTCTCTGTTGGAAAATAATTATAATTATAAACAAGGGGGTTAGCTCTACATAGAAAGTGCATTAATTTTCATTGATTATATTATTTATATCCTAGTTTAGAAATTCTCTCGACAAGTTAAAGCGGTAATAATGATTTTGCTTATATTCTGCCTGAAATAAATGATTCTTTTTCTAATAAGCGATTAGGATAATCTAAATTTGTATCCTTGGTCAAAGTGAGCATCTTAATTACTTGATACGTGTTCCAAGCCATTTTGAGAACCCAAAAATGTGGATACTCCCTGGACCCAATTTATGTGACACACTTTTCTTTTTAATATGCTCTAAAAGAATATCACATTTCTATAATTGTAAACAAATTGATTTTAGAATTTTATTTTTACCCTTAATGAAATGATTGACAGCCAACTAATGTTTGTTTTAAATCACAAATTTCAAAAGTCTCATTTTCTATCTTAAACTTTATATCAAGTCAAATGGTGTTACATAAATTGAAATGGAGAAATATTATGTGAGCACCAATTTCCATAATAGGCTGCTCTTATAATTAATTAATTAGATTCTAAAACATATGGAAAATATTCCATCGACTTCAGTTGTTTGGGACATCTGGAAAATCCTCAATATATATATTAGGCAATGACCTCTGCATTTAGTACAAAATTATCACTCGTCTTTATTAGTGGGGAAAGGGTCAAAAATACTCCTCTACTTTGGAAAAAGGGTTAAAAATATCCTCCGAACTTATTTTGGGTAAAAAATACCCCTCTCATCCTTAAAGTTTTCAAATATACCCCTGTCCTAACGGAATTATCTCCAAAATAACTCGAAATCATTTTTTAAACCCGTTCCATCATTTAAACCCGACCCAACTAAATAATAACCCATAAGATCCCCTTATTCCCTCAATTCCCTCAAACTTCAAACCTACATATTGGGGGAATAAGGGAATCTTATGGGTTATTAATTAGTTGGGTCGAGTTTAAATAATGGAGTGGATTTAAAAAATGATTTCGAGTTATTTTGGGGGGATAATTTCCTTCAAAACAAAGGTATATTTGAACACTTTAAGGATGAGAGGGGTATTTTTAACCCAAAATAAGTTCGGAGGATATTTTTAGCTCTTTTTCCAAAGTAAAGGGGTATTTTTGACTCTTTTCCCTTCTTAATATTATGACATTTTCTGTAACTTGTGGTAAAAAGGAGTTTTATTTTTTTATTCCCCTCCTTTGTCCTCTTTATTGGAGCTATTGCTCCTGTGGTTACTTGAACCCACAATTCTGGGATGGTGGGTGGGGGGTGCTGATCATCTGAGCATCCCCTCTTGTCGGTAAAAAGGAGTTTTTTTTTATCGGACTGAAAGTTACTTTTAGAAGACATTAAAAACACTTTAATTAGTCGAGTAAGTTACAATTCACTCTCCTATTATAATTTCATATCATGGACAGAGCTAGCATACAAAATACGGGTTCGGCAGAATCCAATAACTTGAGTCCAAACATTGTAACTTTGTTGAGAAATCTACTGAACATGTACCCTATAATAAATTTCAGAATTCAAAAACTTGAAATTTAGAATTTATAAGCTGCAGATCCTGGATTTAGCTACGAATTTGGCAGAACCTAGTAGCTCTGGCTAAACATGTATTTGTGTTAAAAATTTCATTTCATATGAATAAATAATATATTCAGAACCGAATAAACCAAAAAAAATAAACTAATAATGATCGAGAACTCATAAACTGTAATTTCTGACTCCGCATCTATCCGCCTCTGTTTCACAGCCCAAGCATGACCACAATTGAGACTATTTTCACCAGTACAAACATAATTTTTCCAATTCGTCTACCACCATGATAAGTCTGAACCGAACAATGACACTGATGTTGTGGATGTGTGTGTGAATGTGACATGTCGTTGTGGTGCATGTTCCATGGACTAGGGAAAAATGGGTTGGGAATCTCATAAGCATGACTATCAAAAGATTGTGTTTCAGGAAATATCGATGGTGGAACGTACGTAGAGATTCCTAGACTTGTTCTCTTTTCACATTGTAGCAACGTACATTCCATATGGATATCGAATTCACATAGCGCACACCTATAACGCCATGAAGAAGCGTTACATGCTCCATTGCAAACTGCACATGTTCCTGGTTTAGCTGAGCCTAGTAGCCTTAAAGGATGTACCTGAATTGACAATTATCATCGAAATGCTTGCATAATTATAATAAAGAGCTAAAAGATGATCAATAAAAAGATGAGAATTTAATTTCTGAAATTCTTAATACGTAAATTAAGATGAATTAACACTCCAACTTGCTTGGTTTTGCAAGATCGATCACCTATTAGTTTTTTTTTTTTTTTAATTAAACATTGTTGAATAGTTTTTTACTTGTAAAGGGGAACTTTTCCATATCAATGGAAAATGAAGAAATGAAAAGGTTTAAGTGTTTTAATGTGGGCTCAAAGACACTTGGTGGGATCACTTATTCAAGTACACATAAAGGGTCAAAACACTTAAACCTTTTCATTTATTCATTTCCTAGATGTGTGGGAAATCACCCCCACCCTAGCCCCACCCCCTTTACAAGTACAAATTATTCAACAAACATATCTTCGTGATAAAACTCTACATAATACCCTCTCAGTATCTTTCTACTTGACTCATGTTGACTTGACATTCTCTTTAAGAAGTACTTTATTAGGGTTTAATTTACTAAATTAATCTTATTAATTATGCTTTGAAAATCTAAGTTTGACTACTAGTACGTTATGTAGTTATCTAATTATATGGATTATATTGAAAAAACAAAAAATCTCTCTTAATTTGCTAAATTGGACAAGCAAAAGAAAAATTAAAAATTTATTTTTAACATAAGGGACAAGTAAAAGAGAAAAAAGGAAGTACTCCCTTCGTTCACTTTTACTTGTCCACTATTCTAAATATAAATTTTCACTTTGTCCACTATACTAAATATAAATTTTCACTTTTACTTGTCCATTTTACCATATCAAAAGAAAGACAATTTTATTTTCCCTGTTTTACCTTTAGTATTAACTACTCATTCCTCAAATTATTTTCAAGTTCATTGAAACTATACATCATTAATATGAATTTTATGGTCAAATATGCACTTCATTTACTGTTTCTTAAGGGGAGGCTAAGTACATTGTTGACGAGGCAAAGTACATTGTTGACAAGTAAAAGTGTTAGCCTTTAAAGACATGTGTTTTAAATATGAGTGTAGTATGAATTGGGAAATGGTGGGAAAACAAAATAGAGGAAAATGAAATTCAAATAAATTTCACTTTTACAAAGGCACTTTGTGGCAATTTGTCCCGCATTGGTGGGGGAAAGCACTTCTTGTGTGTTTATATATAGATTTACCTCTTCTAGCTCTTAAAGAGTTGAGAAGAGGGACTCCCCTCGAGCCGCCATCGCTCGGCTCGGCTTTAGATTATTTGGATTTGGATTTGGTTAAATGATCTGATTGATTGCTAATCTTTTTGGACCAAATTTATTTCCAAAATTCTATTATTTATTTTCCCTTAATAAATTTTGCGCGAAATTTTAATTAAATAAATTCGTGGACTTTTTTTATTCCCAACGGTAATAACTGGTATTATCGAATAGACACAACACTTGATGAAAAGGCAGTTGTCGTTTGCTGCCGCCCTTTGAGTTGGCTGAAATTCTGCAATTTGCATTGCCGCTATTGTAGAATATAAACTTTTTCAATCGATTAACTTGGCAACTGTGAGGGGATTAGATTTCATAAGGACACACAAGAAACTTGTGGGCTCATAAATTTTTTGTTTCATCTAATTTCTGTCTTTAACGTATTTTGGTTTTGGAAAAACAGAAACTTGTTTTCGTAAATTACTGGAAAGTTATTGTTTTTAGTAAATTACTGGTAGATTACTGATTTCAGTGAATTACTGGTTGAATACTTGAAGATAACAAGCTTAGGAAATCTATTTTTTATTGTTTAATTTTTTGTGTTCTTTTTGTGTTCTGTTTGTGTTGGAGATGAAAATCTTCAGATTTTCTACTATGCTTTTGAGATTAAAGTTTTCGTATCTTTCTACTCAATTGTCTACTCGATTTGAAGAATATAAAAACTTCATCGAGTAATTAATGTGTGGATTTTAGTTTGAAGATATAAGAATTTCACTGATTTATTAATTCTGTTTGTGTTTGTTGAACAGAAATGGGAGAACAAACTCCAAACGTGATTGCCATTGCTATTGACACACCAACCCCCGCGGTTGGCTATACAAGCAATGCTGAATCCTCTGTCTGTGCTACTTCGGCATCGGCTCCGGCAGAAAAGCCCGAAAAATTTACTAGGATTGATTTCAAAATGTGGCAACAAAAGATGTTCTTTTACTTGACGACTTTAAGTCTACAAAAGTACATTAAGGAGGAATTTCCAATTCTACCGGAATCAACTCCTGAAAATGAACGTTTCATTGTGATCGAGGCTTGGAAGCACTCAGATTGTTTGTGTAAGAACTATATACTTAGCGAACTGAAGGACAATCTTTACAACATCTATAGTAATGTGGGTACTTCGAAATAATTATGGGATGCGGTGGAAAATAAATATAAAACTGAGAATGCCGGATTGAAAAAGTTTATATCTGCGAAGTTCCTGGACTACAAAATGGTAGACGACAAGTCTGTTGGTACCAAAGTTCAAGAGTTGCAGGTTATCATCCACGATTTTCTTATTGAAGGTATAAGTATAATTAATACTTCTGTCAAAAGTATTAAGTGTGTTATTACTTACATACTCCCTCCGTTTCAATCTATGTGAATCCATTTGACTGGGCACAACATTTAAGAAGGAGGGAAGACTTTTGAAACTTGTGGTTCAAAATAAGTCTTGAATATTTGTGTGGTTGTAAATCATTCATAAAGTGAATTTGTTTCCAAATTAGAAAAGAGGTCATTCATTTTGGCATGGACTAAAAAGGAAATAGGTTCACATAAATTGAAATAGAGGGAGTATTATTTATTGAAGGTTTGGTGATTAATTGCGCGTTTCAAGTTGCAGCAATGATTGAGAAGTTGCCTCATTTATGGAAGGACTTAAAAAATTACTTGAAACGCAAATGATAGGAGATGACGCTGGAAGATCTCATCGTTTGGTTGAGAATCAATGAAGATAACAAGGTGGCAGAAAGGAAGGCTAATAGGAGATCAGCAATAGGGGGAGCACATAGTGTTGAAACTGCTCCAACGAATCTAAAATAAAGGAAAAAGACTTCAGTACCAAAGAACTATCCTAACAAGAAGAAATTCAAGGGAAACTGCCACAATTGTGAAAATATTGGACACAAAGCTGCAGAATGTCATGCTCCGAAGAAGGAAAAGAAAAAGGGTCAAGCAAATATGGTTGAAAAAATGAGGATATTGATGACTTGTGCGCTATGTTGTCTGAGTGCAATTTAGTGGGAAATCCTAAAGAGTGGTGGATTGATTCTGGAGCCACTCGCCATGTTTGTGTAGTTAGAGAAGCATTCACATAAAAGGGTTCGCTTCATATGTTCCCCCAAGACCCGACGAAATCATATTTATGGGAAATTTTGCAACGACCAAAATTGAAGGTTATGGAAAGATATTTCTGAAGATGACCTCTGGGAATGTGGTGACTCTCAACAACGTCTATCATGTTCCAGAAATAAGAAAAAATTTAGTCTCTATCGTACTTCTAGTGAATACCGGTTTTAAGTGTGTTTACGTTTCAAACAAAGTGAAATAAGTAAGAACGAGATGTATATAGAAAAATGTTACCTTACAGAGGGTCTTTTCAAACTGAATGTAATGGTCGTTGATAATAATAAGATTTCAGCTTCGTGGTACTTACTTGACTCAAATGATTTGTGGCATTACCGTTTAGGACATGTCAATATAAAACCTTTTGAAAAATGATTAATTTAGATGTATTGCCTAAATTTGAATGCGATAATTTAAAATGTCAAATCTATGTGGAATCTAAGTATGCTAAACATCCTTACAAGTCAATTGAAAGGAATTCAAATCCTTTAGACTTAATTCACAGAGATATTTGTGAAATGAAGTTGACTACATCTCGCAGTGGAAAGAAGTATTTCATTACTTTCATTGACGACAACACTCGTTATTGTTACGTTTATTTACTTAGTAGTAAAGATGAAGCAATTAACGCATTCAAACAATACAAAAATGAAGTTGAAACGCAACTTCCCAAGAAAATTAAAATTATAACACCTCGTACCTTAAACTAAGCCATGTTTATGATTCATGACTTAGAAACCAAGACGGGAAGTGTTGGAATTGGAAATTTTCCTTGGAATGGTAAAAGTACGGCCTACGTCAAAATGTATGGGTTGTACATTTATGTACGGGCCATACTTATTAGATGTATATCATAGAGGAGAAATCAGAAGCCACTGGAATTTGACATTCCAGGTACGGGCTAGATATACATCACGTACATCAAAGTACGAGACGTACTTTTGTTCCGTACTCTCTGTACCAAAACCACAAGTTTCTAGAAATTGCCACATGAGGTATGTGACCAATGTACGAGACGTTTAATATGGTACGGGTTGTATGTTGTGCCCGTACTTTTCCCGCTTCAGTGAAAAGCATAATCGGGACTTTAGTTTTATTTCCTATTTTTCATACCCTTCAAGCCCTAGAACGTCCCATCAATCCAAGATATTAAGGTAAGCCTATTCCAAGCCTTTCAAGTGATTCTAAAGAATATCTATGATTTCTAAATAGAATATCCACATATGGGAACAACCTAGGGTTTTCAAGAAAACCCATCTAAAGGATTCAAGACCAAAGCTTTTGGATTTCTTCTTCAAGTTCAGACCTTTTTACAGGTTTTGAAACGTTACAGATATGTAGGGTTTCTATCCACATGTGGGAACAACATTGTTCTTTACGTTCTTCCATGATTATACAGAAGTTTATCAAAACTAGGGTTCTAGACATGTTCATGATAACCCTAAGTACATGTACCATGATATACCATGTTTGTATGATTACTTCGTTAGTGTGATCTTAATGTTCCATTCTGGTTGTTGAGAATCTGGCCGTAATCCATACGTACTTTTCATTCCATGGGTTCTTAAATGCAAGATATAAACTTTCATGTTTATTTTCATGTACTTCCACATGTCTCCATGTTTTTGTGCAAGTTATACTATATATATTTCCATGTGACAATACAATCACGAATAATGTTTATAGTCAAGATTATATAATTCATGGGCTACTAAGCCAGATATACCCATGTATATGTTTTTGGGAGTTGCACAGATTATCGAGAAGGCTCAGATAGCCTGAAACTACGTATGCCAGTGTAGGATAAGGACCGCTCCGCCCAGTCAGGACAATATATTCATGTCTACCCATTGAGGGTTGTTGGATCCTCTCATGTTCATGTTCATGTCTTGTACCCCGGTAAGATACATGATGGGTTAGCTAGTCAGGCAGAGATCAGATCCCACGTACTTACGTGGTGGTTACATGTCGGTTATGCTAAGGCTCACCCACATAAAATGTTTTTCTCATGTTATATATATATATATATATATATTCATGTCAAATAATACTCATGTTCATGTTCAGATTACAGATACAGAGGCAGTTTCAATTTCAATTTTATTATTTCATGTGCCATGCTTATGTCATTCAGTTGCTTTACATATCAGTACAATTTGAATGTACTGACATCCCCTTTTAATTACCCGGGGTTTGCATTTCACAATGCAGATTTGCAGGACGACGGATTAGCACGTTAGGATTTGCTCGTATTAGCTTTTGGTGAGCCCCATTCTATTTGGGGTTTTATCTATATTTATGTTTATTTCAGTTATGTGGTAAAGGTATGCTGGGGGCCTTGTCCTGATAAACAGTTTAGCAGTCAGACTCATGTCAAAGGTTTCATAAACTAGTCAGTTATGTTATGTCAGACGTTCAGAGTTGTATAGCCATTTTGGCTCGGTATTAACATGCTATTTTAGACTATTTTCACATCATGTTTTAAAAAATTATTTTATCTACTATTATGAGATTTCATGCTTACTCAGATTATCCATGTTTTAAAGTGTATTCCGCATCAACTCCTGCTCAATGTTGATTCAGCAAGCCATGTGGTTCGCTCGATTACATGCAACAAGACACCGAGTTCCGTGTTACGCCCAAGCCATGGTTCGGGGTGTGACAAAGCTTGATAGCAAAGTCTAGGTTCAAGTGTCTTAGGGAGTATATGAAACCGTGTCTAGTGGGGTCACTTTTATGTGTGTGTGGCACCCACACATATAAACAGTTGACCATCAAACAAAATTGATAAGGAGTCATAAGGGTGATGAATATGTATCTCCTTTTGAAGAAATTTGTTTGAAAAATGACATTATTGATCAAACAACTGCCCCTTACTCTCACAATCCAATCGAATTGCAGAAAGAAAAAATAGAACATTAAAGAAGATGATGAATGCCTTGCTGTTAAGTTCTGGTTTACTCTAGAACTTGTGGGGGAGCTATTATTATGACTAATAGAATACTTAATTGAGTTCCCCATAGCAAAACACAATCCATTCCATATGAGAGATGGAAAGGAAGAAATCTCAACTTGAAATACTTCAAAGTGTGGGGGTGTTTAGCTAAGGTATAAATTCCTAAACCCAAAAAGGTAAAAATAGGGCCGAAAACCATAGATTGTGTTTTCATATGATATGCCACCAATAGCAAAATATATCGGTTTCTAGTTCACAAATCAGAAAATCCCGTTACTCATGTTAATACTGTAGAATTTTTAAAGACATTTATCCATACAAAGAGAAATGAGAGTCTTCTAGTGAAAGATCTAAACGACCTCGGGAAGAGACAAAGGAAAGTACTGCTAATAAGGAGAACCAAGACGTAGCAAACGTCAAAGGACATCTACTTTCTTTGGTCCAGACTTTTTGACATATCTATTGGAAAAAGAGCCTCAAACTTTTAAGGAAGCAGTGTCTTTTTCAGAAGCACAATATTGGAAAAAGGCAGTTAATAGTGAAATAGAATCCATTTTAAGCAACCATACTTAGGAGTTGGTTGATCTTCCTCCAGGGAACAAATGTTTAGGTTGCAAATGGATTTTCAAAAGGAAAATGAAGGATGACGGTACTATTGACAAATATAAGGCAAGACTTGTTGTAGGTTTTAGACTATGACAAGGCCTTGATTATTTTAACACATACTCGCCGGTAACGAAAATTACATCTATTCAGGTGTTAACAGCGTTGGACGCCGTGTATGACCTTCAAGTTCATCAAATAGATGTTAAAATAGCCTTTTTAAATGGAGATTTGGAGGAAGAACTATACATGGAACAATCTGAGGGGTTTGTAGTTCCTGGAAAAGAAAAGAAGGTGTGCAAACTTGTTAAATCACTTTATGGACTTAAACAAGCACTGAAACAATGGCATGAAAAATTTGATCAAATAATATTGTCAAATGAATTTAAGATTACTGAGTGTGATAAATGTGTCTACATTAAGAACACTCCAAATCATGTAGTCATTGTTTGCTTGTATGTTGATGACATGCTAATAATGAGTAAAGACATTGCCAACATAAATGTTACTAAGCGTATGGTTGCTAACAAGTTTGATATGAAAGACTTAGGACTCGCTGATTTAATTCTAGGAATTAAAATTCATAGGACTCCTCAAGGCCTAGCATTGTCTCAATCTCATTGCATCAAAATGGTACTTGAAAAGCTCAAACATTTGGACTTCAAAGTAGCACAAACTCCAATTGACTTAAACCATAATTTTGTGAGTAGTAAAGGTCAAAGTAAGTCTCAATTGGAGTATTCTCGAGTGTTGGGAAATTTGATGTACATCATGAATTGTACACGGCCAGATAGCTTGTGGGATAAGTAAATTAAGCCGATACACAGTTAATCCCGACCAAACTCATTGGATGCAATGAAACGAGTTTTGAGGTATTTACAATACACATAAGACTTGGCTTTGCATTACAATTCGTATCCCGCAATAATAGAGGGATATTGTGATGCAAATTGGATCACTGGATCAGCGGAAACTAAGTCCACAAATGGATACGTTTTTACCATTGGTGGAGGAGCTGTGTCTTGGAAGTCATCCAAACAAACTTGTATTGCCCGCTCTACAGTGGAGTCTGAGTTCATAGCTTTAGCCAAAGCCGGTGAAGAAGCTGAATGGCTCCCGAATTTCTTGAAAGATATTCCATTTTGGCCCAAACCTTTGGCACCTATATGCATACATTGTGATAGTCAAGCGACAATAGGAAGGGCTGGAAGCGTTATGTATAATGGTGAATCTCGTCACATACGACGAAGATATAATAACGTTAGACAACTACTCTCTAGTGGAATTATCATAATTGGTTATGTAAGGTGAAAGGATAATGTGTCGGATCCACTTACAAAAGGCCTAGCTAGGGAGGCGGTTGAGACATCATCAAAGGGAATAGGACTATGGCCGAAGACAAGTCAAAATGGTGGTAACTCTACCTAGAAGATTGGAGATCCCAAGATCTATGTTCAAGGAGATCAAAAAAAGTTATAATTGACCGTTCAACATTGTCAAACAAACTTTTGGTCCATTCATGATGAAGACAATGTTCAGTACCAAGAATAAAGCATTAAGGCTTTTTAATGGTTTCTAAGTTTGATACATGGTATATCAAATAATGTTTCTATAGGATTACATGTTTAGGAATCTCTTATGTAAGTGTGAAGTGTAAGCTGCTTCAAGGAGAATTCTGTAAGGCCAATTCTTTACGCACTTACGAGAGCAAGCGCGGTTCATGGCTGAAACGAACACAACAATGAGAATCAAAGACGGTTAAAATACTAATTTTGTGACATGTGGTTGTCGAGGCATACACCAAAGTTCGACGATTCAACGATATCAAATCTACCGATTGATCAAGTATATCCGACATATATTTACTATGGAAAGTTCAAAGGAAAACCTACTTATCCAGATGTGATTAATCCTTGTTTGCAAATCACATAATTTTTTCATGCATCATATAGTCATTCCCTATTCATGTGGGGGATTGTTAGGCTTTAAAGATATGTGCTTTAAAGATGAGCGTAGTGTGAATTGGGAAATGGTGGGAAAATAAAATGGAGGGAAATGAAATTCAAATAAATTTCATTTTTGCAAAGGCACTTTGTGGCACTTTGTCCTTTATTGCTGGGGGAAAACACTTCTTGTGTGCTTATATATAGATTCACCTCTTCTAGCTCTTAAAGAGTTGAGAATTCGGATTCAGTCAAATGATCTGATTGATTGTTAATCTTTTTGGACCAAATTTATTTCTAAAATTCTATTAGTTATTTTCCCTTAATAATTTTTGCACGGAATTTTAATTAAATAAATTCGCGGCCTTTTTATTTATTTATTTCTCAACGATAATAACTGGTATTACTGATCAGGCACAACACTTGATGAACTGAAATTTTTTGAACTAAATATCTCCTCTTCATTCTTGCATTCCGTATTTCTTTCAAAAGCCAAAACGTAAGTGTCTAGTTGTGATTTGCTGTCGCCCTTTGAGTTCGCAGAAGTTCTGCAAGTTGCATTGCCGCTATTGCAGAATAGTTTTTCGTTATATCCTGGAAGATATTAATCCATTAACCTTGGCAATTGTTATGGACACACAAGAAACTTGTGGGCTCGAAAATTTTCTATTTCATCTAATTTCTGTCTTTAACGTTTTTTGGTTTTGAAAAACATAAACTTGTTTTCATAAATTACTGAAAATTTATCATTTTTAGTAAATAACTGGTTTTAGTAAATTAATGGTAGATTACTGATTTCAGTGAATTACTGGTTGAACACTTCAAGATAACAAAAAGTGAAGGGAGGGAGTAATTTATAATTTACTCTACATAATAATTAATAACTCTTTAACTGTTAGCATACTTGTGTGACATTAGTCTACATGATTTGGTCAAAGTGCATGTAATTCATGCAAGAAAACAAGCGTGAAGTGTAGAAATTCTGGCCTAATGGATTTGGAAAAAATGGCCTAATAGTAAAAAAATGACTTCTTTTTCTCCAACTTTTCTAACTTGCTCATCTTCTTCTTTCATTTGAATCTATACAATTGAGGAACACAAAGGTTCGGTCCGGTCGGAAATGTTAATTATGTTAGGTTTTGTCAAAGTAGAGTTGTTTAGTTGGTCCGGTCCTTCTTCGAGTCCTGCGTATAGCAGGAGCTTAGTGTACCGAACTGTCCTTTTTTAGAAATGTTTAGTTGGGAAAAATCTCAGTAGGGGCCGATTTTGAAAAGATATGTATATTAGAGTGTCAAATTGTATATTAAGCCTTTCGGAAGTATGTTCTTAATTTGTTTAGGAGGTGAGCTGTTACAGAAGTTTTCAGGACTGATACTCTCTCTAGCTAACAATTTTATTTTCTTCAGAAAAGAGGTTTTAAGGGAGAAATCAAGCTTCGCATTCTTTTCCAAGGGGAAAGGGATCTTATTGAAGGCTTCTCAAAATCACTATGGATTAGGGTACACTTCTCTAAAATATGTGCTCCCTGATCTCAATTCATGTGATACTTTTCGCTTTTTGAAAATGATCAATTCTATTCCAAAGCAGATTTAAGATTTCAAGTTTGTGGGTTTTCCCACCCATCTCATATTAAAAAAAAAAAAAGAGACAAAAAACAAAGGCCTAATGATAACCGAGGGTTCGAACCCTTGACCGAAAGGGAGTAGAACTTAAGGGTTCCTCCTTTGCCACTAGAGCAAAATCACACATTGTTAATCGATTCTCAAGTTATATTTGTTATATATTTACTGGACTTTTCAATACAAATACCGAATTCGCATGAGTGTACGGGGGTTAATGATCTAAATCCACCCATGATTCTATTGATCTTTGAAGCTAAATTGAATTAGATTAACTCAATATTTAAAATTAAATAGTGAATTTTAAAATCTATATGAAAAGTACTATTCTTTGAAAACTCACGTTTTAAAATATTGATCAAAGTTTATATAGTTTGAATAGCAAATGAAAAGTGTCGCATAAATTGGGATAGAGGGAGTATCATATTTTCCTTTTTAATTAGTTCCATAAAGTAATCATACTTTTTTGGAGTATTTAGAATAATTTTTTAACTTTGAAGATTTACAATTTGTTCTTAATGATATAATTTATAGTTACACAAATATATGCCACTTATTTTAAAGATTAAATCACAAGCCACATAAATTGGGATTTATAATTAAGTTACCTGATGTAGAACATGTCGCAGTGTTTCAGGCAACTGAGTACAAAGAGGGTACGGTGTACATCGAATTCACAAAGCTCACACCTATAAAACAGCCCTTCCACGGAATCGCAGCACACGTTGCAGATGCGGTCCAATCGGCGATCGGCACGTGGCTTGCGGATGACGAGCTTGAGTGAATGGTAAGGATGCAAGAACGAAGAAAGATTCATTGGACATATTGTTCCACAGGATTCGTGCAGGTAGAAATCGCATTCGTGGCAGTGATATCTTTTGCCTATGCCAGGGATTTTGCAACCATCACATATATATTTGGTGTTCGAATCAAATAATGTTAATGAATGCTTTGGGTGTGTGAAGTGTTGTATGGTGTTTATCTGGATTGGTGCCATTTCTGAAAGGAAAAAACTCACAAGTAAGAACTAATGGGGTGACCTCCAAAGGGCAAGATGACAATATTGAAAGACTTTATCGGTCTTTCACTTGCTTTTTCTTCTTCTTTTTCTCTTTCATGGATGATTTACTTTATTATAGGCAAATCTCTATATAATTGTCATTCGTTATAACAACAGTTCAATATAACGGCCTGATTTTCTCCGAAAATAATTTTTTATGTTATATTTTATTTCTCTATAATAACATCATACTTATAATAATAGTGACATTCATTATAGCAGTATACCATTTGTAAAATTACCTCTCTATACCAGTCAGACTCAAATATTATGTAATAATATTTTGTAAGAACTATATCATTTATAAAATAATATATAAAAATATTTATGGTAATCATCACTGATATCATGCACATAGTAAATTTCAAGTACGAGTATCTAAAAGGAAGAAAAAATATTTCTCATAGTAATCTGAATTAGTGTTGTGAGATTTCAAAATCACATGTTTCCTATCTAGGGATTTTGTATAAATTTGAAACTTATTTTCCTGATTGGTAGCTATAATTAGTCTATTTTAAGTTTGAAATTATGAAACAACCTATAATTCTAGAATTCTTACGTCAAACTTGATATATTTATATTTTCAATTAATTTTAAACGCATATGTTCCTTAGATTTTTATTCTTTTACAACTAGTTCTAAATTTGTTAGTCTTTTCAATTTTTAATTAATTAAATATGAAAATCAATTGAGATTTTAGAATTAACAAGTATTTTGTTTTCGTCTATAACATAAGAAGTACAAAAAATAAAACAATTCTTTGCTTACTTTTATTTTTAACAGTTAAATGAGATCTAAACATCAAATGACAGTATACAATACATACATGACATCTCCTCACCATAACAGTCATGAAACTTTCAAACAAACGCTTTCATTATAGAGAGGTTTGACTGTGCTTCATCAACAACCTGAAAGTTTCCTTTTTTTTTTCTTTCAATTAAACACTAATTATGTAATACTCGAAATTTAATTTCCGACTATTCAGATTTGTTGGGCCAATTAAAGGGGAAGCACTCCCTACAATAGGGTTTTCAATATCAGGGCTCGAACTCAAAAATTCTAGTTAAACATTAAAGATTACATTCATTCCATCATATCTTTGGTGAGCAGAAGCGGAGCCAAAATTTTCACTAAAAAGATTCAAAATATGAAGAAGTAAATACAAAAAGTAAACAAAGAAATTCACCATTCATATTATAGATACATAAAAAATAACCTTTTATAGACAATATAATCTATGTTGATAAGGGATACGGATGAACTCCCTTACACCCGCTTTATTCCGCCCCTGTTGGTGAGTTAGGTGCTTCCTAATTAATACTCATGGTACTACTTCAGAAACTTCAATGTTGCTAATTAAAATGCAGTTGTGTCGAACTGGTTTAACCATGAAATATTCAAGAAATGGAGAGGGACTGCTTCACGAATGCCAAATAACTAATCCTATGTCATAGGGGACCAGGGTGGACCTACGTGATGTCAAGTGGGTTCATATAAAGTCGCAAAATAAGAAAATTAATAAAGAACAGTTATAAAAATATATTTTAATTATTAGTTAATTATTTTTTATTTTATTGATTCTTTTTAGGAAAAATTTCAGTTATAAATAATTTATGGGTCAAAATTACATATTCATAGCCCATATTTTAAATTACAAACCTACAACCCAATATTTCATGGCACAACTTGAATATTCACCTTTATACAACAATATACAACTTTATATACCTACTGTAGATAATGTATACACCTTGTATAAAAGTTTATAATAATGTATAAGACTAGTATACAATATTATACAACAATATATAATTTTATACATCTACTGTAGACAATGTATAAACCTTGTATGAAAGTGTATAATAATGTATAAGACTAGTAAAAAATTGAAGAGGAAAAAAATGACTATGGCGAGTAATTTAAAAAAGATGGGCTAAAACGGGTAAATATTTTGCCATAATTGACATACAGTGTAAAATTCCCTTCTTTTTATGCATTTCTTCAAATGTTGAATTAGTTAGGTGAAAATTTTGGGTCTGCTGTATACTATAGGGAACTCATGGCTGAATACAATTCTTATTATTTGTTTTGATATTTGGTAGAACTAATAAAAACAAAAAAAGACCCAAGTTACTTAGTGAACTTATATCAGGATTAGTTATTTCGGGTTTTGTTATTCCATCCTCTCATAGGGATAAAAATAACACTATAATTTCAGAATAACTAATCCCGTAATTAATATACCGTAATTTTGTCTCAACCAAATATGAAATAAACTCATCTCAAATTTAATTTTGAAATTAATGATCTCTTATCTCTCATACTAAACGAACCCTTAGTAATGAGAGACTATCTAGTTTGGTTGGACATTAATTGTTTGTCTTTGGTATCACGCATGATAAGATGGACAGGTCAAAGTCTACTAGTGATGACTTTCAAGTAGATGGTACAAAGATCATTTTCATATTTATTTTCTTGATGGGACAAAAGTATTTTATTGTAATTTTGCGTATGGATCTTATCTAAGATACATCAACGTACCTTTTTTTTTTTTTTTGTTCAAATTACTTAGCAATCATAAAGCTGCTTTGTCGTTTATTTGGGACCCCTACCATGTTTATTTTCAGCAAAAGAGACGTTACAGGTGGGAGGGGGACTTAAAGCCAATACCTCCATAACAAATGAAACTTGATACAAAGATAAATCCTAAGGACCAATTAAATGCAATGATCAAGAATGGAAATTCGACTCTCTCTTTACACAAGAAGATGAACATGTCATACTGAGTAATTCTTAGAATAAAAGGCCCGTCTTTGTGCAATATTGACAAACATCTTGATGACCAATAGCTAGCCAGGTCCATACGAGAAGGCTTTAAGCAAAAAATGGACGTCATTATGGAAACTGGAATTGATTCCTCTTTACCCTGAATCTGAAATTTGGCATGTTGTCCTGGTCACTTTTCAGTAACGATTTCACCTGATTAGGCAAGACCAAAGCACTAGTGAAGAGGGCCTGTACATTGTTAGCAACAGCGTGATTTGCCAGAGCATCAGCTACAGTGTTAGCTTCCCTATAGCAATGCACGATGCTATAGTTTCCTTTGCACATTTCCTCCTTAATGTTGATAATGATATCCATCATTTGCCAAAAAGTGTTGGAGTTCCCATTGATCATATTAACCATTATCATTGAGTCGGACTCAATAATAACATTATCAATACGATTTACAGTGCACCATTGCAGACCCTTGAGAATAGCCATTCCTTCGGCATTATTGTTTGTACCAATTCCAAAGTGAAAAGAAAATGCCATTGACATGTCCCCATTATGATTTCTAAGTATACCACCACCTGCAGATATTCCAGGATTGCCTTTACTGCATCCATCTGTATTAAGCTTAAGAAACTTATCAGGAGGTTTCTTCCACTTGATCATAGTAGAAGTTATGAGGGGTCTGGCAGCCTCTACCTTAGTACATATAGTATGCCAGTTTCCTTTAAAATTAGCTCCTGGAAACTGGCTATTGAGAATTAGGGAGGTCAACCAACAAGTTCTGTCAATGATCGTACGAGGTGAAGCTCTGGTTCCTTCATATCTGCTAGAGCATCTACTCTTCCAAATTTCCCAACATAGAATGGAGGGGAGGCACTGTAAAATAGTTTCTTGGATAGGATTTTTGGCCTTGGCAAGCCACCAGCTCAATAAAAGAGCCCTGAGATTGTTGTTATTAATGTTGATTCCACAAGCATTGCCGAAGTACCTCCAAATATTGATCATTTCACCCTTAGCAAAAACGTGCTCAGCATCCTCCAAGTTTCCTTGATACTTCCTACGTAATAATTTAAAACAATGCTTGGACACGGTTTCAGACTCAGTCGTTGTTTGAGCAAGCACTGGCAGTTGGTAAGCAAGACAAATTCTTTAAGGATGTCGTGTAAAGAAAGCACCAATGCACCACAAACTTTTTAGGAGTTGTTTAAGTGGTTCATAATAAAGTTATTCTTAAAAATACACTACTATATTTTCATATCCAATACTATGATATAGATAATATTAAAAATATTAGTATAAAATTTATTTCGAACTTAGCTAATATTCATATATAATTAATTATTAGATAAATATAATTCCAAATTTTATATCGAAATTAGTATTCTAATCCCAATAATCAAATAGCCTTTTCGGAAGTAGGAACTCGTGAGGCTATTATTTATCGGGGAAACAGTTCAGTTGAATTTGTTTTCATGGTCAAGGACACGTGGATCAAAATGACCTGTAAATTAATATAAAATGCAAGTAAATCGAATGTAACGAACTAAAGCAAAGTAAAGTAGAGAATAGCCTGAGCCCGGTGCTAGTTCCTCCTGCCGAACTTGGGACTGAAACCTTAGGAAAATAACAAAGGACTTAAGAAATGAAGAAATTGTGTATAAATGGAGTGTATTCCTCTTGAATATCTTGTCCTTACAATGGGAATGGAAAATCTCTATTTATTCTAAAAGTTAGGGGCACACATTCCATGTATGATGCCCCTGTACATAATGAGCATTAAGTGCCATAATAATTACAAGCAATAAAGAGGACCATTAAGCCTAATAACACCATGATATAACGTTCAACTTGATCCGTAACGACAGCCCGTTGAGTTCTCCTCCAAATCTATTCCAACGGTCTTCCGGGCCAAATGCTTCTTCCGATGCAATGGCATTTCCTTCAGTGACACTTAGTTCTGACTCGTCTTTGGCTTATCCCTTAAGCCACGTGGCCTATCGATATAAGTCCAGTTGTATTATACGAATTTAGCCCAATAATATTCCCCCCACTTTTCGGGATTCGAACAGTCGGGACTGGAAAGTGAAAGAGATTTAAACCTGGTCCAATTAAGCAGGAAAGGCAGGTGTCTAATCGCCTCAATTGTCGCGCCAATCACAAAAAACGGCGATGTCGATTGACGCTTCAGATGTCTGTCGACTCCTCGTTTCAAGGGAGGTTTCAAGATTTCTCTTCCTTATATAAGTTCCAATCTTCTCTCTATATCCACCACATTAGAGTGAATTATTTACTTTCTTTTATGCATCAACCCTTTTTTTACAAGAAAACCCTGAAACTTTTCACTAAGTGGAGCACATACAATCCTCGTCATGGCACTAACATTGAGCAGCCCTATGCACTCGCCTCCTTCTTCTTCTCACTCCTCTGAAAGTTCCCCTTCTCAAAGGCAAAGGAAAGCACCTGAGGCTTCTGCCACCATGGAAATCGACCTGGGGTCCCTTGCGGCAGAGATACTGCCGATGGACTCTGCATATCTGGAAGACTTCCGGATTGACACCCGCTATGAATCAGTGTTATATCCCATTTTAACCTGATCAAAGAGGAGTACAACATATTGGTGATACCTAAATTATTTAACTTAAGGAGTGACCACCTAATTATTTTTAAAGGAGAATTAGGACACCTATGTTAACTAAGTAAATGCTAAAAATTAACTCCGATTAATGGTCTACTTAACTAATGTGATTCTAAGTAAGGGTTCTTAGTTATCCTAAAGGGAAGGGGTAAGCATCCTTTATGATCCGTTAACTACGGTTAACCGGCCAAACTTGAGTCTTTACTAGGTGTTTTAAAGCTTTGAAAAGATTAAAATGTAGTAAATAAATGTCCAAGACAAAGGTGAATTGACAATGTTAAAAATCGTTAAGACCGTAACCAACAAATTAAGGAAAGGTTCAAGTTGGAAAGTAATTTCAATGCTTGAATTTAAAAGTCTCAAGTCCAAAACATTTAAAGGTAAAGTGGGATATGATTTGAAAAGGTGTTTCAAAGCCTGAAAACGTTGAACTCATATTTAAACATTTTAAAGGTTTGTTGACTTTGTTTCAGAATAGTGAAAAATGCACTCTTACTCATTAAAAGGGAAACCATTTTATATTAAGGAAACGGATTGCAAATTTTGACCAGTGAATTACGCTTGAATGTTATAAAAATAGATTTTGGTAGAAATAACTAACTTGTTTCAAAAGCCTTGATGAAAAAGATGTTGAACTCTTAAAAAAAACAAATACCTTACTAAAAATTAGAAGAACAATCTCCCCCAGCAATACCGATCCTCCCTAGTTCAATCAGAATCGAGAACTGCGGAGAGGTTCTAACCGGCCTAGCCTAACCAACCGCTACAAGCGGGCCATCTCAAGATTTAGAAGATCTTGTGTTGGTATATTCCTTTTATTATTATTTTATTATTATTTAATAATAGTATCAGGATTCGAATCTTTGT